>NC_080392.1:40205097-40560483 GCF_028751815.1 Salvia miltiorrhiza
TCAAACATATTATTTAGGGATAGTCCTTGCCATGAATTTTCGACATATGTGGTTAAATAGACTTTAACCAATTAATATAACAGAGTTGGTTGCCAACTAAATTTAAACCTTTCAACCTTATTACAAATTAGACTCAATTTTTAAATGACTTAATAATATTTTAAGAGTAATGATGTAATACCCGGGCTTTTGATGACGTGTTTAATTACTTGAGTTTGAGTAATTAAGGTTTAGATCCCTTGTTTGATTACTTTGTAAATAGATGAGGAGATATATGAAGTTTTCTTGTTATTTTAAAGACGTTGAGATGTTCTTTTGATGATGTGAGATTTTATATTCGTATTTGAGTTTGAGTATTTGAATAATTCGAGATAATTATTTGAATGAGAACAGTGAACTCGGAAGTGAAATCTGAGTCCGTTAAGACGTTTTTGAAATTTTTGACTTTTTGACGATAAATAGTAAAAATACTGCTATTTCGTCTTTTTGTCGACTTTCAAAATCTTACGTGCACGTCGTCGAGAAATATTCTTAGTTTTTCGATACGAGTCCAATAATGAAAGTTTTTATTTTTGGACGACGAGTGAATAGTAAATCGGGATTTCTCGATAAACGAACCGAGCTCGTTTATCAGAATTTCGAGAACGAGCATGCGTTTTCTATATTTATATAGAATTACGAGTGTAATGAAAGTGAGTAGGAGTTGAGAGGGCGAGTAACGAAGAGTATGGGTAGTTAGTCGTTAAGACGATACGAGACGAGACGAAACGAGATATTTAACGACTAAATATCTAACCTACCCTACCCCTAACCACCCCCCAACCGCCCAAACCCCTTTCCCCTCACTTACTTACGGCTGTTAGCAGCCAACACCCCTCACTTTTAATTTTTAATTATCTCACACACACAACTCACGCATATCTCCATTGTTGAGGAGTTGGAGCTTTTGAGCTCTGTTTTGAGCGAGAAGACGAGCCCCGATCATCTTTTCGATCACGTATCTAAGTAGGTAACATCTCTACCTACGTTTTGATGGTTAGATTTTCGAGTTTAGTCGACGTCGAAAAACGTCGATTCTCGACTTTATTTTGAAACGACGTCGGATCGTCGTGAAATTTTAGTATGTTGTTCTTGGGTAGATGTTGAGCATGTTTAATGAAGAGAGTAAGAACGGAACGAACCGTAGCTATGAAACTCATGAGGGCAGCCCCGTTTTTCGTCCGTTAGCTTGTCTTTCGATTTTTGTTTGATCGTTTTGACTTTATATTTGTGCTTAGGGGCATGCTAGGATCGATATATATTAAATTCGTATTTTTCCAAGCACGAAAATTTTATAAGTTTTTAGAGTATGATTATTTAAATTCGTGAAGTTTGGGACGTTGCATAATGAATATTATTGCGTATATGTGTTCTACGATATCACATGAGCATGCTAATTGATTTACAATTTATGGATGATAATTGTTGAACGAAATTAAAACTGGAATTCTGTCAAAATTTTACAGCAGTTTCAAGCTTATGTTTCGATGAGTTTCATTGCTTGATGGCTCTGAAATTTTAGTATGTTTATCTATGATATGTGTATTTCGTCGCTGCAAAATTTCATGTCTTTTGGATGATGTTTGCTATTTTAAAGATATTTTGAAAAACCCTTGACAGAATCTGTCAACTGTTGGTAGACTTCACAAAAACGTTTATATCTATTAATCCATGAAGGATTTTGCATCACCGTTTTTTTTTAAACGAAACTAGACTTCAATACTTTTCTAAAAACATAAGATTTCGATTTTTATGACCTCTGAAACAGAGCAGTTTATTATTTCAAAAATGCCCTGTTCTGCTGTCATATTTTTCCAACAGTAAAAGTGTATGAGTTTCATTGTTTATTTGGCATATCATATGAACGTTTTCTCTTGTGAAATTTTAACCAAATCTTCAAGGATACCTTTAGTTTTGGCTGATTAAATTTGATGGAATTTTATTAAGGTTTGACTTGGTTTCTAATGGCCTAAACAAAATTGGCAGAAACTGTCAATCTTTGACAGCCTGCACTAAAAGAGCAATATCTCCAAAAAACCTTTAACCTTTTTGGTTAACTACCATTTTTAGATTGAACTACACTTCATGAAGGTTTTGAGATCAATTGGTATGAGAGTTTATGATGATTGAGTTGGTTGTTATGAATTTTTAAAGATGACACAAAAACAGCAAAACTTTCTAGAAAACAATTTGATTATATTTGTTTTGATGGATGATACGATATGACTAAATGGTGTGAGTTGTGAGAGTTATGATTAACGCACATAAATGTTGGTATCTGACACTCGAACAATTGGTGTCGAGTATAAATGATAGTTTACTGATAAAGAGTTTTGATGATTTTGAATTGTTTGGTTTGCGTTGAAAAGATGTCAAGATGTTAAGTTTTGAGTCGAGAGACGAGTTCACGTAGTGAGATTCACGCGATGAAATCTCGTGGCTGACATTTTATATGAATGGGTCATGCCGAATTTTTTAGTGAAATTAGGATTTGAGCATAGTCAATTCTTGTTGACCCGTGACTCAAATACATGCCTAATGGAAAGTTTAACTTTCTAATTGGTTAATTAGACGAGATGAGAGCGAATAGATCTGCTAAGAAAGTGGACTTTTCGATGTGTTAAATATTTCTTTTAATTGAAGTGCTGTTAATTATAACATAAGGATGTTATAATTAATGAGTAATGACGAGAGATAATAATTGTTATATTGATTAACAATCAAGAGAGATGAACATTAGAGATACTAATGTTTCATAAAAGAAATTAGATTATTAATCGAGGTTTCTTTTATAACTTCTCACCAATTCTTCATAACGATGAAGGTCCTTTTGGGAAGTAACGACTTGAGGGAGAGAGTGACGTTACTCATTGATACAGAGACACAACGAGGTGGGCATTACTTTTACTATACGTATATAGAGATCCCCTACGTATCGTAGGCCTCTTATACGAATGAATGCATGAGATGATCTAACTGTTAATTTCAGTTTCATATATATCAAATGAGTTTAAATGTTACATTCAAGCAAGTTATTTCATGACAAAATCTTTGAGTTAAAGTTATTTCAAGTATTGTCTTGCCATAAAATGTTTCAATTTTAGTATGATATCTATCTGCTTTGGCTTTGCCAATGATGCAATCGAATTCGGGTCCTGAGCAGTTGATAGCTATCCTGCCAGGACTAGTGTACACCAGTGACCGTGAGTCATCTAGCGGGTTGGCCGGTCAAGTGACCGTGAGAGGTGGCCACCTCTCCGGCACAAAGTTCCAGATATGATAGATTACAAGAGAACTTAGTCTGCAGACGAACTTTAAGAATCACAAATGAATTTAGTAAGCTTGGGCCTTTTTAGCGAAAAACTCCCTTGCTGTACTGTTTATGATGGCATGACAATTTACAGTTTTGAAGCATGTATTTTTATACCTAGGCATACGTGCCCACTGAGTGCTTTTGTACTCAGCCCTGCATATGTTTTCTAAATGTGCAGGTTGAGCTGATGTGATGATGGTGCTGCAATGAGCGGAGTCTCCAGGGTTGTTAATAAATAGTTAACTTGTCTAGAATATGTCTTCATACATATGTCTAGCTACTTTCCGCTGCAAGATGTTGTTGATGTTATAGTATGTTATGTCATACTTTGAGTCTTAAGAGAATGGTTTCATATGATGTATAACTTGATTAATGATATTAATTAAGTTTTATGTTGTCTTTCATAGACTGTTCAAAAGAGTATTAATGAGTAAATACGACGATTTTTCTTAAGTTGAGTAAGATTTACAGTTTCAAATGACGCCCCTTTCTTCCCCTTATTCTTTAACCCCATCCCTAGTCGTAGATCACTCGGCTTAACTATCCTTAGTTAAGGCGGGCTGTGACAGAGTGGTATCAGAGCGAAGGAAAGCTCTGAATTAGAAGTCTTGAGTTTAGTCTAGAATGAGTCACTAGACTAATAGTTATTAACAACCGTGAGCTCAGCGCACCATCACACCAGGCTCAACGAGGTATGTAAAATTTCAAAGTTTATTTGACGTTAAATTTTGAAGAGCATGATGTTGAGGTTATATGATGAGTTATGATGTTACACTTTGAAGGTGCATAGTTTGAGTTTGAGGATGACAACATGATTAATAATGAGTTATTATGTTGTAAGAGCATATGTTGACGTTACATGATGAATCATGAGAGCGTTTATATCATATGATGTTATATGATTGAGGATGCATAATTATGAGTTATGATGTGATGTATTTGAGATGTTTTGTGATGAGAATTGTTTGAGCTGTTGTGTTAAGTCACAATGATTTAGATGAAGGAATCTAATGTCATTGTTAAGAGAGATTTTTTTTACTAAGTAGAAGGATGAAATGAGAACTTAGAGCTAAAGCTTGAGAGAATTAGCAATTGCTTTAAGTACTTGTTGGTTTGAGTTATGAGTTTGAGTTATGAGCTTGAGTATAATAGCATGATTAATGATGAGTTATTAGCATGCTGCAATGAGATATTGTACGATATGTTGAGATGTTTTGTGACGCGAGTTTTGCTCACGCAACCTTAATGATACTTGAGGAGGTATCATGAGCCATAGTCTTTGGAGATGGCTTTGAGAGAGAATTGTTGAGTTGTCTTACTGAGTCACGATGATTTAGATTAAGGGATCTAATATAATTGTTTAGAGAGATTCCCTACTGAGTAAAGATGGGACGAGATGAGAATTTAGATGTTTTGAGCTTGAGTTTTAAGATAACAGTACTACTTAATAGGAGTTTTGCTAAGTTATGTTTTGTTTATTTCTGTTGGTGGAGCCAAGTAGAGTTAGTTCCTAGAGTCACCTTTAAGTTCTCCTTATAGGTTAGCCAGGACTGTTGGCACTGCACGAAAGTGGACTGTTGTGAGATCGAACTCAGGAAAGATCGGATACGAGGACGAGGCGTACAGTATGTGGTACAGAGATACCCTAGCAGATTTTCAAACACATGTTCATAGACTATGAAAGGATGAAAGCCTTATGGTTGTTACTAGACAGGATGGCATCGTGCACCTAGTCCCCGTGCTACCAATCGAGTGGTAGGATTAAGCAAGGAAGAAAACCACTCAATATGATGGAACATGTCGTCTTGAGCATTGGACCCACAGGAGATGGGATTTGTTACAGATACCCAGATTTTCTATGCAGATCTACTGACCGGATGCCTGTTTTCTACCAGGGACTCTAGAAGAGTGTAGTAGATATCGAGTCGATCCTTGAGTATCAGTTACCAAAGATGATAAAATGATAAACGATAATGAGGATGAGAAGTAGCCGAGGAGGGCTAGAGTTGATGAGGATGAGAAGAGAAGTCGATGTAGGCTAGAGCTAAGGATGATCTTAAGAGTATGCGCGGTACACCCTCGTTTTTGATTAGTTGCAATTACATTGCGATGTATATAACTTACTTAGGAGATACTGGTACTTGAGATTTTGACATGATGATAGATAAGCATGCGAATATAGTACCCTACTGATGTTAAATAGATGGATGTTCCTAGTGTGCTAAAGTAGCAACTAGATGAGTTAACTGGTAGCAATTACCGTAGGAGGTCCAGACCGAGACATAGTACTATTAATGGTGTCGGTTTAGAAGGGACATTACGATAGATACTATGGTTTTTGTAGGGTTTAAATAACCCCTTTATGTAAGCCCTCTAAAAAGAGGCATTCTACTGATGGATATATTAGGTTGACCAGAGTGGTCTTTTTGTTAGCATTTCGTGAGTGCTTATTACCTTACAGATGAATGTTAAGGTGACCGTGAGGGTTTCCTTAAAGTTGAGTTAGTAAATTGAACTTGAGTTTCGAGGATGCTTAGAGCGTTGGTCGAGTTGAGTTTTCCTTTTGTGATTTCAAAAATGCCTCAAAGATGTCATCAAGAGTGTGATGTGAAGGATGGGCGGGATAATACTCCGCCACCAACACCGCAACATGAGAGGAGAGTCGAAAAATATTGAATTTTCGAAACAAGAGTCTAGAACATAGGACCCTGAGTTTAAGCTTTTAGCTTGCTGGTGTGAACTTAAGTTTTGTTATGTATAGTATGTTGAGGGTTTAGAAGATACAGAATTTCCAAGTTCGGGATAGTATATCCCGTGTGACTGGGGAGTGATTATGTTGGACCTGGCCAGTCCGCATGATCCAAATCTCAGTAGACGTGTTTTGGGTTTATAAACCCATGTGTTTCAACTTTCGGTTGAAAAGCCAGATGGGTTCTTACTCTAGGTCATTTTGTTCGACCTGATAGTTACTTCATTCTACCCTCTGGTCATTCATTTGAGTCTCTTGAACAATTTATTTTGATGTCGTTCTAGGATTGAACCCTTACAACTTTTGAGTTATCCTAGTAGATTCTTTTAATGTATAAGACTAGTGAGAGGCACGTCAGAGGACTTTAACACCTGAACAACTGGTAAACTATACTTGAGAACAATTTAAGACTACTCTTGAGAAGTATGTACCGAGGAGTACAGTAAGCAGCGAGAGGCTGATTATCGAAGTTTGATGCAAGGAAAGAAATCGGTTGTAGAGTATAATTGAGAATTCTGTGAGCTATCACGTTCGCTCATCAGAAGATGGATACTGATGAAGAGATGTATGAGTTTTAAATGCCGGTTTAAGGCAGGACTTTAAGGTAGTATGGGCAAGTTATTGGATGCACCAGTTAGAATCCTGTTTAATACAGGAGCTTCGCATTCTTTAAGTGTTTGAAGCATGTTACCTTCAAACTCGAACCAAAACGAGCTAGTCCCAAGTTGAGAGTAATCACTCCTGTAGGAAGAGCTACTACAGTTTCTCACATGATTTCTAAATTAGAGTTTGAGTTAGGATCACTAAAGATGAAAACAAGAACCTTGCACTTAATGCCTATGTGGAACGTAGACATTATTCTAAGGATGGACTGGTTAGCAGAGAACTTTGCCCCGATTGATTGTAAGAAGAGACAGATAACTTTCCAACCACCTGGGAAGGAACAGACATATTTTCACGGCATTGATAGAAAGAAGAGAGTTCCAATCGTTTCGGCACTTCAGGCGTCGAAATTGGTAAAGAAGAAAGGAGCACAAGCTTACCTAGTTTACTTGAATGATGAAGGAGAATCAAGTAAAAAAAAAAACTTTGAGGATATAGCAGTGGTAAGGGAATATAGAGATGTATTTCCCGAGGTCTTACCAGGATTGCCACCAACAAGATAGTTGGAGTTCACTATCGACCTAGAACCTGGATCAGCACCAGTGTCGAAGGCACCCTATAGAATGGCGCCTAAGGAGCTACAAGAGCTGAAGATTCAGCTACAAGAATTGCTCGAGTTAGGTTTTATTAGACGTAGTGTAACCCCGTGGGGAGCACCAGTCCTTTTTGTCAAAAGAATGATGGCACGTTGAGAATGTGCATAGATTATCGAGAGCTAAATAAATTGACACTCAAGAACAAATATCCTTTGCCGAGGATAGATGACTTGTTTGATCAATTACGAGGAGCGAGTTTTTCTTGAAAGTTGACTTGAGATCATATTACCACCAGTTCAAATTTTGACAGAATGATATACCTAAGACAGCTTTTCAAATGAGGTATGAGCACTATGAGTTCATAGTTATGCCATTCGGTTTGACGAAGGCACCAGTAGTTTTCATGGATCACATGAATTGAGTTTTCATCAATAACTGGATAAATTTGTCCTAGTTTTCATAGATGATATTCTCATCTATTCGAAGAATGAGCAGGAGCTCCAAAACATTTGAAAACGATGTTGGAAACACTAAGAGTTGAAAAACTTTTTGCCAAATTCACCAAGTGCGAGTTTTGGTTGAACGAAGTAACTTTACTAGGACATATTGTATCATCCGAAGGAATTAAAGTTGACCCTATCAAGGTACAAGCTGTACATGAGTGGACATCACCAACTACGCCTAACGAGATTCGCAACTTTTTAGGCTTAGCAGGATATTATCAGAGGTTTATTGAAGGATTTTCCATGATAGCAAGACCGAGAAAAGAAGCTAAGTACAATTGGAAAGAGGAGTGTAAAGAGAGTTTTTAAAAGCTTAAAGGAAATTGACTACATCACCAGTGCTGCTAGTCCCGGAAATGGATAAAGAGTATACCATCTACACAGATGCGTCAAAGAATGGGCTAGGATGTGTTTTGATGCAAGAAGGAAGAGTTATAGTCTATGCATCACGACAACTTAGACCCCACGAGATAAATTATCCAACGCATGATTTAGAGCTTGCAGCCGTTGTGCATGCCCTGAAAATTTGGAGACATCATCTCTACGGAGTTAGATGTGAGATTTTCATGAACCACAAAAGTTTGAAATACTTTTTTGAGCATAAGGATATTAACATGAGGCAAAGGAGATGGCTCGAATTAGTAAAGGGTGTTGACTGTGACATTAATTATCACCCTGGCAAGGCCAATGTAGTAGCCGATGCATTTAGCCGAACGGTCTCGTCAAAGTTAGGATGTCTTCTCACGAGAGAGGATGAGCTTATAAAGGACTTTGACAAGATGAGGATAGAGATGATAAAACCACCAGGGACGATAGCGAGTATTGTTGCGACGATGCCTAGTTTGAGGAAAATGGTGATTGAAGCACAAGGAAAGATGAGACAATGAACAAGTTACGAGAAAGGATAAGAGCAGGAGATCTCAAGAGTTACCAAAAAGCATCAGATAATGCTATTTTATTTGAGGGGAGAATATGCATTCCCCGCGATGATGAACTTAAGAATACGATCATGAGTGAGACTCATGACACGCCTTACACCGCCCACCTAGGAGGCACAAAGATGTATTAGGTTGTGAAAAAGAGATTTTGTGGGACAGAATGAAACGAGACATAGCTTCGTTTGTAGAGCGATGCTTAGCTTGTCAGCAAGTGAAAACATTACACCAACGACCCTATGGGAAGTTAAAACTGTTGGAGATTCCCGAGTGGAAATGGGATCACATAGCGATGGATTTTGTGATAGCTTTACCGAAAAGTCAAAGAAGAAATACAGCAATTTGGGTGATTGTAGATCGACTAACAAAATCTGCACATTACATACCGATCCTAATCGCGTATGGACCAGATAAGTTAGCACAATTGTACGTTCGTGAGATTATAAGATTGCTTTGGGTACCGGTGTAGATCACCTCAAAAAAAAATTACATCATGTTTTTGGATGAGTTACAGAAAGAGTTGGGTACAAGGATGAATTTTAGCATAGTAGACGATAGAAGATATGATAAGAACTACTATCCTTTATAGAGGAGTACATCGGGAGAATGTGTTGCCACTAATTGAGTTTGCCTATAAGATGTGAGACAAAGTTTCTAGATAGGAGACGAAGTTTTCTTGAAGGTTTCACCCTCAAAGGGGATGAATAGATTTGGAGTTAAAAGGACAGCTTAGACCCAGAGTTATAAGTCCTTACGAGATATTGCAAAAGATAGGTCCAATAGCGTACAGGTTGGCTTTGCCACCTAGCTTTGGAAATGTGCATAACGTGTTTCACGTGTCACAATTGAGAGGATATATATTTTCGACCCAAACCATGCGGTTTACTAAGAAGAAATGATCTTAGAACCAGACTTGAGTTATGAAGAGAGACCTCATATGATGCTAAATCATAAAATTCAGCAATTGAGTAATAAGTCGATTGCATTGGATAAGGTCCAATGGAGATATGATAGTTAGAAAGAAGTGGAAAGAGAGCTTGAGGATAAGATGTGAGAGAAGTACTCGAAACATTTACAGGAGGTACAAATTTCGGGACGAAATTTATTTTAAGGGGGAGGGTATGTAATACCCGGGCTTTTGATGACGTGTTTAATTACTTGAGTTTGAGTAATTAAGGTTTAGATCCCTTGTTTGATTACTTTGTAAATAGATGAGGAGATATATGAAGTTTTCTTGTTATTTTAAAGACGTTGAGATGTTCTTTTGATGATGTGAGATTTTATATTCGTATTTGAGTTTGAGTATTTGAATAATTCGAGATAATTATTTGAATGAGAACAGTGAACTCGGAAGTGAAATCTGAGTCCGTTAAGACGTTTTTGAAATTTTTGACTTTTTGACGATGAATAGTAAAAATACTGCTATTTCGTCTTTTTGTCGACTTTCAAAATCTTACGTGCACGTCGTCGAGAAATATTCTTAGTTTTTCGATACGAGTCCAATAATGAAAGTTTTTATTTTTGGACGACAAGTGAATAGTAAATCGGGATTTCTCGATAAACGAACCGAGCTCGTTTATCAGAATTTCGAGAACGAGCATGCGTTTTCTATATTTATATAGAATTACGAGTGTAATGAAAGTGAGTAGGAGTTGAGAGGGCGAGTAACGAAGAGTATGGGTAGTTAGTCGTTAAGACGATACGAGACGAGACGAAACGAGATATTTAACGACTAAATATCTAACCTACCCTACCCCTAACCACCCCCCAACCGCCCAAACCCCTTTCCCCTCACTTACTTACGGCTGTTAGCAGCCAACACCCCTCACTTTTAATTTTTAATTATCTCACACACACAACTCACGCATATCTCCATTGTTGAGGAGTTGGAGCTTTTGAGCTCTGTTTTGAGCGAGAAGACGAGCCCCGATCATCTTTTCGATCACGTATCTAAGTAGGTAACATCTCTACCTACGTTTTGATGGTTAGATTTTCGAGTTTAGTCGACGTCGAAAAACGTCGATTCTCGACTTTATTTTGAAACGACGTCGGATCGTCGTGAAATTTTAGTATGTTGTTCTTGGGTAGATGTTGAGCATGTTTAATGAAGAGAGTAAGAACGGAACGAACCGTAGCTATGAAACTCATGAGGGCAGCCCCGTTTTTCGTCCGTTAGCTTGTCTTTCGATTTTTGTTTGATCGTTTTGACTTTATATTTGTGCTTAGGGGCATGCTAGGATCGATATATATTAAATTCGTATTTTTCCAAGCACGAAAATTTTATAAGTTTTTAGAGTATGATTATTTAAATTCGTGAAGTTTGGGACGTTGCATAATGAATATTATTGCGTATATGTGTTCTACGATATCACATGAGCATGCTAATTGATTTACAATTTATGGATGATAATTGTTGAACGAAATTAAAACTGGAATTCTGTAAAAATTTTACAGCAGTTTCAAGCTTATGTTTCGATGAGTTTCATTGCTTGATGGCTCTGAAATTTTAGTATGTTTATCTATGATATGTGTATTTCGTCGCTGCAAAATTTCATGTCTTTTGGATGATGTTTGCTATTTTAAAGATATTTTGAAAAACCCTTGACAGAATCTGTCAACTGTTGGTAGACTTCACAAAAACGTTTATATCTATTAATCCATGAAGGATTTTGCATCACCGTTTTTTTTTAAACGAAACTAGACTTCAATACTTTTCTAAAAACATAAGATTTCGATTTTTATGACCTCTGAAACAGAGCAGTTTATTATTTCAAAAATGCCCTGTTCTGCTGTCATATTTTTCCAACAGTAAAAGTGTATGAGTTTCATTGTTTATTTGGCAGATCATATGAACGTTTTCTCTTGTGAAATTTTAACCAAATCTTCAAGGATACCTTTAGTTTTGGCTGATTAAATTTGATGGAATTTTATTAAGGTTTGACTTGGTTTCTAATGGCCTAAACAAAATTGGCAGAAACTGTCAATCTTTGACAGCCTGCACTAAAAGAGCAATATCTCCAAAAAACCTTTAACCTTTTTGGTTAACTACCATTTTTAGATTGAACTACACTTCATGAAGGTTTTGAGATCAATTGGTATGAGAGTTTATGATGATTGAGTTGGTTGTTATGAATTTTTAAAGATGACACAAAAACAGCAAAACTTTCTAGAAAACAATTTGATTATATTTGTTTTGATGGATGATACGATATGACTAAATGGTGTGAGTTGTGAGAGTTATGATTAACGCACATAAATGTTGGTATCTGACACTCGAACAATTGGTGTCGAGTATAAATGATAGTTTACTGATAAAGAGTTTTGATGATTTTGAATTGTTTGGTTTGCGTTGAAAAGATGTCAAGATGTTAAGTTTTGAGTCGAGAGACGAGTTCACGTAGTGAGATTCACGCGATGAAATCTCGTGGCTGACATTTTATATGAATGGGTCGTGCCGAATTTTTTAGTGAAATTAGGATTTGAGCATAGTCAATTCTTGTTGACCCGTGACTCAAATACATGCCTAATGGAAAGTTTAACTTTCTAATTGGTTAATTAGACGAGATGAGAGCGAATAGATCTGCTAAGAAAGTGGACTTTTCGATGTGTTAAATATTTCTTTTAATTGAAGTGCTGTTAATTATAACATAAGGATGTTATAATTAATGAGTAATGACGAGAGATAATAATTGTTATATTGATTAACAATCAAGAGAGATGAACATTAGAGATACTAATGTTTCATAAAAGAGATTAGATTATTAATCGAAGTTTCTTTTATAACTTCTCACCAATTCTTCATAACGATGAAGGTCCTTTTGGGAAGTAACGACTTGAGGGAGAGAGTGACGTTACTCATTGATACAGAGACACAACGAGGTGGGCATTACTTTTACTATATGTATATAGAGATCCCCTACGTATCGTAGGCCTCTTATACGAATGAATGCATGAGATGATCTAACTGTTAATTTCAGTTTCATATATATCAAATGAGTTTAAATGTTACATTCAAGCAAGTTATTTCATGACAAAATCTTTGAGTTAAAGTTATTTCAAGTATTGTCTTGCCATAAAATGTTTCAATTTTAGTATGATATCTATCTGCTTTGGCTTTGCCAATGATGCAATCGAATTCGGGTCCTGAGCAGTTGATAGCTATCCTGCCAGGACTAGTGTACACCAGTGACCGTGAGTCATCTAGCGGGTTGGCCGGTCAAGTGACCGTGAGAGGTGGCCACCTCTCCGGCACAAAGTTCCAGATATGATAGATTACAAGAGAACTTAGTCTGCAGACGAACTTTAAGAATCACAAATGAATTTAGTAAGCTTGGGCCTTTTTAGCGAAAAACTCCCTTGCTGTACTGTTTATGATGGCATGACAATTTACAGTTTTGAAGCATGTATTTTTATACCTAGGCATACGTGCCCACTGAGTGCTTTTGTACTCAGTCCTGCATATGTTTTCTAAATGTGCAGGTTGAGCTGATGTGATGATGGTGCTGCAATGAGCGGAGTCTCCAGGGTTGTTAATAAATAGTTAACTTGTCTAGAATATGTCTTCATACATATGTCTAGCTACTTTCCGCTGCAAGATGTTGTTGATGTTATAGTATGTTATGTCATACTTTGAGTCTTAAGAGAATGGTTTCATATGATGTATAACTTGATTAATGATATTAATTAAGTTTTATGTTGTCTTTCATAGACTGTTCAAAAGAGTATTAATGAGTAAATACGACGATTTTTCTTAAGTTGAGTAAGATTTACAGTTTCAAATGACGCCCCTTTCTTCCCCTTATTCTTTAACCCCATCCCTAGTCGTAGATCACTCGGCTTAACTATCCTTAGTTAAGGCGGGCTGTGACAAATGATGATATATCAAACCGTTGAGGACCTAAGTTGTTCTTTGTTAGAAATCAGTAAAAACTACTTTGAATAGATAAATTGAGAATCTTTTATTTTGCCTACATTAAAACCACATTTTAACCTATGAACAATTTGCAAGATTTATTCAACGGAAGAAAATAATGTAAAGACATTGCTTATAAGCCAATTAGATTAAGAGGGTGTTTGGCTAAGTTGTTTTGAGGAGCTTATAAGATCCTCCAAAGTGTTTGGCAAAATAAGTTTCCAAACAACTTATAAGCTCCACAAATAAGCTTCAAGAGCTTATAAGCTATCCAAAAAATAAGTTCATCTACCCAACTTATTTTTTTATAATCTCATATGCAACAATCATTTTACAAATATTTTTCAACTATAATTTATTATTTTCATTATATATCATTCAAGTTCATTTTTCTTCGATTCTCTCTCTCTAACAAAAAATTCTCTCTCTAGCTTATAAGCTCAATTATCCAAACACTTTGACAACTTATAAACTCTTAAAAATTACATCTTATAAGCTCTTCAAACATCTTATATAAGCTCTTTAAAATAAGCTTAGCCAAACACCCTCTAAGTCTTTCACATCACTTTTTGAATTGTGGAAACAGTACTTCAATGCATCTTAAGGGCTCCACTGACAACAGCAACATGCTTAATTTCATTTACTGGGATTCCGAGCTACATAATTTACGTTAGTGGAACAATGATGAGCAACAAACTTACTTAATTCATGATCTCGACATTGTAAGACAGAAAGTGCATATTTCGCATCTATGAGTAATGAAAATTGAGGAGCATATAGAGTCACTTGCAAACATTTCTCATAATATAAATGACTTTCTCATAGAGTCCAATATCTTGAAGATTATAAATTATATTATTATTAATATTATTTAGAATTACAAAAAGTATCTGAATATAATGGAAAACGCAAGCGGGATTGAACCCAAAACCTCTCACAAAGAAGAGTTTTTTAGTGTCTCACCTTTGCCACTAGAGCAAAACATAATAATAATAATAATAATAATAATAATAATAATAATAATAATAATAATAATAATAATAATAATAATAATAATACATGGCTTGAACAAATTATATCTATATGGAGTAATATATAATTGATACTCATTTATATATGCTTTTCATTTTTTAAAACTTTTATATATTTATACTTATTATCAATTAAAATCAATTAATGTATTTAAAAGAAATCAACTGTTAAAAATATAAAATTGGAAATTTATATTTTTTTAAATTCAGATGCTTAATTAAGTAATTGGAATAAATTATTTTATTTAAAAAATCATTATTTGTTTATGTATTCATCATGTTTAAGATATTTATATTTATTTATTTAAAATATTATTCAATTTCGATGTTCGCCGTGCATCGCACGGGCGGGCGTACTAGTTGGATATACAAAAGGAGTATTTGAAGGACAATTTATATGAACTCGCAAATTTTGACCTAATTTTAATTTTAAATACTCCCTCTGTTTCCCAAATAGCTTCTTAGTAAGGGATGGTACGAGTTTTAAAGAAAAATTATTAAGTGTATTGGTAGTGGAGAAAAAATATTATAATTATTATTAAAAGTGGTGAAAATATGTTATAATTAGTATTGAGAATGGTGAAAGGTTGAAAAGTAAGAATAAATAAAGTATTATTAGTGGTGAGGTAATGTTCCAAAAATGATAGAAAATTATTTGAGAAACGTCCCAAAAAGAAAATATAGGAAGTTATTATTTAGGGAAGGGAGTGAGTATATTCAAGAAATCATTCGTAATAAGGAGTACTATTATTTTTTTATTTGTGTTAATATATAAGAGTAGCCACTTTTATATAGTAAAATTAAATTTTACCCACTAATAAAAAAACTTTAAAAAATACCCACATTTACCATTTTACCCTTACATATAAATTTTTTACAAATACCCACTGTTCATTGGTTGTGAATTCAACTCATTCACAACCCGAATTCACAATTGAATTCAAGTATTGGTTGTGAATAACAAGTGTTGGTTGTGAATTCTATTTCAAGTTGTGAATTCACAACCGATAAAACTTAAATTCACAACCAACAGTATTTCAAGTTGTGAATTCACAACCAATAAAACTTGAATTCACAATCAACACTATTTCAATTGTGAATTCACAACCAACGCTGATAATTCAGTTTCGAATTCATAAACCTGGTTGTGAATTCAAGAACATTTGTACAAAATTGCGAGATTTTCATCAGTTTCTTCGTTACATATTTTTTTCTTTTTGATTAAATTCAAATTGAATTCAACTTTTCCTCAAATTTCTCTTCATTTAGAATCTCAATCTCTCAAGAGGTGATAATTTCTTTGAATAAAAATTAACCCTAATCTTCAAAAATGCAAACTGCAATATCTTTTCACTGCTCGCCGGAAGTGGAAGGCCTGGGAGAATCACTTCGGCAACCAGAAGAAGAAACGTGATAGAGGCGGCGGCGATCAGCCGCGAAGGACCGACTAGAGATGAGAGAAAGAGGAGAGAGAGAGAGAGGAAAGAGGCGAGAGGAGAGGGAGAGAAAAAGGAGAGAGAGAGGAGAAAGAGCGAGGCGGCGATGGTGAGGCTCGAGATCTGATCGCCGAGATCGATGACCTTCTCCGGAGCCTCGACCGCGGCGAGGGGGCGGACGGCGGCGGAGGTGCGTGTAGACAGAGGAAGAAGGAGAGAGAGACGCCGAGATTGGAGATGAGGAGAGGAACGCGCGGCGGCAACGCCGATGTTGCCATGGCCGCCCTCGGCCGCCACCGCCGTGCTCCAGTCTATTCGCCACCTCAATCAATTCTCTCTGTGAGAGAGAGAGAGTGCGCTGGTGGGGGGGGAATGAGAGAGAGAGAGAGAGAGAGAGAGAATGAGAGGAGGCTAGGGTTTGCCCATTTATATAGAAGGGTAATTTAGTCCTTTAACACAAAAAGTGGGTATTTTTTTTATGATTTTATTTGAGTGGGTAAAATTTATTTTTACTATATAAAAGTGGCTATTTTCAAAATCCACTCATTTTATTTTGGCATGCTTTCTTCCACGTTGTTGGGATATTTGTTTAAGAAATAACGACGTTATGAAATATATATATATATATATATAGGGGGAAGTTCTATGAAAACACAAAGTTAAATAGAGAATAGAGACATGATCTTATTCATTGATTTCGTGAGATCGGATGGATGAGATTCACTACCATATCTAATGTTGATATACAACAAACGAAGGGTGTTATATATGTCCAAGGGTATGTTTGTACTTCTAGAGATATTATAACCGAAATGTACATTAAATAGGCTATATCAAAGCATTTTATGAATGGAAATTTCGGAACTTCCGTACGTTACATATTACAAGCTCAATATCTCATATCATTCTTAGTTCTGAAAATCATTAGCTTAGCCCATATGTTTTCTAAAAGTCGCCATTATGTTTGCAGTTGTCACATGGATAAACATGCTGTATTTTTTCCACCTAATTCATACGAATATAACAAATTCATAACAGATTAAAACTCTCAGTAAGATATATGCACATATCTAACATTTGAGACACACATCTAAATTATTCTGATGCGGGTTTACATGAATATTAACATTAACTTTAAAATTGCATATTAATTGAATTAATTTATATGACCTTGGAATCTAGTGAACATATGTTTGAACATTTTTTTTATGGTAATGAACATCAATGTGAACATACTTCTTATAGTGTTCGTACACATAATAATGAATTACTACGGTTCTTGAATTACTATGCATTTTATTGTTATAGTTATGAATTTTGTCAATTTATTTTTGCAGTTTTGCTTATAAAAGGTATTTAACCTTTTCATGATGAATGTAACGGGAAACTTATATGTGATGAACTGTGGGATGGTATGAACATGTTGAACGAACATACACATAAAATGTTACATTTTTAGCGCACATGCATGTTCATATTTGTGTTCGTTGAATATTTTATTCAGTATATGTGTTAGTTGAACGTGTTATAATAGATTTCAGAATTTCATCGTTCGTACTTGTGCATGTGTTTTTATATGTTCGTTGAACAAATTGGTGTGTGTTTGTGTTCGTTTCACATGTTATATGAAATTTGGACTCTATTTTAAGTACTTGCAAAATTATGGTATTTTTTGGCCATATTTAGGGTGAATTGAGCAAATATCGCCCACTTTTTGGGGTCAAACATGTGGACTCCATCGTGTTTTTACTTGTTTGACCTTTCGAAGAGGATTTTTCTTCCATTTGGGTGAAGAGTTACTTAAAATCACAGAAATAACTGCAAATCTCGTCCTTTGATCAATTCATATCTAATGATCCACATTCGGTCTCTTATCTCTATATAAAAAGTGGGTATGGTTGAAGCCAACCCTATATATATATATATATATATATATATATATATATATATATATTATAGTCGAAAATTTGAATGTCTATTGGGCTACAAATCACAAAGCAATAATATATGATAATTGGTAAGTTATTCTCCCTCCGTCCCATAATAACATGCATATTATGAAACAGAACGAGTTTTAAGAAATCTTGTAAAGCGTAGTGTGAGCGGAGAAAGGGTTTCACATTAATTGTAATGTTTAGTGGAAGAATTATTACTATAAATGGAGTATGCATATTTTTGTAGGATGGGCGAAAAAAAAAATTATAGTACATATTTTTATGAAATAGATGGAGTATTAAACTTAAATTAAAATAAGGTCAAAGTTGATGAATTTTTTTACAATAAATTATATTTAAAAATAATACTCCCTCATAAGTCATACGACTCATAGCATAAAGTTTATGGTCTATGGACCACGGAGAAAGGACCATCAAATTAATTTAATGTGTTAACTAGTGAAGTGTTTTTTTGGTAAATATTAAATGTAAATAAGATTATCGTTAACGTTTTCTTTGTAATAGACTAGAATTTTTTAAACTCAAGTGTTGGAGTTCTTTTTCTAGTTTAGCTAGTGTTCTGAAGACTGAAGACTGAAGACCGAAGGACTAAAGAACTCGACTGATATTGCGAATAAAGGTTGAGTCAAGCACTGATGTTTGACTGGTCGCGTTCTCAACTAAAGGATCAGTTACGACTGATTCATTAATGCAGGCCACGTGAATTCAGCGGACTGATACTGTCACGACCGCATTTTGCTAAGGATAGCAAATTCGGGGAAACCGCGACTAGAGGAGGGGATTTAGGAGCGGGATTAGAAAAGGGGCATGTTTAGCTTCTTGATGACTCGACTTTGTATAAGGGAAACAATTGAACTTAACTAGATGTCAAAGAAGGCCACAAGGGGGCCGTACATAATTATCGAAAGGGTACCCACGAGTTTGAGTATAAAGTTAATAATACATAACAAGGTTGCCAGAGCAACAAAAAATCCTTTAACAAAATCAGTGTTTGCAGCGGAAAAATAGTAATTCGAGTATATGTGTGAAGACATATACTCTAAGGTTCACATTCTAGATTGACAAAAGCTCCGTTTGCACACTGCATCCCCGATCACGGCTCAACCTGCACATTTATAAATACATACAGGGCTAAGTACGGGAGTACATAGTGGACACTTGCTGAAATTTACATACATGCATATTATTTTATTGTAATGACCCGACTTTTTATTAAGGATTATATACTTTTAATTACTGATTTAAGGATTGATTATGGTAATTAGAGTTCAGCATCCATTTATAAAATACGAACTTATATGAATTTGATAATTTATATATATGATGATTTATTATTTTTTTTATTTTATTTATTTATTTTCAATAGATGATGCACTCAAAATATATTTTGAGTCCATTAATTTATTGTGGAGAATTTAACACTGAAGTGTTAAATATGAATCTTTTATCGATTTTTACTTAAGCCCATGAGTAATTTAATTTATGTTAGAAGCAAGCTCAAATGGATTTTATGCTTCAATAAGAATTAGGCTTATATGTCTTAATGTATTTAAATGAGTTTGGAACCATATAATTAATATATTAATCTCTTAGAATTTTTTTATGATTAAAGTTGAATAATCCTAAGCATGCTGAAGAAATTCTTACTACGCATGCTGAAGAAATTCTTCAGTCATACATGCAGGCTGAAAGCATTCATACCTGCAAGTTGAAAAAAATTCCACAATCCTCATCCATCCAAACCACCCCATTTTTCTTTAAAACCACAGCCACTTTCACCATTCTCACACCACCATTTTCAACTACTGCAGCCCAATTTCACAGCCAATTTTAAGGTAATGCAACAAAGAAATTTCTGCATCTTTCCATTCTCTTCCCAAATTGATTTCTAATTTTTGTGATATACAATATCTGCAGAGACTATTATCCACCTACTCAAGGTATCATCACCCTCAGGGAACCACCAATTCATACCAATTCATACGGCTGTTCAGATATTTCACAACATGTTTACATATGCACATATGAACTGAAATTTATAGACTAGTTCAGTTTCAAGAAAAGAATTTCAGATTTCAATAAGCATTTACAGTATTTGATTTCTGCTCAAAATCCTATGCTATTTTGTGAACTAAATTGTGGCTTGAACCTACTGTGTGTGTGAGTCGAAATCAGAGGGGACGGCAGCCGCGGTGGCTGCCGGCGGTCGACGGTCGGCGACGGAGCCGAGGTGGTCTCCGATCTGCCAAAGAGAAAAAAAAGAGATGAGTATTTCAGATTTTTAATTTAGAAAATGAAAAAAAAAGGGGGAAAATAGAAAAGGAAGAAATTAGGGCTTACCTTAGGCTACCCGTCGATCCAGAGAGAAAGGCGAGAGAGCCGAGGGTGGCGCGGCCTATCGCCGCTGCTCCTCCGGCGAATTCCGTGGCGGCGACGGCTGGATCGAGCAAGAGAGAGAGATGATGAATAGTGTTCCGATCTAGAGATCTAGAAACCGAGAGAGAGAATCAGGGCGGCAGGCGGCGGCCGTGCTCTTCCACGGCCAGGCGATGGCCGTGAACATCCGTGGCGTTGAACGGCGGTGGCGGATCTGCCATGGAGGAGGAGCGGAGGCGACGGAGCGGCGGCGTGGCTGCGCTTGCTGCGCCTTTCCAGCGGCCGAGATTGAGCGAGAGAGATAGAGGAGAAGGCGACGGCGAAGGCGAAGGCGACGGCGAGGCGGCGCGCCGGAGGCGGCGCCGCCCTCAGCCGAGCAGAGAGAGGGTCGGGAGAGAGAGAGGTCCGAGAGATAGAGAGAGAGGTCCGAGAGATAGAGAGAGAGAGAAACTTGTGTGTGTGTTTGAGTGTATTTAGTGTGTGTGTATATTTAGGTTAGAAAAAGGAGCCGGGTTTGGGCCGGGTTTGAGCCGGGTTTGGGCCGAAAATCTTGGGCCGATTTAATTAAACTCTTGGGCCGATTTAATTAAACTCTTGGGCCGATTTAATTAAATTCTTGGGCCGATTTAATTAAACTCTTGAGCCGATTTAATTAAATTCTTGGGCCGATTTAATTAAATTGTTTGGACCGATTTAATTAAAGGATTTGGACCTATTTTAATTAAATTGTTTGGTCCTTATTCAAAGAAAAACATGATAGACTTAATTTATCTAATTAATTTGGGCTTATATCTATTTAAATTATTTGAGCTCTTAATTATTAATTTAAATTGAGCTTGATTAATTTAATTATATATTGACCTTTAAATTAATTATTTAAATGGAGTTCTTTATTTCAAGTATTTATAAATGGATTATAAAATGAAATATTTCGAGTTAAACTCTCATTTAAATTAATTCTTTTCAAAATGACTTATTAATATGGATTATTTGAAAATGATTAAATGATTTTAAAAATAAGAAAGCATGATCTATGATGATATAATTTATCTATGTAATATTATAGGTTTTGTTTTTAAATGACGGAATATTTGACTTGATGACATAAATAGAACGAGTTATGATTAATGCGCATGTTGATGTTCGAATAAATAGTTTCGAACCTAAATGATAGTTATGTGATAATGTTTTGAGTTTAAGGTTTTGACGAGATAAGATTAATTCTTTCCAGTCCACATTAATTATTACTTGGACTCCTATTATTTATTAATAATGGGTCTCGAATTTATATTACTTGGGCTCCTACGATTTAATTGATGTTGGGCCTAATATTATTAATGCATTGGGCTTTGAATTTATTCATTTGGGCTCAAATTAAATTCCTTTTGGGCCTAGTTTATTTTATTGGGCCGGAGATTAATTTAATTGGGCTTTGCTTATTTTATTTCCATTGGACTAATATATATATTGTTTGGACTCTATTATTTTTATAAATGGGCTCTTATTATTTATTTTGTTTGGGCTTCTATTAATTGTTAATAATGGATTTATTATTTTTATTAATTGAACTCCTACTAATTTATTAGTTAAGCCCAATGAAATTTATTAATTTAGTCCCCATTATTTAATCCTAATTATTTTAATTAGTGATAAATTTTTAAGACTTACTAATCATTAATTAGTAAGTAAATTAGATTATTTTAAGATGAGTAGATTATTAAAGATTAATAATCCGACCTCATAAGACGAGCTTTAATTCCTTAAATAGGATTAACACCTCATAATTTAATTAAAGGAATATGAGTCATGCATAATCATTTCACGCATCCTCATTTATTGAGATTTTTCGAGAATTAGAATCTTATTTTATTTTCTCGGATTAAAGGTCAAGCACCGGAGTTAGAGCTAAAACCGTGAGTCGGCTATTCAGGTAGGCTTTCTACGTATAAATTAAAATTATATATTAGAATTGTTAAGACTTTATGCTTATGAATTTAAATGATATTGTCAATGCCTAAATGCTTTATGTTTTATTATTAATTGCCTATCTGATGTTAATCGAATTCGGATTCTGGATGGGACCGCAAATCCCTTCGGAATTAGTGTACACCTTGTGATCGTGAGTCATCTAGCGGGTTGGCCGATCATAGTGTCCGTAGAGGGAGGCCTCCCTCTCGGCACGAGTTACTGATATGGTGATTAATGATATAAAATACCTGCGCGGGTTATTGATGAAAGAAATGATATTATGTTTGGTAAATACGAGTCTTTAAAGGAAAACCCTCGTATCTTACTACTGTTGAAAGGCTTGACAATAAAATATTATGCATGTATGTAAATTTCGGCAAGTGTCCACTAAGTACTTTTGTACTTAGCCCTGCATGTATTTTTAAATGTGCAGGTTGAACGGTGATCGAGGATGTAGTGTGCAAGCGGAGCTTTGTCAAACTAGGATGATTACCTCAGAGTAGAGTATATGTCTTCATACATATACTCAAATTGTTATTCCGCTGCGAACACTGATTATGTTAAGATATTATGTCAAACAATATGTATTATTTAATAATGTACTCAAACTCGTTGAGTACCTCTTTTGGATAATATTATGTACGGTTCCTTTTGACCTTCGTTAAATTCTAGTTAATTTCAATTGTTTTCCTTATACAAGTCGAGTCATCAAGAAACCGAATATGCCCTTTTCTAATCCCGCTCCTAATTCCCCTCCCCTAGTCGCGGTTTTCCCGAATTTGCTATCCTTAGCAAGTGCGGTCGTGACATTTATTGTCAAGCCTTTCATCAGTAGTAAGATACGAGGGTTTTCTTTTAAAGACTCGTATTTACCAAAAATTGTAACACCCGTCTATTACCAATAAAACTAGAATTTGTGTGTGCGTCTGATTTAGGGAAAAAATTAGTCCTTATTTATACTAGTCTTTAAAGAGTTTTGATAATTATAAATATTATATTCTATGTATATCTCTCAATAAAATTAGGAATAATGATGATAAAAGAGTTCTAATTGTATTAGGAATCGAATTAATAATAATAATAATAATAATAATAATAATAATAATAATAATAATAATAATAATAATAATAATAATAATAATAATAATAATAATAATAATAATAATAATAATAATAATAGTCTACATAAAAATTACTACATAAAAATTAATGGTGCATATCTATATATATATCATGTAATTATCTAAAAATAATAAGCTATACACGAAAATACTAATAATTAAACTTATATAATAAATCTAAATATTTGAGGTGTTACAACCTATCCCACTTAAAAATAATTTCGTCCTCGAAATTTCTAATCATACCTCATTCGTGCCATCTAAACAATTCACAATTACACCTATTTCTAACGAAGCTAAACATAATAGTACTAGAACATAAAAGCATAAAACAAAAATATGTCATGTAGTACATCATAACTGCCATATACTTAAGAATTAAAACACATACCTTGGAGTTGATGCAGCGCATGAGTTTCGAATGACTAGGTTTACTTAACTTTTTGAAAGCCATTTTTTTTTAAACACGAGTCTACAGGAACGTAGACCCGCTCTGATACCACTATGTAACACCCGTCTATTACCAATAAAACTAGAATTTGTGTGTGCGTCTGATTTAGGGAAAAAAATAGTCCTTATTTATACTAGTCTTTAAAGAGTTTTGATAATTATAAATATTACTCCCTCCGTCCACCAATTAAAGGCCTCCACGGGTTTTAAGAAAAAAGTGTATTTTTATTAGTTGAGTGGAGAAAGGGTCCCACTTTTTAAGAAAAAGTGTATTTTTATTAGTTGAGTGGAGAAAGGGTCCCACTTTTTTGTAAAGAATCTTTGACTTTTTTGATTAAATAATGAATAAAAACTTACCAAAAATAGGTAGGTCTTCTTTTTGTGGACGTCCCAAAAAGGCAAGTAGGCCTTGAATTGGTGGACGGAGGGAGTATATTCTATGTATATCTCTCAATAAAATTAGGAATAATGATGATAAAAGAGTTCTAATTGTATTAGGAATCGAATTAATAATAATAATAATAATAATAATAATAATAATAATAATAATAATAATAATAATAATAATAATAATAATAATAATAATAATAATAATAATAATAATAATAATAATAGTCTACATAAAAATTAATGGTGCATATCTATATATATATCATGTAATTATCTAAAAATAATAAGCTATACACGAAAATACTAATAATTAAACTTATATAATAAATCTAAATATTTGGGGTGTTACAAAAATAATATCATTTCTTTCATCAATAACCCGCGCAGGCATTTTATATCATTAATAATCATATCAGTAACTCGTGCCGAGAAGGAGGCCTCCCTCTACGGACACTGTGATCGGCCAACCCGCTAGATGACTCACGATCACAAAGGTGTACACTAATTCCGAAGGGATTTGCGGTCCCATCCAGAATCCGAATTCGATTAACATCAGATAGGCAATTAATAATGAAACATAAAGCATTTGGGCATTGACAATATCATTTAAAATCATAAGCATAAAGTCTTAGCAATTATATAATATGGTTTTAGTTTATACGTAAGAAAAGCCCACCTGATAGTAGACACTCACGGCTAAGCTTTAACTCTTGTGCTTGACCTTTAATTCGAGAAAATAAGGTAAGATTTTAATTCGAGGAAATTCTCAAATAATGAGGATGCGTAATGTAATTATGCATGGCTCATATTCCTTTTTAGTTTATTATTCTGAGATAATAATTAGGGAAACTTTATCACTAGTCCTTGTTATCATATAACAAATAACCTAACTAAGCTTCGTCTCATGAAGTCAAGTAATTAACTATAATAATCCGTTCGCCTTAGGGTGCTCTAGCCCGCCAAATAAATTAAATCTTGTTCGAGGTAGTTTCTTAAAAGTGATAAGTAATTCAGTTTATTCGCTATATACCTTCGCAAGAATAATCGGCTTACAAATAAGAACGGAAATAATATTATGAAACCGAGTAATTAAAAGGCTCAACATAAGATAGCCTAATAATTAATAAAATGAAAGTTGGTAAGATTAAAATAATTAGGAGTGGGCCTGAATATAATAATTGAAATAACTGGGCTCAATCAAATGATAGCAACCCAACTGAAAATTAATTATGGACCCAAAATTAATACATAAGCCCAAAGATTTAAAATAAGGCCCAAAGGAATAAAATATAGGGGTTATTGCCCCTAAATACCTAAACTATGACCAAATTCTAGTTTATAATACCACCTTCAGATTCTACCTCACAATACCTCACCTTTCAAATTCTTCTGAAATCTCCCATGTCTAAATTATGGATATTCGAAAAATTACCCCATTATAAAAATTATTGCATTTGGACCCCTAAAACCTTTGTTTGAAGACATTGTATACCTAAAGGTAAGCTTGAATGGTATATCGGCTGGAAACTTTCCTCGTGCCCGATAGATTACTTTGTAATCTGGGTCTGGACTGTGAGACAATGCCACGTACTTTTAAGCAAAAAACAGTTTAAAAGATCCTTGTTGAAAATGGTATCAGAGCGGGTTTTTATAGAGGAATTATATTATTTTTAATTTATTTTATAATTAACCTATATGGGAGGAGACTCCACTGAAAATTATGGATTTGGACGAGTGTCCGAGATGTGTACGATACAGGAATTCTCTCCAACATTTGGAGGAAGAAACCAGTCGTCTATTAGGCGACCTCAACTGGAACAATCGAGTCCTCGTTACCAACCTACGACGAGGAGGAGATATCGAGTTTATTCGCGAGATTATCGCGAGTATCCAATTCTACCATGAGAACCTCATGAGATTCGCCGCAACCAGAGCGGCGATTGAGCAAACTAGAGACGAGGCCCATCAATCGCACGATTGATGGAACCAAAAAACAAGGCAGGAGTAGCTTATCCAAGCTACCACAAGATCGAGCCAGACTCTTCCGAGAATGTCAACCTACGGGAGATTCAAAAGACGGTGGAGTATTACGGCAACAAGCTGTATGAGCTACCAATGGAGATGAGCAAAATATCACTCAAACAAGAGGAAATACTAACCCTCTTGCGTGATATCCAGAAAAGAATGGAGGAGATCGAAAGGCGAAAACCATGTTCCGGAAAAATTCGGAATCAATGGTCCAAAGACCCAACGTATCCATCTCTATTTGAGGCAACACCCAAGGAGTTGCAGCCGAAGGACATAATCCGAATCATGAAAGGCAAATATCATGAATAGCCTTGACAGAATCGGATTAGAGGATCTACAGGAGTTAGCAGAATCTTTTGCTAACCTCAATATGGTTGATCTAAAGATGAACCAAGGAGATGAGGTGCCCAAAACCGAGCCTCAAGAAGGAGAACCGTCAAAGAAGGGACCAGCTCAAGAAGAAACAAGCCAGTTCCAACGAACCAAACGACGGAGGCCTCGGATGCAGGATACTCCTGTAGGAAAGGTCACCTTAGAACCAATCCATCCATACGGATTGATTCTCAACCTCGACGAAGCCAGTTTCAAAGAATGGGAGGGTCTCATCGACGAATGGGCTTCATCATTAAAAGTCGTGATTGCCACAATTGATTACGACAAAAAAGAATTTGCCAGAATCTTCGAAGCCAGCTTGGCAGGAATGGCAAAACAATACTGGGATAAAATTGAGGTCCCGGCAAGGGAGGAAATGTTTAGTAGCTCGTCAATTTATGATATCATCGATGTAACTACTAAACAAGTTAAAATCCATTTCTTGGGAATGGGATTTTTCGAAGGATCCGCAGAGGAGAAGCGCAAGAAATATCAACAGGCACTTTACAATCTAAGATTGATGGTGCTGGAGCCAAAAGCTCTCGATGAACTTTTGCGCCTATACACCCTATATGTCCATATGTGTCACACCCCAATTCTTGAAGGAATAAATATAATCGAGGTGTGAATAATTCATAGAAATAAACAAGGGAAATACCTTGTTAAAACCCGAAATAGGATAGAAAGTCAGGCTAGGCCCCTTTGGATCACAAGTTTTGTTTCATGCTTCTGACAACCGACGTTCATTAACATAAAACTATAAATTTTAAATTGAAGCTCAAATGAAGTCATCTTAAGTTGAGAAAACAAAAGATGTATAAGAGTAATTGCTACAGCGGAAGTCTAACATAGGAATTTATCTCTAGCCTCAGCTCAGTCCCGTCAGCACCGGCCAGCCAACCTGAAAACATTTGAAAGTATTTTTGGGCTAAGTACTAATGTACTTAGTGGGCATGCATTTTCTGAAACATCTCATATTTTAATAAAGAGCAGTTTATCCAATTATACTTGACATGACTTAGAAGGTTTTAAAATGAAATAACTTCTAAGCATGTTAAAACATTTTTCATTTGTGCGCACATGTCACACTCCCTTTCCGTTACTCGCTGTGATCCCGGACCTTTTAGCCACCGACGGATCCATTACTCCTGCTTTACTTGGACTGAGGGCGTAACCCAGCCAAGTTCCCATTTGGGACCCAATGCTCCGGAACACATCCCGTCGAGCACCCTTATAACGCCTCATACATGATTAGTGCCCGAATGGAGATCAACCCACCGAGTCAGCTAATAGGTGTACACAATTCTCAAATAACGTGTTAGGTCAAGAGAGAACCTCGATCGATTCATTAATGCGAGCCTTAAACGGAGCAGAGTGCACAAAATATTTTATTGGATAAACAATTTGCATTTTACTGAATAAATAATTTGCATATCATTGAAACATTTAGAGCTTAATAACTCAATCATACTTTATACATTTGGAAAGTAAGCCCACCTGGATAGGCAAAGCCTGAAGATCATACACATAAAAACCTGTCTTGGGAAAGCAGCGCTAATCCCCCTGGTCACAAAGCCTACAAGAAATTCTATTCTTAATAGGTCTCGTGAAGCTAATCTTAAGTCATGGTGTTGTGCTTATTATTTTATGATTCACTTAGCCGGGTTTTCAAAATTTAATGAATAAATAATTAAAAATATTTCTTTTGAGTTAAGAACACCAACAATATTCTTACTCGACTTTCTTTAATAATTGATTATAAATAATACCAATTTAAATCATGATGCAAATGCATAGCTCATTTCATACTTTAATAATGTAATAAGTAATTATTTGAAAATATGCACTTCATGATGCTAATAATATTATAATGCAAATCATCTTTAAAATAATTTAATCAAACTAATTATTAGTCTAATTAAATAAAATAGGAAAGCCATTTAAATAGATGAAATAGAGCTCATGCTTAAATAAATAATAGCCCATACCAATTAAAAGATGAGGCCCAATTCAATAAAATAGGGATGGCCCAGACTGAATAAAATAAATCGGGCCCAGCTAAATAAAATTAAAAATCGACCCAACAACTTAAGCTCATTCACTCTTTCCTTCTCCATTTTCCGGCCCAATAGCCAAAGCCCAACAATCCAGGCCCAAAACCCCAAACCCTATTACCTTTCTCCTCCCTCTCTTAATCACACGCACACACACACACACACACATTCAGAACACACACAAAACAAACACACGCACACAGCACACAGCAGCTGCGCTGCAAGGCACCCCCCTTCGCCCTCTTCTCTCCTCCGGCGGTAGGCGTCGCCGGTCACCCCTCTCCCGACTCCCTCGACTTTATTTCACTCAAGGTTGCCCCCACACACACAAACCAACACACGCCGCCCCTCTCTCGACGCCCCTCCTCTTCTCCCTCTCTCTCGGACTTCACGGCCGCGTACCACCATCCCCGGCGACGAGCGCCGCTCTGTCATCCTCACCATCACCCTCGACCCCTCCATTCTCTTTCCTTCCGGCGACTGCAGCAGCAAAAGCCGCCGCCGACCGGTGACTCCGACTCCCATCTCTCTCTCTCCTGGGTCTGATCGGCAGCAACTGAGCCGCCGCCGATGCTCCTCCCTCTCCTCGGCTCAACCTTGGCCGATGGTACCGCCATCGCCGCCCTCAAATTCCCAGCGAGTAGCAGCCACCAAACTGCCACCACCGCCGCCGTCGTTCTCCGCTCAACCCTCCACCCAGACCAACTCCGACCAGCCCACCTCCTTCTCTCCAACCGTGGCCGGGCAGCAGCGGCACAGCCGCCGTGCCCTGCCTCCCTCCACTGAACAGCCCCGCTGTCCAGCCGTCGTCCACCCCCATTTCATCTCTCTCCCTCTCATCTCACGCACACACCAACTATGAGCTCACGCCCAGACACCACCCCTCGTCCGCCTCCCTCCTTGGCAACGGCGAGGGCGCCGCCACCTCCCTCTCGCTCTGCTGCACCGGACGGACAACAGCGATGAGCCGCCGCAGACCGCCGTATCACTCCCCAGACTCGGCTCACACACCCAACAAACATATAGCATTCTTCTTCTTCTCTTTTATTCATTTTCGATTTTAATCATTGTAAAACATTTGATATGTTTGCTTAAACACATATATGAGTTTGTATATATATATAAATGAATGTATGCATATGTGTTTCTCTGTGAATGAACGAAAGGAAACATTACAATTTATAGAGTAGAATTTGGAAGTGAAACTTTTATAAGGATTCTCTGGATTAGTTTCTGTATATGTGTGTGTTTACTGCTATGAATTGAAGAAAAACCTTGATAGGAAAGGCTGAGCTTGTTCTTGATGTTATACCTGAGTGTTCTACTAGTTTGAGGAAGGGCTTTGAGTTGAGCCGTTGAAATCTGAAATGGTTCGATTGCTGAAATGGTTCGATTGCTTGATTTGTGAGGAGAATGAATTGCTTTCTGTCTCAACTTGGCTCAGAAAAATAATTTGTATGTATTGAGTAAAGGAGAGCTTGGATATGGTATACTTATGGATGCAGAGGAGTTATGGAGCACTTGATTGCGTTAAAGTGGTGGTAGTAGGAGTTATGGAGCACTTGATTGCTTTAAAGTGGTGGTAGTGGGTGACAGCTTATTTTGAGGGAGGTAAGTGGTGTATGTTAGGTGAGTAGTAGGTGGATAAATAAAATATAATAAAATAAAGTCTTCCGGGTTGTATTATGAAAACTGTAATAATCGTTCAGGGTACGCTTAAATAAATAGCTCGTGAAAATACTTGAATGCTAAATTAAATAAATATGCAATGCATATAAATTTAATAACTAAATTTATAAATGTTTTTGTAAATCATTTTTGTTGGAATTAAAATAAATTCATTTTCTTTATATCCGGCGTGAATCATCCTGACTTCTAAGTTCAAAATAATTCTAAATTTAGCTAAGAAATAACGGGGTGTTACAATATGGGGATGGTTGAAGATCAGAAGGCCATGGACCTCTTTTTCCCAAAGTTTCCAAGTCCATGGAGGGAGATGCTCATCAATGAGTATGTATCACCAGGAGGATATCCACTTGATAGCGCTTCAAGGAGGATGTCTTATGTCCACAAGAAGCTGTCCGAATGGTGTCAAAAGGCAGCAGATCAGAGGAATCTCAAGAGATTGAGAAGACTCAATAAGAGATCCCCATTGATGTGCGACAACATTGATCTTCCAACAGAGATTGGTGCTGACTTGCTATATCAAAAGAGGAGCCGAAAGAAACATAGGTACCAACCCTATGAAAGAAAGTCTAGAAGAAGTTCTTGGAAGCCAAGAACTATGTGGACCAGACAAAAGGCACGCTCCTACAAATCAGGCCAACGGAGCGGACCATCAAGGAACCGTTTCTCTTCTCAAAAGAGAACCCCGACAAGAAAAACTTTCAGGCGTACTCAAGCCAAAACAAATGAAAGTTTTAAGGATTGCAACTGTTGGACGTGCGGTGCAAAGGGGCATATTTCTACCAATTGCCCAGATAACAAGGAAAAGATGATAAGATTCGAATCCATACCGGATATCGAAGACGCCATCTACCATCAAGAATTGATACCCGTGTATCAGTTCGAAGATATATCCTCTGATGAGAGTATATACGAACAGGAAGAAGTCTTTAGTTCTGAAGATTCGGAAATGACCGATGGATCAACCGGAGACGAGTCAGACTAAAGAAGAACACGAGGTCCACCACATCCAGAAGGAGGATCAGAATGGATTCACTAGCCATTTTCTGATTCCACAGAAAGAAGTGGTAAAGAAGCTCGTGAAAAAACTCAAGAAGGAAACCGAAGAGGTACAAGCATACCAAGGGTTTTCCAATGGGAGATTGAATCGAGTCTTACATAGCTTGATTCCAACCAAAAGGAAGCATCATGTCTATTTTGGCGTTACAAGCCAAGAAATGGCGCTTCCAATTGAGATCACAAGTAATCAGGTGGAAATCCAGCTGGTTCCAGCTGAAGATATCAAGTAGGATCTCAAGAAAATGAAGCCAGAAGTCGCAAGTACGATGAAATGGATTCATATTGGAGCAATTCAATTGGTAATCAAATCCTCCCTCTTCCCAGGGACAGACCAACCAATTGACGTTGCACTTTGCGACAAAAGAATCAGAGATGCCAGAGATTCAATTCTTGGAGCTTTTTCAGGCAATCTCTATGCCAAGAAGATTATAACCGAGTTCTATCCACAAATCGCTTATAATCTGCAAGATTCATCCTTCAGCCGAGCCCTGACTCTCTATCAGGACTACAAAAAGAAGGAATTTATGACGGATAGAAATAGGCCATACTCACTGACTTATCAAGTCTCGTATGCCCTATCAAATTCCCATCACACGGAATTATTTCTGGGAAAAGAATATATTGAAATTCCAGAAATATTCAAGGAGGTTGCCAATGCAGTCAATCCAAACCGAGTGGAGATTCCTAAGATTAGGGAAATCGACATCGACATTGGAGACAAGCCGGTGCTTAGCCATACCCAGAGTCTCAGACTAGGAGCACCAAGGCTATCATTCCAAGGAAATAGGCTAACTTCAGGGCCTATAACAAGGAGTTTCTCTCAGTCTTATGAGAGAAGGGCGATCCAGGAAACACCAGCTCCGGACATAAGAATCAAGCTCAAATGTCCCGAAGGATGGAGACAAGTTTCCACAAGATTTGATACAACAAACAGGGAGAACAAGTTTCCTTGTAGTTCGTTGTATTATTTGGCGAATCCAGGAGATAACCGATACATCGGAACTCTGGAGGTTGGAGGCTTTGAAATCCAGACTGAAGGCCAAGCCGGACAAGAAGCGGACGTCCTGATCTTAGGACGAGATTTCCTTGACAAATATAAACCATGGTCATGGAAATTAGGAATAATGGAGGTTACAATTGGACGCCAAAGATTGATGATCCAATGACAAGTCCATTCTCGATATACATCTCTGTAGGGATGTTATATGAAAAATTCAAAGCAGAATATTTTGCTGCTTACGTGGATTCGGGAGCAGGAATCTGTACAGCAAAATGAGGAGTCTTTCCAGAAGAAGTGGAAGAAGATCTACCTCGAATTGCAGGAAGGGATTTCTCCAAAAAGATCTTACTTCTATCAAAGGGAGTAAAACAAACGGAAATATTGATCGGAGGAGCAGGACAGACACCTTGGTACAAGGTTAAGACTCCACCAATTTATTTCCATGATACCGGAGCAGATATATTATTCGGAAATAATTTTCTGCAAAGCTTCAAGCGGTACATACAAGACAATGAAGCCAGGAGGCTAGTGTTCACAACCAATTGTGACCACAAGATCATTGTGCAAAGGCTCAATGGAGCTTTTCATCGCTCAATGCCAATCAAATTCCGCAGCAAGCGTGGTGATGATGGCAGACTCCAGAGGCCCCAAATGAAGGATCAAAGGAGATTCAGAGAAGCTTTGCTTAAATGCAGAACTGAGGGATTCCCAGATCTCTCCGAGGAAGAAACTCAAATCCTCAAAGCATCCCTGATATCACACAAAGATATCAAGGAAGAAGAACAGGTGTCCATTGCCGACGTCAAAAGGAGAATCCAGAAGTGTTACCACGAGGATCCGTTGGCATGGTGGGACAAGAACCAGCTCAGAGCAACCTTGAAAGTTAAAACTGGAAAGGAGCATGAGTTTGTAAGGTTTAGACCTATCCTGATGAACCCTCGAGATCAACAGGATATGATGAGTATAATCAAGGAACACCTTGATTTAAAGCTGATCGAAGAAGGAAGATCACCCTACAGCAGTCCTGGATTTCTGGTAAGAAATCATGGGGAGATCAAGAGAGGAAAGCTAAGATTAGTCATTAATTATAAAGGGATTAATGACATTCTTGAGTTTGACGGATATTTCATCCCAAGCAGAGAACACCTTATCAACTGCATCAGAAGTGCAAAGGTATTCTCAAAGTTCGACTGCAAGTCAGGTTTTTACCAGATTCGCATGGAGGAAGGGAGTAAGAAGTTCACAGCTTTCTCAACTCCACAAGGACATTATGTCTGGAATGTCATGCCAATGGGGCTAGCCAACGCACCTCAGATATTCCAAAGAAAGATGGATAATCTTTTTAAGGATTATTCTTCGTTTATGTTTGTTTATATTGATGATATTCTCATTGCATCAAAAAACATTCATGAACATGTCAGGCATCTGGAGATCTTTGCGGATGTTTGCCAACAAGAAGGACTAGTGCTGTCTGAAAAGAAGGCAGTCATAGCCACCCAGAAGATGGAGTTTCTGGGAATTGAGATCGATGAATCTGGAATTATTCTACAAGATCATATTGTGGAAAAGGTCCAGAATTTCCCGGAGGATCTCAAAGAAAAGAAACAGCTCCAAAGTTTTCTAGGAGTCGTTAACTTTGCAGGAATGTTTATAAAAAATCTTGCAGAATACCGGAAAGTCTTCAGTCCGTTATTGAAGAAAGATGTTCCATTCATTTGGAAAGAGGAGCATCGGGAGGGTATGAAGAAGTTAAAAGAGATTTGCAAAAATCTCCCAAAACTCTCAATACCACAAGATGAGGATGATCTGATCCTATATACAGACGCAAGTGACTTCTGGTGGGCAGCTGTGCTCGCAAAGATCACCCCCTATGGAGAAGAACCTTGCAGACATTGTAGCGGTCTTTTCTCCGATAATGAAGTTGTGCGATGGCACATCAACGAAAAGGAATTCTTTGCAGTGCGAAAGGCGTTTAAAAAATGGCCGCTTTTCTTACTTGTTAAGAAATTTGTTTTGAAAGTAGATAACACTAATGTTAAAGCTTTCTTAACAAAAAAGATAGAATCTAAACCTGAGAAGGCTAGATTGCTTAGATGGCAAGCAGAATGACAATATTATGATTATGATATTGTCATCTTGAAATCTGATCAAAATGTTCTTGCAGATTTCCTAACAAGTGATGGAGCTCCCTGAAGTGGAGGCCATCGAGGCACAACAGGCGCAGCTCTTTGAAAGTTTAGAGTTGCTACAACAAGAATGGCAAAAGTGTGTTCTACACACCAAACAAGCAGGGAAGATACAAGCAGCTGATGAAGCTCAAGTATCTAACCAAATCGATGCATGCTTCATAAAGATGTTCAATCTTCAAGAAGCAATCAACAAGCCGCTCTTGCGCGCTATCCGAGATAATCGGATTAAAGCAATGCTTTCCGTACAGGGCGGATTACCTGTAGCAGGGGATTCAAGTACCCCTAGCCCAAGTCCTGAGGTAATAGCTTCACAGCTAGACCCTCGAGGAAAAGATGTTGTTAAGGGGTCACACCCTGAATCAACATGTCAACCCTCCACCTCTGGGGTAAAAGAGAAAGAGATCAATCTTAGGCCAATGACAGGCCAAGTTAAGGTTGATACTGATTTTATTGAAATTTCTCATTCTTGGCAGATGTATCAAGACAGGTGGGAGAAACTTCTCACAAGAAAGGGCATTAATCCAGGAAATTGCCGGATTGATGTTGCAGGAAAATATCCTCGCGTTTGGACAACTCTAGGAGCCAATCCAAACGACGTCAAAGAGTGGTATGAGTTTGGGGCGTTGGCCTCAGTTTATACTACCTCTCCAGCCTTCACCGAGATCAAGGGTCTACCCAAATGGATCCAAAAAACGGTGTTTGATGCATGGGAGAACAACGAGTCCCTCAAACGGGGAGATGTTCTGGAATTGTACTTTTTCAGTGCAGCACCAGAGCCAGTTGGAAAAGGAATCCGTGAAGCTTTCCACTTCATCAAGCTTCGGAGACCTGACACGGGAGCCCTGAACCGGATCAAAGTTCCCGATTTTCAGTCCACAATCGTCTCAACATTCAAGGAGGATCAAATCTCCACTAGACGAGCATGGGGCCTATGGGTCTGTCTCACAGAGATGGACAAAATGAAGTCCAGATTCAAGTTCTACCAAAGTTCAGATCTGGGAACGTTCCTGGTTAACACAATGACAGGAACTACGACCCCTTTTGCCGAAAAATCTTTCGAGAATAAACGGCAAATGCTGTGGGAAAACAAGGTAGCGGGGAGCAAGGAGACTCGTCGCAAATTTTGCAACATGGCTCATCTGAGCCATTGGATTGAGAAAGTCTGCGATCAATGTTCATCGCAGAAAGAGCCGGAATTCGGCAAAGGATTCTTCCCGAAGCCTGACAGAAGGAGGTTCCGGTCTGATGAACATGATGAGCATCAGACTCCAAAGGGAAGAAACCCTCGGGCACCAAAAAAGTAAGGTGGCCGACAAAGAAAAGTGAATCATGTGATTCACAGCAAGGATCGCACCCACAAAAGAAACGACAAAAGTGGGTGGAATGACAGAAGGACCACTCACCAAACGCTCCAAGACAAACGTGAGTGGAAGGAAAAAGCAGCCGGCCCCTACCAGCATTATCACAAAACGATAAAGCAAGGGACCAGCACCATGTGATGACACTAACAAGTGTCGGCAATCAAGGCCGACAAAAGAAGGTGGATGTCATATTCAAGAAAGCTGGCCACGAAGATGGAATCCAAGGCCAACAACCGAGCAATTATAGAGGGGATCAAACCTCTATATAAACCTAAGTTCTGGAGAGAAGAAAGCATCTGAAAATTACAACACATTTTCACAAGCACTTTCTCTCTCTAAAAATTATCTTTGTAATCTTTTAATTTTTTGTTTTCAAAGTTTTTCGTTTTTAGCTTTAGTTCCTTTTTATTTTATGTACACAAGTATTAGCTACTATGAGTAGCTAAACAAGTTAGTCTCCTCCCTTGGGGAGTATTTTATGAAATAAATTAATTATTATATAATTCCTCTATAAACGCTTAGTTTTTGTCCAACTATTCCGGTTGAGTAAAAATATTTTCTTTATTTTTCCAACAAAGTATTGAGTCGACACTTAGTGAAGGAGAAGGGTTGCAACCATCTCTTGCGAGAGTGTGGTTGGTGCGTGCCGGGTGGGCAGACGAGCCGTAAAACGCAACAGAACTGACTCCTGAAGAAGACCAGTCGACAAAGGTATAATGTTGGTTTAAATTTAAGATTTATTTCGAAGTGTTACGGAAGCATGTTGGGCCTCATTATTTGTTAAACTGTTTTAAAAACAAAATGGGGTATTCTGTCTTGTTTAATTGATGTCAGGGTTATTATGCAATTTTGATTATACTTGGGGTAGTCTTTGAATTTTCAGAAATATTCAGGGTGAGAAATTAGAAGAATCACAAAAGTGGTGTATTATGGAGCAGAATCTAAAGGTGGTATTATATTCTAGAAAATTGGGAAAGTTAATGTATTTATTGGCCAATACCTCTAAAATATATAAGGTTTCAGCCCACTTTGATAATTAAAGGAATTCATTTATAATCACAGGCCCAATAGCAAAATATGAAAAGGCCCATTCCCCAATCCCCCCAACAACTCGGTTCTCTCTCTCTCTCAATTATCAGAAACGCCTATCTCCCCCTCTCAAAATCGGACGCCGCTCAACATCTCTCTCTCTCTCTCGCTCCGTCTCCTCACGAGCTCCACCGCGAATGGTTCCGGCTAGGGATGCCACGGTTCAACCGGGACCGGCGGGCCGACCCTGAACCGGCCCGAAAGTCAACGGTCCGGGCCCGGACCGTTGACCACGGGCCGGTTCCGGGACCGGCCCGTCAAGGAGCTCGGTCCGGTTACAGTTCAAGGGGAGGGTGGCCCGCGGCCCGCCGGTTCGGCCCTGAACCGCCGGGCCCGACCAATTTTTTTTTTTTTTTTTTTATATTCAAATCTTAATAATTTTAACTAAATGTAGTTTCACTATTTATAGTGTACTACACATGGTAAAGAATCCTACATTTTTCAATGTGGGATAATGTAGCTTCACTATTTATAGTGTACTAAACATGGTAGAGAATCCTACATTTTTCAATGTGGGATAATGTAACTTCACTATCTATAATGTACTACACATTGTAAAGAATCCTACATTTTCAATGTGGGATCACTCAACCTAACTTATAAATATGTAACTTATATTCATGTAATAACTTATAACTTCTAAATATATAACTTATAAATATGTAACTTATAACTTATAAGGTCTAGGGATCAATTAGTTAATATTAGTTAGTTTACTTATTCGATTTTAAAGATTATGTAATTTGTATCCTTGTAATATTTTTTAAAAAACAAAACATATATTTAAAAATTGGGTTAATAGTGTTTTATGTCCCGAACTTTCAGCGTTTTCCACAAAATGTCCCAAACTTTCATTTTCTCCTAAAAAACCCTGAACTTTCAATTTTTTCCATAAAATGTCCCGCTATACAAAATTCAATGACGAAAAGATGATAAAAAATTCCGAACTTTCAGCGTTTTCCAACAATGGTGGTTTCCAATATGATTTTCCAACAATGGTGGTCCCCAAAATATTTCTTTCGGCTAGATAATTCATCTTTTTTTCATCGAATTTTGTATAGTGGGACATTTTATGGAAAAAATTGAAAGTTCAGGGTTTTTTAGGAGAAAATGAAAGTTTGGGACATTTTGTGGAAAACGCTGAAAGTTCGGGACATAAAACACTATTAACCCTTAAAAATTATATATTTATATGACAATAGTATATAAGTTATTAAGTAATTTACGACTTTAAGTTGAGTAATTTTAACATTTTAAGTTTTTAACATCATAATTTATAAAACTATATAGTATAAGTTGAGTAATTTTCATATTTTTTTCAACATTTGTAAAGTAAAAACTATTACATGAATATAAGTTATAAGTTACAAGTTATATTTTTATAAGTTATAAGTTATATATTACATGAATATAAATTATGTAACTTATAACTTATAAGGTCTAGGAATCAATTAGTTAATATTAGTTAGTTTACTTATTCAATTTTAAAGATTATGTAATTTGTATCCTTGTAATATTTTTTGGTACATAGAATAAATTCAATAAAGATATCTATTTTTATGAATTCATTTGAATTTTTGGTTCTCAATGTGTTAATTATTTTTCCTTTATTTTATTTCAATTCAATTGTCATTTAAAAAAAAGATGACATAAAAAATATTATTATATTATTAAGATTTTTAAGTTGAGTAAATTTGAAAATTATTTTACTTGGTAACTTGAGTAATTTCAAGCTTTAAAAAACAAAACATATATTTAAAAATTATATATTTATATGACAATAGTATATAAGTTATTAAGTAATTTAAGACTTTAAGTTGAGTAATTTTAACATTTTAAGTTTTTAACATCATAATTTATAAAACTATATAGTATAAGTTGAGTAATTTTAATATTTTTTTCAACATTTGTAAAGTAAAAACTATTACATGAATATAAGTTATAAGTTACAAGTTATATATTTATAAGTTGTAAGTTATATATTACATGAATATAAGTTCTATATTTATAAGTTAGGTTGAGTGATCCCACATTGAAAAATGTAGTATTCTTTACAATATATAGTACACTATAGATAGTGAAGCTCCATTGAAAAATGTAGGATTCTCTACCATGTGTAGTACACTATAAATACTAAAGCTACATTTAGTTGAAATTAACACAAATCATTTAATTTCATTAAAAATAAAAATAATACAAAAAAAAAGTGAAAAACCGGGAACCGCCGGTTTTCGGCCCGGCCCGGAACCGCCGGTTCAGGGTCCGAAAACCGGCTCTTCACATTTCATCCGGGCCGGTTCCGGTCCGCCAGATTCTTGACCCTGAACCGCCGGGTCGGGCCCGGAACCGGCAGTTCCTGAACCGGCGGCAACACTAGTTCCGGCTAGGCTGCAATCTCTGCCTGAAAAAGTCGTTGCTGCTGTCTCTCAAAATTTAGGGGAGGCCATTCAAAGATTGAGCCCTAATTCTCCTTCTTCCCAAATCGAGCCCTAGCTCATCTCCTTTGTCGAAGTTCCGCCGCCGCTGCAACAGGATGACCGGCGAGATTCGCTGCTCCGTTGCACTGTCTGGAAGTGTCGCTGCCTCTTCGGCGTTCGGCTTCTCTTTTCCTTCTCCGTCAAGCTCCGACAAGCAGCAGGGTTCTGCCTCGTCGTCCTCCATGGTTCGCCGTCATCTGTGAGTTGCCGGCTAGCGCGACGTAGCCATCCTATTTAGTCGACGGAGGTCTAGCCGTCGTCGTTTCGGTCCTGGTGTCCGACAGTCAGCCACCCCCCGTTCGAAGCTAAGTCTAAACTACTCTACTGTAACCTTGGTTTTCTTTTTAAAAAAAAGGTTGTTCAAGTGATATAGTAGAGCTATATACTAAGTCCATTGATGTGTGCATATGATTCATTCCATCTCTTAAACATTTCATAATCAACGTGTGAGGTCCGTGGTTCTGCTTAAATGCATGATACTTACATGACTCTAGCTGTAGATCTAAGTTTTAATGTTATAGTATGATGACAGCATGTGTGGTTTGAATAAGTAGAGGAAAAACTGAGGTAGCATTAGATAGTTTAGTTGGCTGTTGTGGTTGGATTAAATGGTGTCACTGTGATAGGTTAACATATATTGTTTCATCAATCAATGCAGGAAGAACACGTGGAAGAGCTTGAGAGAGAGTTAAAGCATGGCTCACCTTTGAGACCTGGCAGAGTAATGAACAAAGGTTCTTCTCCACTTCTTAAACTTTAGAGGTGACAATTGGGCTGGATAGCTGAAGCAATCAATGGTTGTTGTTCATCAATGCAGGTGAAACATGAACATAAAGGTGGAAGCATTAAAGTCAAGGATTACCTTCTTGAAATTCTTGGCAGAGATGGAGTGAAGGTTCCTGTTGTTTCTGCTGAAGATTCTAAGTATTGAATGGAGGAAGTGGTGGCTTGAGGATTGAAATGTGAAGTTAAACTAGAAGGGCTCGGTTGATGTGCACTTGAGTGTGCTAAAGGGAGGGCATGGTTGTAGTGTGGCTGATGGAAAGCCTAGTTGTACCTTTGGTAAAGCTGTTGTTGACTTGGTTGTAGAGAAGGGTAGCTGATTTGAACCTCTTGTGTACTAAGGCATGGCCTTGAAGTGATGGAAGAGTGGCTGTAGAGGAAGGAGGGAGTGCAGAGTGTAGAGAGGAACTGTTGGGAATTGTAGCAATGGCTGCTTCATGCCCAACGTCCCCCCCCCCTCTTTTTCTTTTCTATTCATTTGTTGCAATTGTGTAATAGAACTGTAGGGAGTACTTTTCCCTTTTTCATTTTCTTTTGTTGCAGATGGTGAATTTGAATAAGCATAGGTGTGTAGGGTTGTAAAGTTGATTGTAAGGGACTAAAAGTTGTGATGTGATCTAAATAAAATCCTTCAGTGTTGGTTGCCCTGTATTTGTAATATCGTTCATCCGCAGTCGAATACTGGTCGCTCTAATAATGTGCTTTTCGATATCTAATTTGTATTGATATATCGATAGATTGCTAAATTAAATCCATAGGTTTAATTCATTCATCGTTCTAATATTTAAATTAAATCCGTAGATTGAACTAGCTTCAAAGTCGGAAGTAATCCACGACTTAAGTAACAATATGAATAAATAGAAATAAACTCCATCTTGATTAATAAATAACACAACTTCGCTAAGTCGGTTATAACTTTGAATAATAATTATTCATCGACTCAATGATTCACGTCGCGGTCTTAATCACGCGAAAATAAATGCATACTGCTAGTGTAATGACTCTGTCTCCAATAATACATAATTCAGAATCATAACTGAATTCATAAAGTGCTTCATTTACTAAAAGATAGATTAATAAACACGCAATACTGGATTTAAATAATAATAAAAGAGCGGATTGTTACAGATACTAAAGTCAAGTATCAGTTAACATTCTTCCTCGGACTGAACCTCCAAAGTTAAAAGGAAGCCACGCACTTCCAAGTACAGCCGCATTAAAAGTAGAGATTCAGAGGATCGTCATTTCTCTTCAGAGCATTCTTTTTTGGTGATTACCTTTTCAGAGGCGCCTTACCTTCTGTACCTGAGTAGCCGTTTCTCACCAAACAAGGAACCTCGAAGATTGAAGCTTCAACAAAATTCGAATTGCTCTCCAACGGATGAATTCTTGAAGACCATCTCCGCCAACGGATCTATTCAAGACCTCTTCTATAAATAGAGCTCGAGGATCACTTCAATCTTTACCGATTTAAATACACAAGCTGAAACGCTGCCGAATTTGCAACTCAACCAATCAAAATCTTCCAAAGTTTGAATCGAAGAAGAGAATCACAAAGCCAAAATCAGTCAATTGTTGATTACATATATTCTCTTAGAACCTTAGGCATATATTATTTATCCAAAACCTAAGTTACTGATTACAGAGAGACTGTTCTCTATGATCTAGTTGGTAGTTTTCGAACCTCATTTCAACTTAGCGAAAAGAGTGTTTGAGTCGAGAGGAGTTCAGACAAGTGTTCTGACTCCAGAGAAATCTTACTGCCCAGTGTGCGCTAAATGTGTTTGAGAAATCCAACCCAGTGTGTTGGTGCTGAAACATGTGGTTTCAATTCAAGGTTTGTTGTGCACCCGTAAGTAGGGATGTCAATCGGGCCAGCCCACTCGATTTCGGGTTATTTTCGGTTCGGACTAGTCGGTTTTTTTATTTTTCGAGCTAAAATTTTTCGACCCTAACCCTAACCCACTCGGTTTCGGGCTAGCCTGTTCGGGCCCACAAGTTTTACGATTTTTTTATATGTTTATTTTTTTTATAGATAATCATATACTTGTAATAAAAATATGTTGTATTTTTTAAATCAAGACATTTCGCTTTATTTTAGATACAAAAATTAGTGTTTTTTTAACATAAGTTTACATAATATCTAACTTTAATTTCGGTTCTGATAAAAATTGTATATAGATTTAACATAAATGGCAATCTTTCTATGACTTTTATATCATAGATTTTTATTATTAACCATTGGAAAAAATCAAAACATATTCTACAAGCATCAAAATGTTATTATCGAATTAAAAAGTAAAGTATTAAAGTTTAAAAATCAATTATTAAGAATGTGTTCGGTTAATCGGGCCAACCCACTCGATTTTCGGGCCAACCCTATCGGGCTCGGGCTATTTTTGGTTCGGGCCATTCGGGCTAAATTTTTTTCGGGCTAAAAAATTTCAGCCCTAACCCACTTTTTTTATCGGTCTATTCGGGTCGACCCGTCGGTTTCAGACTTTTTTCACATCCCTACCCGTAAGCATAAGCCTAGAGTGTTTGTCAGTGTGATCAACTGACCGTGGATGTAGACTTGGATTCTGAACCACGTAAAAATCCCTTTGTCGTTTATCACTTTCAGTTTTACTTTCTTATCTGTGCACAAACGTTCTTAATTGAAACTGGGTAATCGCAAAGTGAAACATAAACCTGACAACGTGTTAATCACAAAGGCTTTTTCAAAAGATAAAACTTTCCGTTGTGTGTGTTATTAGTCTCACTGATAAATCTTTGGATAATCAGTAAGATTCATAACACTTCTCTGTTCAATCCAAGCCTGAAGCTCTACGAGTGTATCAGTTAAAATCTTGACTTTAACTGATATCTTTACTGAAGCGTTTTTCAGTATCAGTCTTCAACCTTTCATTAACTGTTAAAGGTTGTATTGTGTTTGTTGTTTTTTGAAACTGCCCATAGGTGTATTTCCCCCCCCCCCTCATACACCTATTCTAGACCTTTCGGGACCTAACAGATTTAAAATATAATAAAAAGCGTAACAAAATAAAAATAGCACAATATTTACGCACGAACGAGAAAAAAAATTTATGGACGAAAGAAGCATCAATGATAGTAGAGCATGCGCTTCGTGACTGTAAGTGGGTTGAGATGCTTTGGGTTGTTTCTCATTTTCGGCTCTCGCCAATGCAGGCAATATGCTCCATCCCGGTTTGGTTCGACAAAATTCGAAGTTGCCCTCAAAGGGAGACTCATGCGCAACTCGTTACTCTCGCTTGGTCCATTTGGTACGCTAGGAATCTACTGCTATTCCAACAAAAAGAGTTGTCTCATGTGGAGTGTTTGGCGATTGCTTCTCATGCTCAATGGACGTCTCATATGCTCGCTCCTCAACATCAGCTTCGGGCGTCTCAGGTGGCTTGTAGTCAGGAAGGACAGGTGAAGGTTTCGTGTGATGTGGCGGTGAAGGATGATGTTGGTATTGGTATTGGTGTGGTGATGAAAGATGGGGAGAATGATGTGGCGGGTTGTCGTTTTGGTTACAAGATGTGAGTGTTCTCTGCCATTGAAGGTGAAGCTTTGGCGTTGCTCGAAGGCCTCTTTCTTTGCCGGGAACGCGGAGTCAAGGATGCCATTTTGGAAATTGATTGCCAATCTATATACTGGATTGTGTCCAAGCGGGAAGCCGATCTCTCTTATCTTGGAGTTACCTTGACTACAATCTATGAGTTGTTGAGCTCTTTTCGTCATGTTGTTTTTAGTTGATCACCTCATGATAGTAATGTGGAAGCCGATAGATTAGCTTCTTTCGCCTTGTGTAATTCTGCTCCGTTTTCCTCTGCCTCGGAGCTTCCATCTGCTGTAAACTCTTCTTGATTGGTTTTAATGCAATCTGGTTCTAAAAAAAATGATACTAGTAGATAAGTAGAATTCAATTTCAATTTATGAAAAAATTGTCCGCGTAGTGAGTATGCAAAGCATTTACATATTACATAAACGAAAATTATTACTTTTTATTAACTTATATAAACATAGTGAATATGCGTTTGTTGGTCTTAGCAGTACGTGGTTAATGTTCAAGACCTGATGTCCTGAGTTTTAGTCCATCATCGTGCGGTTTATGAATTTCTTTATTTACTTATTTAATTTATCATAAAAAATGAATACTTTCTTTATATTGAAAGTAGACTCAATATATGAAAGTAGCCATTTTTTTAGTAAACTTAAAATTTACCCACTCAAATAAAAACTTAAAAAATTACCCATTCTTTGTGTTAAATGATAAAACTGCGCCTAAAATTAAAATTAAAAAAATATCCACACCTAATTTTATTTTCTTTTACTCCCCCCTCTGCCCACCCCCGACCCCAACCCCTCCTCCCCCAACCCCCAAGCAAAAAAAAAAAATCTTTTACTCTCCCTCTGCCCACCCCACCCTCAAGCCAAAAATAAAAAATCTTTTACTCTCTCCTCTGCCCACCCCCCCAACCCCAACCCCAACCCCAACCCCCCACCTCCCCAACCACCCACCCTCAAGCCAAAAAAAAAAAATGACCCCTCCCCCCAACCGACCACCCACCCTCAAGCCAAAAAAGAAATAAAAATTTCTTTTACTTTTCCACTGCCCACACCCCAGTCATTTTTTTTCCACCCTCCAAGCCAATTTTTTTTATTATTATTATTACTTTCTCACTCCTACGAATTTATTAATGTTTTTGATTTCACAATTAGATATATGAATTCATAATTTAAGGTTCTTGAATTCACAATTTAATTTTCTTGAATTCACAACCAGATTTATAAATTCACAACTTAATGTTTTTGAATTCACGACCACATCTATGAATTCACAACTTAATATTCTTGAATTCACAACCAAATCTATGAATTCACAACCAGATCGATGAATTAACAATTGAATCGTTAGTGTTGGTTGTGAATTCGAGTTTTAAAGCTCGAATTCACAACTAGTTGTTTTGGTTGTGAATTCTCGAATTCACAGCCAGTTTGATGAATTCACAACTGAATTGCTAGTGTTAGTTGTGAATTCGAGTTTTAAATCTCGAATTCACAACCAACTCTATTGCTAGTTGTGAATTCAAGTAGTCGTGAATTTGAGTTTTAAAGTTTGAATTCACGACTAACAATATTTCTAATTGTGAATTCACAACTAATATTTTTAGTTGTGAATTCAAACTTTAAAACTCAAATTCACAACTACTTGAATTCACAACCAAAATAAATTCTGGTTGTGAATTCGACTAGTTGTAAATTCACAACCAAAAAATTTTGGTTGTGAAATGCGCAAATTTTTTAAAGGGTGGTGCTTAAAGGGGTAAAATGGTAAGTGTAGGTATTTTTTAAAGTTTTTATCTTAGTGGGTAATTTTTAAGTTTACTAAAAGAAATAAGTTATTTTCAAAATCCACTCTTTAAAGTATGTGTTTAAATATCATTTAAAAGACTCCGTATATCATGGGTCGGAGTCCTTTTGTGATGAACTTTGGGAAGATTTTGTTCATGTTCGTCGTTACATTGTTTTAGATTTTCTTCACGCTCGCCCTGAGGCTAATCGAGCAGCTCATGCGTTTGCTCGTTTTTTCTTTGTCTTCTTCTGATGTAATGATATGGAAGGCCAATTTTCTTAATTGGCTTCTAGATATTGTTGTTTCCAATTTAGCTTAATAACTATTATATTTTTCCTAAAAAAAATGTCAGTTAAAGACAAAATTGATACTACTATTCAAAGTCTCATGTTTGAATTTTCTCTGGCGCGACATTTAAATTTCTTTATTTAATATTATTAATTTATCAAAAATAAAAAAATACTACTGTTCAATTAAAATAAAGATTTAACGGCCAATCTATTTTAAAATTGTTAAAAGATTTGAAGGCATTGCATTTATACATCGGTTAGAAAAAGTACACCATCTACGACCAGTCTATTTTTTCGAGAAGACCCATGTTTTTCTTAGCCAGACAAATATACATTCAATTTTGTCATCTCATAATTTATTTATATATTATAAATTTTTCTTGCCCCTTCACTACGCCCCCTGCCGTCCGGGCCGGGCTTTCTCCAAGAAACCGGTGACTTAAACCCACCCGAGTCCACTCCTCTTAATCGGGCTTCCTCTCTCTCTCTCTCTCTCTCTCTCTACACTTTATCTCACTAAACATGGCCGATCACCACCACCACCACCACCACCGCCCGAATCGCATCGCTCTCCCCACACGAGCATCCAATGCCGCCTCCGCTGCCGCTACTCCGACCCCCCGCCCCTCTTACCCGGTCTTCCCTTCCACCCCTGCCGCGACTCCCTCCAAAAACCGCCGCCCCATCTCCCGGCTCTCCGGCGCCTCCGCCGCAACCTCCTCCTTCTCCTTCCTCTTCCTCCTCCTCTTCTCCCTCCGCTCCCTCTACTCCCTTTTCCCATTTCTGCGCGCTTCCCCTCCCTCTTTCTCCATCTTCCCTTTCTCTTTCCTCGTCTCTCTCCTCTCCTTCATCCTCACCCTCTCTTTCTCTCTCTTCGCCTCCGTTTTCAGTGGAGACTCTCACACTAGGAAGCCCCAGCGGCCCCTTCTCTCTCTCACTCTAATCACCCAATCCCAGCACAAGCTCCTCGTCGCCAAATCACTCCTCCTCGCTGTCGTTTTCCTGCTCAGATTTCAGGCCTTAAGATACTGCGGCGCGGCGGCGTTGATCCTAGCCGAATTGGCCGGAAATGTGGCGGCTCGTTTCATGGCGGAAGGTAAAAATCGAATCTTTATCGGTAATAATTCAATCGGATCATCCAAATTTCGTGGGTTTATCGCACTTTTATCTGGGTTGATCTTGTTGTCACTTAGCTGGGATCGAATCGAATGCTTTCCTTTATCCCATGTGAATATTATCAGCAAAGGGTTTGTAGCTTTTCCTAATTCGAATTGTTTGAGGATTTGGCCTATGCTGCTGCCATTCTTGTCAGGGTTTTTAGGGTGCTACGAAAGGGTTTTATCAAATTGGGGGGAAATTCGTGAGCTTGGACAGAAAAGGGTTAGATTGATTACATTGTTCTTCACTACAGTTGTTTTGTTCATACCTGCTTGTGTTAGCATGCTCGTGTTTGAAGTCGAGGGCGATAGCATTTCCTTGTCGAGCCTAGGCTGGCCGTTGGCGAATACTGTAGTTTTTGGTGTGCTTTTGAGTGAGAATTACACTGATGAGAGATCAGTAGCTGCATCTAAAGATAATCAGAGGGAGTATTTTGTGACATTTGTGTGTACTCTTGTGTTGGAGCTGTTCTATTTTCCCGAGCTCTCGTTGTGGGGATTGCTTATATGTGGTTTGTTGCTGTGGGTAGCGGTGAGGGAGCTGAATCCTGTTAGTATTAGTTATCCTGAGTTGGGGGTTGAGTCGTCTGAATCACGTGGCATCGAGGTGATGAAACCTATTAGGCACATTTTGAGTGAGCGAAAGTCACGCAAGATTGCTCTGTTTCTGTTGATAAACACTGCTTATATGGTTGTTGAGTTTGTGGCTGGTTTCATGAGTAACAGCCTAGGGCTGATCTCCGATGCTTGTCACATGCTGTTCGATTGTGCTGCTTTGGCGATTGGTTTGTATGCTTCCTACATCTCACGCTTGCCAGCGAATGGTCAGTTTAATTATGGGCGTGGGAGATTTGAGGTTCTCTCTGGATATGTTAATGCTGTTTTTCTGGTTCTTGTTGGAGCGTTGATCACATTGGAGTCGTTTGAGCGGATTTTGGACCCTCAAGAGATTTCTACGAGTAGTTTGCTGTCTGTCTCGGTCGGAGGTTTGGTTGTTAACATGGTGGGGCTTGTCTTCTTTCACGAGGAGCATCATCACGCCCATGGTGGATCTGGGCCGTGTTCACATTCCCATCACTCCCATGAGGAAGCTCATTCCGACTCCCATCATTTACACGAGCATGGCGAGAAGCATCCGGAGCTCGTGGCTGTTGTCCATGACTGCAGTGAGAAATCGTGTTCAAAGCATGAGGACCAATGTAGTGTTGATGTGGGAGACCACAAACACGACGACCATCATCACCACCACCACCACCACCACGTGAAGAATGAGCAGCACGACCATGATCACAAACATGTTGAACTACATAGCCATAATCAGCATCACGCCGATGTAGATGATCAGCACCACCACTTCCTCCACCACCGCCAGAACCATGTTGGCCAATCCGATCATAACCACAGCCATTCCAACCCCCTCTCAGGGGAGAAGGAAAAGCATGACCTCCACCACCAGAATGATCAACTTGACCATCATCAGAAACATGTCGAGCCACACCACCACCACCACCGCCATGTCAATGTAGACGACCAACATCACCACCACCATAATCATGACGGAGAAAAGGAAAAGAAGCATCACCGCCACCACATTGACCACAACATGCAAGGCATTTTCTTGCATGTCTTGGCAGACACCCTGGGAAGTGTTGGAGTTGTTATCTCAACTTTACTGATCAAGTACAAGGGCTGGCTTGTTGCTGATCCCGCCTGCTCAATATTTATCTCAGCACTGATTGTGTCATCTGTGATTCCATTGCTTAGAAATTCTGCAGAAATCTTGCTGCAGAGAGTTCCCAGATCCTACGAGCAGGATCTCAAGGAAGCTCTAAACGACGTGATGAAGCTGAAAGGGGTTGTTGGCTCTCAGAATTTGCACGTCTGGAGCTTCACTAACACAGACATTGTGGGGACCATCCACCTCCATGTTTCAGCAGATTCTGACAAAGCTTCCATCAAGAAACAAGTTTCACACATTATACGCGGAGCTGGGGTCAAGGATTTGGCTGTGCAGGTAGAATGCATCACCTCTAATTTAGAGTCACTTCAACCCTTATGACTCCCTGCCTGCATAATGTGTTGTGGAGTGTTTTTCCAGCCTGCAACGAGCAGAACGTGGTAGAATGTTCCGGTAATTTGCTAACTTTCTTCTAGTAGAATTTAAGCAGAAAGCATGAATGTTATTGCCATTAATTCTATGATTCCAATATGTAAACCAGTCCCTTTTTTAAGCATGTTCTTATTACTAAGGATAGATGCTCCCTCGTGGCCTCAACTAAGGTTGTTGTTTCCCCGGTCATAGGGTTCAATCTGAGACGTCGTGGAGAGGATGGTACGAAGCTACTAACTGTAGAACAAAACCGTCTCAACTAGCAGGCTTTACTTGTACAGGGATTATTTTAGTTGATCACAGAACCCTAGTTTCTCATAGATCAAAAGAAGGGCTAATTTTTTGTTGTTCTTGTGTTGCTGTAATGGTGAGATGTTTCAATAGAAGATGAAGTTAACCTTCTGATACATGACAGGAAATGTATCTGTATTTTTGTAGAATTAAACATCAGTTATAGTAGATTTGCTTATTTCTGTATTTTGTTTGCATTCTGCCTGTATTTTAGAAATGTTTGTATTTTTTTTTAATACATTAACAGTAATAAATAAAGAAATTTAAAGGTCGCGCCACGGGAGACTCGAGTCCAAGACCTTTGGCCTTAGGCATTAAGCCCTTACCGCTTGGCCAACATACGCATACTGAAATGTTTGTATTTTGTTACCATGTGATGTGAATGGTATAACATAAAATCCTTTCTTTTAGCCACATAATATTTTTTTTTATCATGTATGTAAATTCACTATTTCATTCAATTACTTTGTATTTATGGTTGCGTAAGTTTAAATTATTTTTACAATTAATAATTAAATTTAATATACTTTGAAAATAGGTATGAATAGTCATACTGTACGGGTACACCGCTAGTAAAATTTATTTCTTAGTCCTATAATCTACTGTATTAAGCAATACGTCTTTCTACGGTTTTGAAGAAATTTATACTCCACAAGGATGGTTATCGTATATCAAAATAAATAATTTAATATTATATATATATATATATATATATATATATTATTAAATTGCCATTACAAATTGTAATAAATAAAAAAAGAAAAAAGAAATTATGGGTATATATCGAAATGGATAAGAGTGAACTATTGAATATTGGAATGAACGAATTGTATAGATATTCCTTCCAAAAACAGAAAGAATTGTACAGACAAAATATTTTTTCAATATTACTCAATATTGGGTGTGTAATATATCCATGACACTCTAATATATGACTCCCTCCGTCTTGCCCAAGATGCTACATATTTATTTTTAGGTCGTCCCAACGAAGATGATACATTTTTATATTTGGCAAAAATAAGGAATTTGAAAGAGTGAAATCTTATTATAGCCCTCTTTCATAAAAACATAAGTTTTATAACCCTAGTTTATAATAGATAAGTTATATAGCCATTTTAAGTTTAAACATTATAACACCCTTTGACTTTTTTGTACTCGATGGTGTTCTCGATGGCACCATCGAGTATACCATCGAGTACTCGATGGCGCCATCGTGTACACCATCGAGTACTCGTGGTGTCATCGTGTACACCATCGAGTACTTCGATTACTCGATAGTGTTGTAGAAAATCTTCATTTTTTTTCATTACTCGATGGTGTACACGATGGTGCCATTGAGTACTCGAAGTTTCAAAAAAGTCAAAGGGTGTTATAGTCTTTTAAGCCTATATTACTTATCTATTATAAACTAGGGCTATAAAACTTATGTTTCTAACAAAAATGGCTATATGTGATAATTCACACAATTTGAAACACTTAATTAACACTAATTAAGTATTCCCTTATTACATTATCTCTCATGTTTTATCACTTTATTATTATACACTTAAAACACTAATTTACAACTCCTTAAATTCCGTACCGAAAAGCAAATGTATCGTCTTGGCCGGGACGGATGGAGTATTTGATAAGAAATAAAATGAAATATATTACTTCTTACAAATTAAAATTTCGAATATATTGTATTGATTTGAGTGATTCGGTATACCATCTATGTAATACAAATTATAATTATATCTATTATTAACTTTATATAATCTTAATACATCGGATATACTTTTATAGAGATTTTAATGCATTCTATCAAATATGATATTAATATGACATAATAAAAGATTTTTTTTTTTGAAATTATAATGAAAGATATTTCAATCAAATATATCACACTTTATCTCATAACGCATATCAAACGAGTTTTGTACTTTAAATTTTTGTTTTAATTATTTTTAATTTGAGATCCACCGCTCTACTTCCTCCGTCCCACGAATCTTGACACATTTGATTTCAGCACGGGAATTAAGGAATTGTAGATTAGTGTTTTAAATGTGTAGTTAATAAAATATAAAAGTGATAAAGTAGGAGAGAGAAAATAATAAAAGTGATAAAGTAGGAGAGAAAAATTACTTTATTTGAAAATGTGTCAAGATTCGTGGGACGATCCAAAAAGGAAAACGTGTCAAGATTCGTGACAAATTGACAATACCATCGGATCCCCCCGAAAAATAGCTTTAAAATGTCCAAACTACAAGATATGCAGTCCTATAAAAACTTTCATGATGAGATCTCGTCAAAGTTCCTAAAACGGAGTACTAAAGTTTCATAAGCAAATTTTTTATTTTTCTTTTGAGGGAAAAAAAAAGCATATTGTTAATGAGATCTAAAGATAATCTTGTAGAAAAATAGATATCATTAAACTTTTTTTTTTATATTAATATTTTTTTTCTTAGTGAAGCTTTTGTATTTTTCGTAATAATCACCAAATACAGAGAGGGAGCTCAAGAGCGAACAAGACGACACCGTTTTAGGAATTGTCATTTCAACTCAACTCACTGTAACTGTAATACCTAAAGTCTTCGATTTTAGGGTTTAAGAGAGGATTATTACCATTTTCTCATCACCGGAAAATGGACAGCGCCGATGAGAAGGTGGTCGCAGTGATCTTGGTGGCAGGTCCTAGTAAAGGTGCGAATTTTCTGATTCTGTTCTCAATTTCTGTCTAATGCAACAATTCTCCTTTGAATTCACTCTTTCCCCCCCATTTTAATGGCGATTTTGCTCAGGGACTCGATTTAGGCCGCTTTCTTTCAATACTCCAGAGCCTTTATTTCCTCTGGCTGGTCAGCCAATGGTTCATCACCACATCTCCGCCTGCAAAAGAGTATGTTTCAATTGTTTTGGAAGAAAATGATTATTTCTCACTAATGTGATATTTCATTTCATTGGTTTGCGAATGTGGTGAGTTTCTGGTTTGCTATTGAAGCGTGCAGAAGTTGCTTTTGTGAATGTGGCATCTTCCATTTGTGTTGCAAATTTACAATTTGTTAAGCTGGAAGACAAGAGTGTTGTTTTAATAATTGATAGTGTGCAGATGCCCAATTTGGTCCAAGTTTTTCTTATAGGATACTACGACGAGCGGGAATTTGCTCTATATTGCTCTTCAGTGTCTAATGAGCTCAAAGTTCCTGTGAGGTGAATATAAACAGATCTATTCTTGAAATGTGGTTTACTTTTCTGCAGGTTTGAGTTATATAAATCAAGTCTCTGTGTTTACCACGATTCTTTCGTTTTTCAGATATTTGAAGGAAGATAAACCGCATGGCTCAGCAGGAAGCCTATTCTACTTCAGAGATCGAATCATGGAAGAAAACCCTGTATGCATCACTGGTCACTGAGTCATTACTTATTGAATTGCCTCATCAAAGCTCTACTTTTTTCGCCGTAGCATTCTGGTTTCTGAACCTTCCACTTTTGTCTACATATATATAATAAACTGAAATTGTATGCTTTGGTTCCTGCAGTCGCATATTTTTCTGCTGAATTTTGATGTCTGCTGCAACTTTCCCCTGCCTGAGATGCTTGGTAATCATCGACCTTCTTTTTTGTCTTGAAGAATGTTTCTGGTCTTATGTTTGTATTCTAACATCTTAATTTGCAATTGTCTAACTGCAATTTATGTTGTTTTGTAGAGGCTCATAAAGCCTATGGTGGGATTGGCACGTTGCTAGTTATTAAGGTGAGTCTTCTTTCACAAAGTCTTTTACTCTTCTTTTAAGCCGGCTTATTGCACTATAGACCTCAAGTTGTTTCTGTGAAACTGATGGTCGTTTTACCCTCTAGTTTTCCTAAATTCACTTTGCCATGCAAAATACTCTCTCTGAAATTGATTCTGCAGGTTTCCGCTGAATCGGCCAGCCAGTTTGGCGAGTTGGTTGCTGATCCGACTAGTCAAGAAGTGTTGCACTACACTGAGAAACCGGAGACCTTTGTATGCATCACAATAAAATACCACATGGTTTGTTTTAGAAGTTGACTATATCTCCCTTTCTTTGGCTTATAGCATTTTTTTTCCTCTCACAATTACAGGTGAGTAATCTGATTAACTGTGGTATTTATGTCTTCACACCAAACATTTTTAGCGTCATCCAGGAGGTATATCTTCTCCGGGAAGACAAAGGTGAGTCAAGCTACATTATGATACTTATTTTATTTCACAACTACATCAACTTAACAATGACATTAACAACTCAGATTCAAGTATCTCCAAAACCTGTGACGTAAGTAATTTATCACATGATTGTGATATAGAAGTTGTGAAGATCTAGATTATGGATCTACTGCAATTTTACTTTCACTTGTGACTATGATATCAATATTGATGATTATGTTGGATTCTATAAACTGCAGCATACACACGCCACACACCAAGCTATGAGTCCCAGCAATTTGCTATAAGGTATAACTACTTCTGTCTTCTGCACACTAGTGGTATTCGAAGAATCAAGAATCTCACCGTTTTGTATAAACTATTATATTTGGATTTCAGCCTCATTTTAGTTACTGGTTTGATTAATCTTTCATTTAGGTCTCTTCCTACAGATTTTGTTAGGTGGGACCAAGATATTTTGTCGCCTCTTGCTGGTAAGAAGCAATTGTATACGTATGAGACCACAGAGTTTTGGGAACAGATCAAGACCCCTGGGTAAGTCAATCCTCACATGTGGTGTGGCGGTTCCATTATTTCGTGTATCTCAACACTTTAGATCATCTTAACGGACTCAAATATATAACTTGCCAGAATGTCTATCAAGTGTTCTGCCTTGTATCTTTCTCGATTTCGCTCAACCTCTCCACATCTGCTGGCCAGTGGGGATGGAAACAGAAATGCTACCGTTGTAGGAGATGTCTATGTTCATCCATCAGCAAGAGTGCATCCTACTGCAAAGGTGTATTCAACTAAACTCTGCTGCAAGATGTTTTTAAAAAACGGCATTGTAGAATCTAATAAATTTAAGGAGAAGCTTTCGTGCAAGATGTTTGTCGGCATTGTTTTGATTCTTTTCTTTACACAAACAGATTGGACCGAATGTTTCAATATCAGCAAATGTTCGTATAGCGCCTGGTGTAAGACTCAAGAACTGTATCGTGTTAGATGATGTTGAAATCATGGTATGTTAACCAGGTAAAATAAAATGAAGAACTAAAGTTGGTTATACAATTCTGGGAAATTTACATTCACGGATCTTTCTTGGACAGGAAAATGCTGTTGTGGTGAATGCAATTGTCGGGTGGAAGTCGTCTCTTGGAAGATGGTCGCGTGTTCAGGTACTAATCTACCTTAATTTTTACTTGAAGTTGTAAGGGATAACTGGATAAGGTGCAAAAAAAACCGGTTATGAATTAGTTTTCATCGTTTATTCAGGCTGACGGAGACTACGACACCAAGCTAGGGATAACTATATTGGGTATGCCTCTTCGACCACATCTTCCCTATACACAGAAATTTCTTTATGCTTAGGCTAACATCGAATTTTCACTCTCTGATGCAGGGGAATCGGTGACTGTGGAAGACGAGGTTGTCGTGATCAACAGCATCGTTCTTCCGAATAAAGTGCTCAACTTAAGCATGCAGGAAGAAATCATCCTGTGAAGACCATGCTACACAATCAAAAGTTTACTTACATTTGTTTATCTATTGTATCTGTTTCCCAACCAACAATTTTGTTGTGTGATATGAGCTTACTCTGTAACGTGACACTCTTGTTGTCGACAAATTAGTTTATGGTTCGCCTCTTGTGAAAAAAAAAATACTGTTTATCAATAGAAATATGAAAACAGATAGTGTTGTATGATGGGTTAATAGTGTTTTATGTCCTGAATTTTCAGCATTTTCTATAAAATTTCCCGAACTTTCATTTTCTCCTAAAAACTCCGAACTTTCAACGTTTCCACAAAATATCTTGCTATATAAATTTCAGTGATGAAAAGATGATTAAAAAAAAAACTCCTAATTTTTTGTGTTTTCTAATCAAGGTGGTTCCTAATATAATTTTTCAATAATGGCGGTCTCAAAAATATTTCATCCGGTGAGATTAAGTCATCTTTCCATCTCTGACTTTTTTTATGGTGGGATATTTTATCAAAAAATTTGAAAGTTCGAAGTTTTTTAGGAGAAAACGACATTTTAACAAGACCGTTGAAAGTTCAGGACATAAAACATTATTAACCTTTGTATGATTTCTTCTACATAAAATTAGAGTGCAGGTGTATTTATCCAACCATCAGCTAAAAAATAATTTTGGCCATTTCAAAAATTAAGGTTTGGGGATTGCAAATAAACTGCTAATTATGGATCGTACACTAAAAAGGCTGATGAGTAAAATTTTCCCAAGAATTGTTCTGTGCAGGGGACGGACTATAGACTATAGTACACATCTACATTCATCTATCAGCATCCTGTGAATATTAAACATGAGTAAAATATCATCCCATATTTCCTAGGTTTCTGCAGGGGACTTTAGTACACATCTACATTCATCCATCAGACCTTGTTAATATTCAACCAGAGTAGCTCGGCATACCCGATTTTCCTGAAGAAAAGCGATCCTCCGAGAGTTGCCAGAGACGAATTATAAGCCCGCGCCATTGTGACCAGTTAGACTCTCCATCAAACATTCTGAAGGGGGTGAAGGCAATTTCTTCAAAATTTCCAGAGCGTGTGCTGTGAGATCTTTGACTTAGGTTGAACTTTACAGGTCGGAAAGCTCTACTTCTCACGAGACGGGAAGCTGCAAAACGAAGAGAAATAGCAGTTGAACATGTTCCATAATCCATACAACAGCATCAGTGGAGTAACAGCTAAGAGTCAAAAGCATTATTCCACAGGCTTTAGCTGCAACTTGTAAGCCTGTATTTCCATGGGGGGGATAAGGATGTGACCCTCCTGAGCGCCATTTCCAAATTGCTCGCTGTAGCCAAGTACATCAGTATCTTCGTGTAGAAGATTAAGAGAAGTCGCTTTTGCACTCAAAACAGTAAGCCCTTGGAACATGTCAAACAGATTAATTGGCTCGTCAGCTATAGTTGAGCACTGTGACCTAGCTTTTCGACAATATGAATAATCCCAGTGTCGCCTCTGCACAATGAGCGCAAATCTGGGCTCTCCGAGGGGGAGCTGAGTGTATTTCTGAGGTCGGGGAACCTTAAAGTTCAAAATATGCAAATCGCATGGCAGAGAAACTGCCAATGGAGAAAATGATCGAGGAGGGGGCTGCACGGATATTGATTCAGGGTTTTTAGCAATGAACCCGTGAATTGGATAGTTCAGGTGAGCACCAACCACATGCGATAGAAGAGAGGGACTCAAAGGACGAGGATTGGAAACAGGATCCGCAGATAATGAAATGTTAGGCTCCAACAGGATGTGGAAAAGCACATTCATAGGACGGTTATCCATCACCCCTTGGCCCAGACCACGACCATCATCACTCTGAAGTCGACGATCAAGCATGATCTCCAACCACCCATTTTTCAAGCTTGCCACACCCAAGGACTGTTTAGTATGAATAGAGAAGCGCTCTCCATTTACGTCTTGCATAAATGCAAGAGAGGGCATTGGGTAGTAATTTCCCTGCAGAGGTATCTTGTCATAAGTTTCCCTGCGGCTCATCTGGAAACCGTTTAGATCAGTGTAAAATATCCTTTTGTTATTCATATCCGTCTTATACCTTGCTATGATTTCCCTATCATTAAAATCATTACCAAGAAGCTCAACGTGATACTCTTTCTCAATCACAAATTCCTGTATGGTACTTTCTCCATTATATAAACGGGTACTGTGGGAGATTGGTGATTTCTCCCATGCTGTTTTAGGATAAGAGTACACTTCCCGTACCAAATGGCCCTCTGAGATCACCATCGTTCCACTGGATTGAGCGATAGGCTCAGCATCACCATTTGGCTTGAAGAGGTAGGCCCCACTCTCGCTGCTAGAATACATACCTATTTCTTCACCAACAAAATTCATGCGACCATCTGTGTGACTTATTTTGTGCAGAAGTCCATGACTTACATTAAAAGAGAGAGTCTGATGTTGATTGCTAATTTCTACTATGTCACTCTCAATATTTGAGCAAGCATAATGGGCAGGGCATGAAAGCTGCTTCGATGGAGCGAAAATTCTCAGAGTAGCTGGTTTGGCCTTTTCACATCCGACAAACCCATTAGCAACATAAAAAGTCTGCAATCCCATGGCAGGAACAGAAGATTTCCAGTAAAGACGGTGTCTCCCAGTAAATATTTTGTTATTGTCATGGTGCAGTTCAGGAGAGATCTGGCTCTTGACACACGTCCAATTTGAATCCAAAACTGTCACATCAGGTCTCTCAACAACCACCATCACCACCTCATTTCTTGTTTGCTCCAGTGGGTTAAAGAGAACCACAGTCTGGACTGTTCCTTCACGGGCACTAATTGCTTTATGCACTGGCTGAACATCATATCTAGACCTCATTTGTGCTGGTTCAAAATTAGCAGGATGCTGGTCATTTTTTTCATGGCGAATTCCAAGGAGAACCTCAATAGCCTTGGACATAAAAATTTCCAAGTCTTGCAAAGCCATATGCATTCGCGTCCCATAGTCTTCAACCACATGATCCTTGGCTGTACCAGTCACGCCATCATGATGCTGGAAAAGAGCTAAGTTCCTTCTAGCAGAAATCAACTTGTATGAAAAACTAGTGGGCAACTTCTCACACTGTGCTTTCTGGCAATATCCTAACAAAAATGCCATCATCATTTCTGCACCACGGAGTGTTTGCTCCAACACTCGGTCAACAGCCTTGAAGAAAGGCCTTGATACATAGTAGCCACTCCAATAATCTTGATTTCTGTCGGAATATGTAAAGAAATCACCTGATAAAGAAGGGAAGCCACCAATCTCACTAGAGCCAATTTCACCAGTAACTGAATAATTTATTCTGTCAGCCTCTTCACGCAAGGTGCGGAAATAATCATCCAAAGTGCCAAATTTAGCTTCAGCATTCAAGCTAGGATCAGAATTAATATAATCAAACAGCAATTGGTAGTTCCTGAACTGAGCTTCTGCTTCATCAATACTGATGTAGCGAAAATCATCGCCAAGGGGAATAAGGAGCGTGTTTGTTCGGTAAAGCGTGGATTTCTTCCTATATTGATCCAACAACATAAGTGCCCTTTCCTTAACATTTTCATGGTCAGTCTCCACAGGATGTTCTCCCCAGGGACAGCGCTCATACATAAATCCACGCATTCGAGCAAAGTCGAACTGGCAACAAATAGCAGGCTCTGGCCCACAAGTGTGTGGAATATCATAAGAATAAAAGGGCATCATGTGGACAAAGATATCAGTTGATTCCTCAGAATCCCAGCTTTGCCTCCATACATACTCCAGATTCTTGTGCCATGCCAACTCCTTCTTCAACTCATAATGTGTTCTCTGTATAAGCATGTTTTCAAACCCCATGCGACGGAGAAGATAAGCCATGGTGGATGAATAGCCAAATGGATCAATTGACCAAGAATTCTTAGGAATAACCCCTACAGTTTCGTTCAACCACATGTTTCCCTCTGTCATCTGAGACATACAGTTTAAGATCAATACTCCATAGGCAACAAGTTCCACCAATTAAAATTAAAACCTCACCTAGCATTATCATAACATGTGCATAAGAATCAAATCTCTATCATAACCAGCAAATTCAAGTGCATACATCTACATGGGCAGAGTACCTATGTGATGGTAAACATGATACTCTTTTTCTCCTTGGGGGCGGCAGGGTGGATAAGATTCAAGATGGAACTGAATAGAACATATATACACATCATATGAAGCCGAATCATAGTCATAAAAGGCATACTAGGTGGTGGACCAGACCAAGCGCCTGATCAAGGTCTAAGCAGGATCCTAGGCAAGCCGATTCAGGAAAAAATGGTGGGGACTTTTATACCAGTGACTAAACGACATGGCCATATGATACATTCATACACAAGATCTATCATTTCCAAAATTAATAAGAATTCATCAGTGACAGCACCATGATGTGATTCACACCCTTCCTCCCTAACCAAATATATATATATATATATATATATATATATATATATAGATATATATATATATAGGGTGTGGTTCTAGAGAGAACTACATTATTTGTGAGAACGTGAGAACCATCAAATCTAATGCATTCACTGTAAAAATTAATGCACTCAAAAAAATAAAAAATAAATTGCTTCCTTCAAGATTCGAACCCAGGATCTGCATTCATCCAACAAGATGATACATCCACCGTAGATCTTGATAATCGAATGATTGAAAATGGTTCTCCGTTCTTTTTTTATTTATGGTTCTTTCTTGAACCTCTCCCTATATATATATATATATATATATACACACACACAGCCTAGAAGATTTGACGTACTTCATTTAATAGAGTACTATAAGATAGGAAAGAATCAATGAAAGTTATAACTGACTCCCATTTACATCCATGCAGATATTAGATAGTTCACCTTACACATAATGCTAAACTAGAGTCAGTATATAATATACAGAAGAATAACTAACAAAGAAATTGCATAATTACCTGTTCAACGATAGCAAAATAATGTGAATTCGCCTGTACAAAGATTAAAAAAACAACCGTAAGATTTTGCCTATATTAATTACATGAATCCAAATATACAAAATAATGGTGATAAAAGATCTGAAAATACTTTATTTAAAACTCAAATAAAAGGGAGAGCGAGAGAGGGGAATGCATACTGGTGTCCCTTAGCTTCTCAGAAAATAAATTACCTCATCATTCATAACCCATCCACCTGAAACAATTTCCAGCTGTCCATTCTGAACTAAATTGGTGAAGGATTCTCTTTTCACTTCTGAAGAATCCCTCCACCACCTCTCTAAATAAGACATCTCTTCCCAAATAAACTTTCTCCGAGTATCCTACATACAACATCAACCAATCAAGCCTAATTCTTTAAATTTCTAAACTTTCAAGTGCACAAATCAAATTATAGTCTTAAACAAGAATCATCGAAATCAAGGATAAAATAAGATGCAGCTATAGTTCAGCAACATGCAAATATCGAATGCCAGTGACCCTTACCACCTTGAAAAGTAGCATGAACTTATCCAGCTTGCTAAATTAGGCACCAGATAGGTACAATAGACTATAATCCTAATTATACTAATTCCAAAAGCTTAGTATCTAGCAATTCTTAACCAAGAACATAATTCAACTTTATTTTCAATCAAATCGCAATAAACTACAATACGTTTCCTAAAAACTCTGCTCTAAGTTAGATGGAGAAATATTATTAACCTTGGAAAGCGTTTCGACAATAGTATCGAGAATATGTCTAGACTGCCGATCATAATATTCTTCAACCGTGAGTTTCCATCCAGGATCATTATGCGAATGAGGTACCACAAACACCTTCAATTTCTCCTCATCCCACTCATTCCCCCTATAACTCACGCGCCACCCCTGCTTCCACGGCCCGCCGTCCTCATCCAGAAACTGGATCTTATCATACAGCTCCTTAGTAGTAATATCCACATCCGCCGCCAAAATAGTGCTATTCGGCGACTTATGCACGACCGGCTTCCGAGGGCGGGCGGCGCGCCCCCGCGCCGTCGGCGATCGCAACTGGGGCAGCCTGGGGATGGCGGCGAATCGGAAGAGGATGAAGAGGAAGAAGAAGATGGTGATGCAGAGTCCGATTGTGAAGAAATTCGTGATGACGAAATCGCGGAAGGCGGCGGTGGTGCGCCTCCGAGACTTCCGCGGCTGTTTTGATGGGGATTTTGTGGCGGCGGTGGGGAGGAGCGACTGCGCCCAGCCGCCGGCGCCGCGGCGAGTGGAGAATGCCATGGCGGTGGAGCGAGATCCGGCGGTCGTTACGAGCTGGGGTTTTTTTGGGTCGTCGTCTGCAAAGTCGACGACGATTTTTATGTGCCGTTGTTGTCGAGATACTGTTTTAGATCTGTTTCTCACTCCACTACCTTAAGCTATCACATAACTAAAACATACGAGTATTTTTTATTTTATTCATTTTTTTTTTTTTTGAAGAAGGCGAGGATAATTTATTGATCACAAGAACATGGAAAGTGGAGATGACCCACCACAAAGGACGGAGGTTCATTCCATACATGATGTGAAGTAATATCTCTCGCGGCTTTTGCTAAGCTATGAGCAATGACATTGCGATCCCTCTTGACATGACGAACACTAAAACCCGGAAGAGACGAGAGTTCGTGTCGGCAGAATTCAGCAATAATCCCCATCTCCAAAATATTTCTGCCACCCAATGTAACCTCGTCGCAAGCTTTCTTACAATCCGATTCCACAATACCATTAGTATAACCCAATTCTTTGATCCAAGAAAGTGCCTCCTTAATCCCAATCAACTCTCCCTCTTCCACACGACGTCTGCCCAATATTTTCACAGCCTTTCCCCTGATGTAGTTGCCTGCATGATCTCTGAGAACAATCCCAACACCTATAGCTCCGATATCAACAAAGAAGGCAGCATCAACTCCACATAAGACTGATCCCGAAGGCAGTCCGTGCCATCCCACACAGGTGGTCGCCGAAGACAGCTGGGAAGTCGTAGCTGTATCAACTTTTCTTGCTGAGAGCCAGTCCAGCCGCGTATCGGCTGCCCTCGAAACCGAAATCGAAGGGGTCGGATAAGTATTCTTCCAAACAACCACGTTCCTATCCTTCCATATTTGCCAAAGAACCATGCAAATATTAGCTTTAATTTCGCTGTTCGCAATCTCAGTGATCGAAAATAAAGCATGATGGAAGGACTCACTCCGAGCAATAATGGGATCAACCACAGTTCCCAAGTGACTGAGACGCCAACATTCCTCAGCGAACGGGCAATGAAAGAACGTATGCCAAAGGTTTTCAAAGCCACTTTTACACGTGGGGCACTCACCGCCCACCGTAATCCCCCGGGAGAGTAGGTTCTCTTTAGAAGGCAGGTTGTTCCTAGCAGCACGCCACAGGAAATGTCGAATTTTAGGAGGGACGTTAATTTTCCATAAACCATTCCAATTCCCATCCAAGCTATGAGAGATATCAAGAGTGAGTGAGCTCGCAAGATTATAGGCTGATTTCACAGTATAGTTTCCATTTTCAGAGTAGTGCCATACCAGCGTATCATTGCCTGCATTAGGGAGAAGAGGAATGCTGATAGTATTGTGAAAATCCTCTTCGCTGACCACCGATTTGATAAAATCAAAATCCCAGCTGTGTGAACCCGGAATCATCATATCCTGAACTTTTAAACCAGCAAGATTAGGAGGACAGGGGGTGGAGATACGGAAAGAGTCCTCCTTGCGCAGCCAAGGATCTTGAAACACACGGACTCGGGCACCGTCACCGATTCGCCAACGGACACCACGTCGCACAAGGTCCTGTGCTGAGCAGATACTACGCCAAGAGATACTTGGGCTATGCCCAACTTTGGCATTAAGGAAATCAGAGTTAGGGAAGTACTTCGCCTTTAGCACACGGCAAACAAGAGCATCCGGGTCATGGATAAGTCGCCAGCCTGTTTTACCAAGGAGAGCGATATTCAGCAACTGTAAGCTACGAAAGCCCATCCCACCGAGCTTCTTATCTACACATAACCTCTCCCACTTCAGCCAATTAATCCCCCTGCCAGCACCATCTTTATTTCCCCACCAAAAAGTGTTTAAGAGCCGCTCCATCTCATCTGTTAAACTTGTAGGAAGGGCGAAGATCGCCATGCAGAACGAAGGTAAAGATTGCGCCACTCCCTTGATTAAGATCTCTTTACCAGCTTTAGATAGCTTTTTACCATGCCAGCCTTGGATCCGATTCCATATTCTCTCCCGAAGATAGCCAAAGATCTCCTTTTTATTTCTCCCCACCAAAGAAGGCAAACCGAGATATCTTCCTGTATTAAGAGGAGCACTCACACCCAACCAATTTTATTCATTTTTTAGAAATTGTGAAATACTACTATTCATCTTCATTAATGTGTAGATTGATATTTCATATTTGTATCGATTGCCCACCCTACACTTTTGGTAGGGTCGATTTGGAGAAAAATGATAAATTTAGGCACTGTACTGTCATTTTTATAATTTGAGATAATATTAATAAGAAAATCCAAACGTTATGGTACAAAGTTTAAAGAGTACAAATTTAAAATACTCACTTTTATTAATTGTAATGAAAAATGTTATCTTTATAAAATTTTTGTGTTTATATTCAAAACGATTAAATTACGCTTAATGTCTCAATCAATGTACTTGCAAGATAAATAGCTTGCTGTCGAAAAAGTAGGTTGCTGTCCGTGAGGTTGCCGCCCTACTTTTCCTATAACAAGCTATTTTTTTATACATTTGTATTTGTGTGAAAAAAAAAAATCTAAGGCTTTACACAAAAAATAATGTAAAACTATCAATATCTAAAGGCAATTTCTACTCTTTACTTTAACCTGGGTATAGGATTTAATTTTTTTCATAAAAGTTGGCATTTTTAATTACGTATAAGTTATAAATATGAGCATTTTTACCCATTAACACAAGTTTAACCTTATTTAATACTTCATCCGCAGCCAAGGAGGCATAACTCAAGTGGTAAAGTTGAAGCACCTAAAGACTCTCATTTCTGAGAGATTTTGGGTTCAATTATGTCTGTGTGCGATGTAGTTTTCTCACTTTTGTATAAGTGGTGTTGTTTTTCCACTTTTGTATGGATAGTGCGATTATTTTCTCACCTTGTGTTAAAATTGTAAAGTGGGCAGGACCATTTTTTTGTGTAGAGAAAGTAGGAACCACATTTTTTTTAAGTGTCATTATAAATGTGACAAACTAAAAAAGAAAGTGTATCAAGATAAATGAGACGAATTGAGTAAAATAACAACTCTAATAGTTGGGGTATTTACTTTGAAGGATTAATTATAACAAATAAAAATAATAAAATTAATCACTTGTTAACTAAGGGGGGTGTATTCGTTGTGGAATTTGATGGATTTCTATAGATTTTAAAAGTCTGGGTGTATTCGTTCAAGACTTTTAAAAGTCTGTAGAAATCTGGGTGTATTCGTTCAAGACTTTTAAAAGTCCATATAAATCTGGGTGTATTCGTTCAAAACTTTTTAAAATCCATACAAATCTAGGTGTATTCGTTAATCCATTGACTTAAAGTCCGGAATGACTTTCATGGATTTCATCCAAAAAATACACACGATGAAATCCGGCCAAGAACCACGAGAATTGAAATCCATGAAGTTTTAAGCGAGCGCTGAGTTCCAGCGCTCGCTGGAACCCAGCGGTCGCTGGGTAAAAATTTTCAAATTCTATGATGAACACACAAAAGAAGTGCCAAGTGCCGATTGTACGCAAACCGAATTATTATTGCACACGAACAACGATATCATCTCCTCCACCCCCTCGCCCCCCAAGGCGCATCCCACACTTTGGATTCTGCTTCTGCCGCTGGCGTCTCCGGTAAGCGGCGTCAGCCATAAGATTCTCTGCTATTTAATCTTTGTTTATTATCTTCAATTCTGCTCATGCTCTCTGTTTTTTACACAATCAGACGGTCAATAATGCAAAAGACTAGGATCAATTGCTTCTAATCTGAGATAGAAGTTATTTGCTTTCTAGGTTGTCGTTTTATTGAACGGTTAGTGATTTTAATTTTGTTTCTCAGATATTGGAATTAATGATTCTTGGAGGCTGTTGTTCTTATGTGGCACCAGTTATTGAATCTCCTGGTGCTTCCTGATTAGTTGATGAAGGGGTTTCCTGAGAGTGACATCGATTATATTGATAATTCAAGTAGAAAAAATTTCATTTGCACTAATTCACCCAAGGGTTCTGTCTCAGGTGAGGCAGAGCCGGGTATTGGTTGTAGAAAGCATCAAAAGCCGGCAGCACTTTGGTCTGGGATCTGGTCGCCGGCTATATCAATATTTGGGCATTCGAGTGGTAGTCCAAAGAGAAGTGATTGCAGGAGTTGCAGCACTAACAGTAGTATCAGGAAAAAGTCGGCAAGTGGGAAGACCTATTATGAGGGCTGGAGAGCTGCAGTGAGGAGATTCATGATGAATGGTGGATCTATGAGGAGAATTTTAGGTTTTAGGCCATATTCCCAGCGCTCGCTGGAACTCAGCGGTCGCTGGGTTTCCAGCGGGTGCTGGGACTCCGCGGGCGCTGGGTTTCTTCTAGCGGGCGCTGGTTTCATGGAATTCAATTCCAAAATTATCCTGTAAAGTCTTCGAAAATCAGTGAAAATCGGGGTGAAACCCAACCACGAATTCTTTGAAAGTCGTCTGGAATCTATGTGAATTCCATGGAATTTAAATTCCATGGACTTTTTAAAGTCTGTGGAAATCCACAACGAATACACCCCCCTAATATTGATGAGGACAAAAATATGCATCCAAAAATTACGGAGGAAAATAATAGGAGAAGACGAAGATTTAGGGCGAACAGTCTCGTTTGGCCCAAAACAGCCCTGTCTAATCGAAATCGACCTTACGGATAGAGGCACATGTTGTTATCAACAGAATATACCTAAAATTAAGGAGGCAACCTTACCCAAAACCATCTGGAACCAAGATCGACACGAAGATATAAAGATAAGCCCAAAGAGTCCTAGTCCGAATATAAGTCTAAGAAGAGTCTTATTCCTACTATAATTCTTGGTTTTTTACCTATAAATACATGTAAAATCCTAGTGTAAAATAATCTATTATCATTTTTTACTCACTTTCAAAGCCTTATGCTTAAATCAATACAAAACTCAACGTTCCAATGCTTTTCTCGATTTTTCGTTACATTCTGTTACAAGGTGTTATTTTTGGGCACAACATATATGCATTGAAATTTTAGGATATCTTAATATATTTAATTATTTCTATCATTTAATCATTTAATTTAGTTTTGACTATTCATGTCTCATTGAAAAGTTGAGATTGAAGAAATCCTACCATAAAGGATAAAAATATTCAATCATGCAGAGTAAATGTCTATTAAGAGTTAATTATAGCAGCTCACAAAAAATTACTTCATCCGTCCATACAAATTATAGCGTGGTTTGAAGGACAAAAATTTTAATAAATAATTGAAAGATATGTATAAAGTAGAAAAATAGACTCAATCAAAATTGAGTGGATAAATGAACCATTAAAACTAATGTGTTAAATGATCCAACTGAGCCCATGTTTGGTTGGGCCTTTTTAGAGCTTGGAAAGGGATTCACTTAAGCAATGGTTTAACCATTGTAGAGGCTAAAATCTATAATTGAAGCTGACGTTTGCACGTCCGGATAGATTGGGCACTAGCAACCTGTCAACACAAGAACACGTAAGAGCCCTAGGTAGAGCACCGGGTGGGGGTGTCGACCGTAGAGCCTCCGACGCTCAAGTCAGTAACGGAATAACAAAGCGGAATGACAAATGAAATGAAATAAGAAATAAAGACAGGCTGGAATGCGTGGTTATTCCAGGCTGTAGGCGGCGTCGAATGGTGGAAACGGTGACAGTGTGTTGTGATAATGGAATATGGAAGGCAGAGATAGGCCAAGTTGGCTATTTCCAGTTTGGAAGAGTATTCAGCGTGGCGGCAGAGTAGAGAGAATTCAAGAAGTAGCGAGCAAGTAAGATTTTTCGTGTCCTTTTGATGACCTAGTCGGGTTGTTTATATAGTGGACATCCAGCCGCTAGGGTTTCTACAGTCTGGCCTCGTCAGGGCCCTTATCTCCCAGGTCGTTACGATTTGGACGGGATCACAAAGATTTACCCGTCTGACCGCGTCATCTTGGTGGGAGACGTGTTTTAGGGTTTGACAGCTGGGCCTTGTAACTTCGTCATTCTAGGCTGACAATAACCATTGGGCCGTATGCGATATATCCAGCTTAGTTGTGGACTCAAGTCGGTCTATAGCTTTCCATGCTAGATGGACCAATTGGACTTTTTAGGGTCAAGCCAAGTTGGCGAACTAACTTGATGAGTTTAAGCCAAGTGCGAATTATTCAACCGGACTGTTGAGACAAGTTGGACTTGAAGTGGGGTAGTCATCCTAGGTCGGTCCAGGTTGATCTCGAGATAAGTATAACTTGGCTTATCAGGCTGGGTGAACAAGTTTTCTTAAGTAATTGGGTCAGCTTCGTTGCTGATCCAAGTTGGTTCGAAGTTTGTCGGGCTGGATTGACCGGGCTGTTTAACTCATTGGTCCAGCTTGGAAGATTAATTGGGCTTGAGCCAAATTGATGAATTTTGCCCACTACAACCATTAGTTATTATTTGGTTTAAGCAGTAGGTTAACCATTACTTTTACCTAAGGTTAACCCAATCCATCAAATTGTTTTCCCTCGGAATTGGCAGGAAACGAAATCGTTTCCGCTCTGCGCTCTGTTTCCTCATTCTCTTCGCAACTTGTTTTCTCATTTTCACACCTCTTTTTCTTTTGTTTCTCTTCATCCGCATTGAAGATCTCTATCATTTTCGTCGAGCTCATCAAGGTGGTCAGATTTCATTTCAATTTTTACTCTAAATTTCCATCGCTCATACATTTTCATCATACTCTCGATTAATCCAATAAGTTATCTTTAGGTAGATTATTGGTTTGCGCGAGAGGAACTAGATTAGTATTGGATTCATCTTTGTTCAATATATGTTGCAAGTTGTTCGTTAATTTCTTAACACACCGCAAGTGCATGAGTGCAATTGTGTCTAATAACAAGCAATGTCGTATTCCACAGAGATTGATTGTAATTAAGTATTATCCTAAACCGTTATTCTCTATCTGGATAACAGAGTGATGGGTTTGTTTTTAAACAGAGCAAATAAAAAACTACAGAGAAAATAATTCAAATTGATAAGAGAAACTCACATGTAAATAAATTATTTCAAGGTAAAGGTTTCAACATATTCAAATATCCAACAGATTCAATTCAATAAACCAAGATAAATTCTCCTAAGACAATCTCAAAGCTAGTCTATACTCACTCCCGTAGCATACAAACAGTTGATTACATGCAAAGCTACCGTCCCCAGATCACTCTTAAACATGCAACTCCAAATAGTTCCTAGGATTAATGTCCTCACACTTATATCAACTCTCTCTCGAATATCAACAAGTATAATCTATGTTATTCATTCAGGTAATAATTATCATCTCCCGATATCAAATTAAAACATAAGGTCATGCAAAATGGGGGGCCAGTCAACTAAGCAAACAACATGCACAAGAATATGAAAAGGATAAATAAATCTTGATAAATTGAATTAAATAAAGTCAGGAATCCAAATCCGTTTACTTTCTAAATCCTAGGATAAAAACGTTCAACAAAATAAAAATAGTACTTGCCGTTTTTGTGACTACTGCGTGCGACGTTTTTGTTTGCCCAAAATTCCGCAAAAACGCGAACAATACAGCATGTTCAGTGATCGGAATGGCAATTGCCGCCCGGATCGTCAAAATTCTTCATGATCCAAGTGCAAAATCGGTGCTTGCCGTTTTTGTGACTATTGCGTGCGACGTTTTTGTTTCGGCCATATCTTCATCGTCTGAACTCCGATTTGCAGTACGTTTGCACTCACGAACTCATATCGAGAAGATCTACAACTTGTATTTCAGGCTACTCTTCCAAACTTTGCTTCATTATTTCTGAAAATTCATTTAAACAACAAAGAAGTAACAAGTTATTGACAATAAACCAATATATGCTCAAATAACAAACACACAAAATTCTCATAACTAAACATCAAATATGACATACTAAGAGGCAAAAATGCATGTTTATCACAAGTTTGTGCGGCATGATGACCGAGTTCTGATTGTAGAATTTATCTAAAATTCTCCATTTATGTGTTGGATCATTGTGTTTCGCTGCTAGCAATAGTACTTTTTTCCAATTTTTTTGTTGGTTATAATGGACTAGAATTGATTATAATTTCAGGCTTTCAATTTCACCAAAAATCTCTAGGGTTAATTATTGATTTTTTGGTGCAGAAATATTTGGAGCATTTTTGGTGAAATTATGCTGGAAGGGTGTCTGCTGTGTTAGGTGAGTGTTTTCTAACCTGCTCTTCCTATCCCTGCTGTGTTACGTGAACCAAACAGCACTGAGTATGAATGAGTTTAAAATATAAGGGATAGTTAAAAAAAAACTATTCTCTTCGTTCCAATTCAATATGACACAAGGTATGAGCACAAATATTAGGAAATAAATAATTTATAATAAAATAAGAGAGATAAAATAATTTTTTTAGAGTAAATTTGTGGAAAAAAGTAGGAGAGAAAAATGAAGATATTAATTTTTAATTGAAAGAAAGATAATTTTACGGGGGCCACAATAATATTTGATATAAATAATGAATTGTATTTGTGCATATGTGTTTATTATGTATTGATTCTTTACTTTAAAAAGTGATCTATTATATTAGAACATTTAAATAATAAAATATGGTCTATTGAATTAGTACGTACTATTTATCAAAAGCAAAATAAAAATAGTACGGACTAATTGGTATTGAGGGAGTATAATTTTTGTAGATGGATTAAAGTAAAATAAAACTAGTATAATTTAACGAAATATAATAAAATCCGAAAACTTAATGGGACAGACCTATCCAAGTAACCAAACACGTCCTCAATTTATAACGCATATCGCTTGTGCTTTATAGAGTTGTACGATTGCAATTCCCCTCCGTCATTGAGCTGTAGCATTGTCTCCTCACCGATTTCCTCTTCGCACCCGATCTGCTCCGAAGCTCCAATCGACATATTCCTGGTAAATTCTTGCTCGTAAATCCTTCAAATATCTTTTTTTTTGTTCAAAATTGTTTAAGGTATGATTGAATATTTTTAATACTTTTGATCTGTAAACTATGAGATCTGGGATTGGGGAATCTTAGATCTGTTTCACTCATGTTTAAACATGTTCATTTCTGATATCTTTTCGAGATCGAGATGATGTAAATTGGATTTATTTGGTGTAAATACGTTCTCCAAGTAAGTTGCCGAAGAAAATTAGTTTGTACGTATTATGGGCTAGGTTTTGCTGTGCTTTTCATCTATGTTAACTCAGGAAGATTTGACTTCATAGGCTTTGCTTTTAGATTGGGAAGAAAAAACTGAAACTAGCATGTGGCTTGATATTTTTGGGGAAATGGAGCAAGGATCTAATCTAGTTTATTTAGTTTTGTGTGAGCATGCTTGGTTTGATTTGATTCATTGATGTCCTTTAAAGCTCAACTGTGAAAATTGTATGTTTGGAGCTTCGTGCTTTATTAAATACTGTCATGCTAGTTGTTATTTGAATAATTTGCTAGATATTGATGCTGTCATGCTATGAATTTTGAATAATTTGTTGACTTCTTTTGGAAATGTTTAAAGAGTATTTTGTTGGATGCGTGTGTTCTGATATACAGGGGTGTCAAAGCAAACCTTAAAGCAATTCTACCAAGGTCGAAGGTATATAGCCAATAAGAAAGATGCCTCCACAGAAAATAGAAACAGGCCACAATGATGTTGTTCATGATGTGTCGATGGATTATTATGGAAAACGTGTGGCAACGGCTTCATCAGATGGCACTATAAAAATAATTGGCGTGAGCAACAACTCTTCGCAGCATCTGGCTACTCTGACTGGTCATCAAGGTCCGGTATGGCAGGTAATTTGGGCACACCCCAAGTTTGGCTCGACACTGGCTTCTTGTTCTTATGACGGTAAAGTCATCATCTGGAAGGAAGGTAATCCGAATGAATGGTCCCAAGCTCATATTTTTAGTGATCACAAATCTTCAGTCAATTCCATTGCTTGGGCACCCCATGAGCTGGGATTGTGCTTGGCTTGTGGTTCCTCGGACGGGAACATTTCAGTCTACACATCTCGATCTGATGGTGGCTGGGACACTACAAAAATAGACCAAGCTCATCCTGTTGGGGTGACCTCAGTTACATGGGCCCCTTCAATGGCACCAGGTGCGCTCGTTGGTTCTGGAGTATTGGAACCAGTTCAGAAGCTTGCTTCTGGTGGCTGTGATAACACTGTGAAGATTTGGAAGCTCTACAATGGTATATGGAAGATGGACTGCTTCCCAGCCCTCCAAAACCACTCGGATTGGGTGAGAGATGTTTCTTGGGCACCAAACTTGGGACTTCCAAAATCAACCGTCGCGAGTGCCTCTCAAGATGGTACTGTTGTGATATGGACCGTGGCCAAGGAAGGTGATCAGTGGGAAGGGAAAGTCTTGAAGGACTTCAAGACTCCCGTTTGGAGGGTGTCGTGGTCTCTTACTGGAAATCTACTGGCTGTGGCATCTGGCGATAATAATGTCACACTGTGGAAGGAAGCAGTAGATGGGGAGTGGCAAGAGGTAACCACCGTTGACCAATAGAAGTCGGGTCCTTTTTTTAGCAGTCCAAACATAACCAGAAAAGTGAGACATATTTTGTTTGTTTTCATTCATCCATACAAGTTTGGGCATCGTTTAAGACCAATGCTTTTCAGTTTTCATGTACTCTAAATTCATTGTAGTTGAATCATTTTATCTGCATTAGATGATTATGGGAAGGGAATGTGATTATGGTGATCTCCTTGTTTCCAGCTGCTGCATGCAGGTACTATTTATGTTCTCGTTTTTGTATCCATGGTTGGGATATCGCGTCTATATTTATTGAATGCAAATTTACATTTTTGAGCCATCTATGCAATGATCAGCATCTCCCTGCATCTTAAACTTCTCGTTCTTCTTGTGAATGTTTCGCGTCTTGAGCAGGCGCACTGAGAGACCTGTATGGTCTTAAAGGTTTGTGCAATTAGATGCATATTGTGGTATGCGTTTATGTTGTTCGTGTATAATGATCCTCATATGCTTGTCGTTTTTTGGTTGGGCAAGACGATGCTATGTTAGGGAGTCGATTATTTTTGGGATCGTTGCTCTTGGTTTTCCACCATATTTAGCGCGTCTCAAAACTCTGGAACATCTGTAAAAACTGCTGCTGCCTTAGCTTGCATTTAGGATTGTTTTGGCCAAAATGAAGTTTGCAAATTTCATTTTGACATGGGTGGATTTGAATATGGTTTATTGTTGTCCCTTCATATTAAGTTGGGTCACATCTAGTTCTAGGCAATTTTCAATTCTCTTGGTGAAGTATGGATTTTTGGAAAAAAAAATTATTATTTTCATCAAATAGCATTTTCCGATTTCAACTTGAATATTTTCTTCGAAGTAGACGATGTCATTTCAAGCCGACTTCATTCCAAATTTGGCACGACGTGTCCTACAACGAAAATGAGAAGAAAAAAAAAAATACATCAATTAAGCTCTAATGACGAGCCAAAACGTAGACGAATGTGATAATCCGTCACTTAAGATCATATTAAGAACTCGTGGCAGCCAAAATATAAAAGAATATGATCGAATCCTTCAATTAAGTTCTAATTAAGTATATATTCAATCTTGAATCCAGTTATTAGAGAGATATTAGTCATACTCATTGCATATAAACCAAATGATAACGTTGAATGGAGATATACTTAAAAAATACTCTCGGTCCGATTCTAATAGGCTTATTTTTTTGGCATGGAAATTAAGAAACTTGCTTTTTAAGAGAAAAAAATGTGTGAATTAAATATATTTGTTGTACTCAAAATAAAAAATGAGCTTATTCTAATGTCTCAAAATAAAAAATGAGTCCATTCTAGTGGATCTAAAGGAATACATATGTGCGCTTTCTTACTCAAAAGCTAAAATTTATGAGGTATAACAACAAGGACGACCAACTTTCAACATTAAATAATCCATTTGAATAATCAGTACATAACTCCCTTTTTAACAAGAAATAAAATAAAATTGTGGTATATATTGTGCTAAAATAAAATTTATCCGAAATGAAAATCATAGTAAATCATAATTAGAGCAAGAAAAGAAAAGGAAAAAGTGAGTTGTGGATACTGATTAAGCCCGCGCTTCATTCTGAATTCAAATTCCCGCGACGCATTCACACAGTTTGCTCACCTCTTTCCAAATCTATCAATCTAAAAATCTTCAAATTCGAAATCCCTAATTGCGCCATGCCTATCAGTTTATGATTCACTTCCATCTAAATCCAACCGAATTAGATCATCTCTCCAGTTTCTGAAATCGGTTGGTGTAATGGCGTCTCGTGATTCTCGTACAAAAGATGCATTTTACTGCCGCAAGGAGAAGTCTCTCGGTCTCCTATGCACCAAGTAATTCGGAATTTAATCATCTGCACATGATGGAACTCACACACACGCTCACTTTTTGTGATTGTGAAAAGTCTTTTTTTTTTTTTGTCTTATTTCTGGTACTTTGCAGTTTCCTGAGGCTGTACGATCGCGAAGGCGTGGACTCAATCGGATTGGACGCTGCTGCTCTTCAGCTAGGTATGATTCTATTCTTCAATCTGGATATTAGTACATGTTATAATATGATCTGTTGTCGATTTTTTTTTGGAACTCGAGTTTTAGAAAAATCAAAGAACTCGAGTAAATTATGGGAAATTGATTGCGATGCTAATCTATTCATTTATCACTTTTTTTTAAGTATTACTGAGCTGCTTTTTTATATAACAGTATTTTAATAAAGGAAAATAAGATGGAATTGAGTTTTCAATAGCTAACCTGATAGCCTGAATCTGATACAAATTCTGATTGGTGCTAACTTTTTGTGTATCTAGGTGTTGAACGGAGAAGAATATACGACATTGTGAATATTTTGGAAGGCATTGGGGTAGCTTTCTTAATCTTTCAATCCAACCAAACTTCGAATTACGAGAGAATCTAACTATAAGGGAAAAATATTTAGGTTTTACAGAAGAAAGAGAAGAATCAATACACTTGGAAAGGTTTTGCTGCCATTTCTGGGGCTTTAGAGGTGCTCAAGGTAGTCTTGTTTCGACTGGTTTTATGTTAAATGAAAAGTCTAGGAATCTGGCACTAAACTTTTTTTTTTTTTTTTGATGGAATCTGGCACTAAATCTTAATTGCATATTAACTTTATTCTGCATTGTTGCATTACAGGAACAGGGAGAGAAAGAGGAGTTCCATACCTATATCACCAATGTATCTTGCTGGCTTGAATTTATTAAGTTTAAATTGTCTGCTTGCTTTCTTTAGCTTTTCAAACTTCCCTCCTGTTGTTGCACAAGCTGAAGAACGTGCATAAAATACTCGTAGTCATGTTAAACATCACGTGTTATGAAGCGTTGCATAGTCTAGTGTGATGGTAGTACTATATGTCGCCCACAACATATAATGCAGAGTTCTTTCTCCAGGTCTCGAATGAGAAAGAACGTAGTCTGCTCTCTGATTCGAAGACCGAGTGTCCAGACAAGTGCTCAAAATCGGATAAAGGTGGTGAGTCACTGAGTCTAATTTATGTGGAGCTATCATCTTTTTCCTCCTTCGGGTCATTGTGTATATTAACATTGGGGACAAATGATGCATTATATCATATCTTCTCCATCTAACTGAGTTTGAATTTTATTTTTTTTCATGTGGCTGTACAGAACACAGGAGGGAAAAATCACTAGGGCTTCTTACACAGAATTTTGTCAAGCTTTTCCTTTGTTCTGAGGTAAGTATTGCCTCTAACTGGATTTTTAGAAATCAAGTGAATGGGACAGTTTGATCCTAATTTGTTCATCACTTAAGGTGGAGATCATCTCACTGGATGGTGCTGCATTAGCTTTGCTGGGGGATAGCCATGACCGAACAGCTATGAGAAGTAACCATAACCTTTCTCTGAGCTGTGCTTTCATTATAGTGAACACATGGAAATTGTATGTAAACTTATGTCGTACTCTACTCTACTCTTACATTTTGCTTTCTCGTGTGCAGCAAAGGTTAGGCGCTTGTATGATATTGCTAATGTGTTTTCATCAATGGGACTCATTGAAAAGGTTTGTCTGCAATACTACAACTCAATTTTTCCCATGAAAACTCATTTATGAAGCTTAAATTCAACAGATCCTCACTGCGTTCTTCCCCTACATACAGGAAGCTGATCTTTTTATCAACAAATCTTGATATTTCCTTAGGTACGCGACCCTGAGAGTGGAAAACCAGCATTTAGGTGGACAAGTGTAGGAAGAAGCAGAAACAGATCTTCCATTGCATCGGATGGTAAAAATTGCAAGAGAAGGGCATTCGGAGATGATATCACCAATACTTCTGTGAAAAAATGCAAGACTATTGCCTTAACTGAGCAGCATCAGAAATACAGCTCAAAGGATTTTGTGTTTGGTCCCTTTGCACCAAATGTTAGTATGGTAGAGAGCCACGAAACCAGTAAAGATGGGCAGATTCAAAACTGGGACAATCTCTTTTGTGCTCATCGGCCACAGTATAGCAACAAAGGTAACTCTTAACTCCTAATTTCTTAGCTCAATTTTCCTTATTTCAATAAAATGAAACAACTCTTTTCAATGAATCATATTTCATTAATACATGTCACATGGTGTATCTATGAAGTAAACTGTCTGTATTTAGCTTCAAAACATGGATTTGACTGTCTAAATTTATCTTATATCAATGTCGTGGCAGCTGTTGGAGACCTTTTTCATCATTATGCTGAAGCATGGAGCAACTGGCGTGATGAAGCCAAAGATAAGCAGCAGATAGAGCATGGATCCTAATGTGCGTTTCGCCTTTTCCTTCCGATTTTATTTCTATGAAGACTGGAGGTTAGAGTTCTACAGGATGTAATATTTCGATATACAAACTAGAATTTAAACTGAATTTCAGTACCAATTCTTAGTTTTGATTGGTCATTGTATACATGATATAATAGAAATGAAAAACTCAATGGGAGATCAGAAAATGACTGTAACATGCAGTGAAATGAACTATGGCATCATTGATAGAAAAATGGAAGATTAAGCAAAGTCATTCATAAACTGTTGTGAATAGATAGATATTGGTTCTGTCACACTTATTTGTGCTCAATCAAAGCCAAAAGAATGCAATTTTTGTCATTGGTTGTATCTTCAAAACAATTGTACTCATCAATAGATCAAATTTGGGGTATCAATAGATCAATATTTGGGGTCGGAGAAGAAGCCGTTGATGGATGGCATGATCTCAGGGCTCTTGTTACGAACGTACTTCCTAAGAAAATGTTGAGAATACTGCTCCCCTTCCGCATGGTTATCCAAAATACCAGCAGCTCTGTTTTCCTTAGTCACCCTACATTTGGACAAACGTGAAACACGGGTTTTAATAATCTCATCATCTAAAGTCCAAAACTCATGCAAAAGAGAATGAAACACGGGTTTAATAATCTCATCATCTAAGTTCAAAACTGATGCAAAAGAGAATGTGGCAATCGATCACCTCATGATCCGCAAAAGTAAAACAAAAGCAGCACATAAATTTTCATCTTCCAAGAAATGAAAGGTTTATACTTCAAACAAGCACTTGCAATTTCAGCATCTAGGGCACAACACAAGTGTTATTCCATTGTCCGTATCTAGAGAAATTGATTTTCAGAATATTTATCCAATATGATTCCAAACCTCCATGATGAAAATATTGTGCCCTGTATCAGGGGAAGGACCACAAATGAGGTGTGGGATCCCCTTTTTTTTTATTACATATACACAATGTCACCCTCGATTTTCTATTTTGTCAAGACATATACACAAACACAATGGCACCCTAGATTTTAAATTTTGTTAAGACGTGTAGACAATGACACCCTTGTTTTCTATTTCAATGCATTATGCAAATGCCAGAATTAACAAATTATGTGATTGATTTATAAGATATCATGAACCCTAGCTAGTCTGTAAGGCACCAGGCATGCTATTGCACCACCACTATTATTTGATGCACCAGATACTGTAACTAGTGAAATAAATTGAAAAAATAAGAAAAAGATAATATGACTGCATAAAATTGGAAAACAAAATCACAGGTTTGTATTCATACGAGCAGAAAGCAGAACCAAAATCAGGGATAGAAGATCAATATAGAAAATTATTATTATTATTATTATTATTATTATTATTATTATTATTATTATTATTATTATTATTATTATTATTATTATTTCCAAGACATATACACCAGAGCACGACTCCTCAAGGCACACAGATCTATTCTTCATACGTAGTAGCATTAAACGTCCATTAAAACGAGAAACAAAAATTCGAAAGAAATCAGCATCTACAAAATTTTCAGGTCTAGAACAATACCTGACTTCAGGATTTGTGCAAATGTTACGGACCAATTGCATTCCGCAAATCCCCACGGCCACTCCGACGGCGGCGAACAACGGATACACCTAAAATTCGAAAAATTAAAATTAAAATATGAATAAAATACAAAAGAGATCCATTACCGTATAGTTCATCAACCAAAAAAAAAAAAAGAAAAGAAGCCCAAGTAGACGGAGAAAAACATAAACGGAGATCTAAGATAGTAAGTACCTCGGGCCTGAGCCATCTCTTGAGAGCTGATGATGAAGCCATTGCGATTCAACAAACAAAATCCGAAGGATTCAAATTCAATGGAGAAAAGTTAGGAGCGATCGATTCAATGAATATAGAGAGGGTTTTTGAAGTTGCGTGCACTTTATATATTTTATAGAGTAACAGTTGTAGTCACGCTTTTCGGCCGAGGAGGAATATTCGGTGTGGGCTTCCCCTCCCTAGTCAAACTTTGCTTTTTCTATACGCTAATATATTTTTAATTTCGTTTCATTTTTTATTTTTTTCGTCTCAATTTAATAGGTCATATTTTTCTTTATTTGGTTGTCTCATTTAAACAGGTCACTCCTTAAAATGATAAATCAATGCATAACACATGTATTACATAATTTATTATCACAAAAACTTGGATGCAACCAGTTGCACCGTGCAACCGGGTTGACCCGCATCTAAAATAATGTTATTTATACGGTTATGATCATGATATGGATTCAAGTTATGGTACAGATCATGATTTAAGTGAGGGTGCAGCCCAAGACCACCTCATTTATTATTTACACTAAATATCATTGTGACCTACAAATAATTATTTCTCTTTTCACCTAAAGAAATAATATCTTCAATTTTCTCTATTTTTTTTTATAAATATACCCTAAAAACTAATCTCTCTTTTTTATTTTATTATAAATTATTTATTTTTTAATATTGTATTTATATCTTACAACTTATTGAATTGAGACGGTGTGAGAATTAAGTCCTTTCCTTTCTTAGACATTAAATTAACCTAACAACTAATTTTTATTTATAAGAAGAAAACGCTCCATGGTCATACTCAATCCTTATAAAGTACTCATTTCTATACGATAAAATCCTATATTCACTAAAAATACATTTACCGAAATTTATGTACACTCCATGGTCATATTTAATCTATATAAATTACTAGTAATTTTTATATGATGAGATTATTTATCCATTAAAAATATACTAAAACTCATGTCGAACCCAATGTGTTATACTCCTATTTATGAACGGATGAAATATATTCTTTGGGGTGTGAAAATAATAATTTAGAGTCAACTACATTTATCTTTCATACGATGCTCAAATAAGAGATATGGTACAATTTTATAGAATCAAATTAATCATTTGAAGATGAAATTAACTGATAGTTTAAAGACAAATAAAAGTAGTTTAACAGAAAAAATCAAAATTAGAATCTTTTCTTGAAACGTGATCAATTGAGATGTAATGATCATATAAATATTTTACTAATATGATACTAAAAATTGATAAAATAATGAATTAATTACATAATGAAGTTGCCTCTAGGAATCATATAGAGTCAGATTGTCCTACAATTCCACAATATCGATACTGGGCCCATTCATCGAGCCTAAGTTGAAGTAGTCGATACAATTAAATACATGAAAATTGAGTCGGACTAGTATCTAACAATTGGTCCATCATGTAATTTGAAGCCAAATTTGGCCCTAGCATTTTAACTCACTTTGAATTTACGACCACAAATGCATAGTCGATCGGTGTTTCATACTCCAACTAGAACGTCCCTTGATGTGATGCACAACGAACATTAAAATTAAATAATAAAAAAAATATTAAAGAAAATTAAAATATAAACAAATAAAAAATATGTTTTAATAATATAATAAAATAATCTACATCAATTACTCAATAAAATCTTGAATTTGAAATGTATATTTTCAATTTTGTATAAAGTAAAATGATAATTATAGTTATTAAATAAATTTAAATTATTTGAATAAATATTGACATTACACATTACTATTATCATTATTATTATTATAGAGTATTAAGCGTCATAATAAATAAATTAATTTATTCATTTTAAATTCATTTTTGATGATTTTTTGTACCATATTAAAGATCTTTTCACGAACTTAAATTTAAAATGTAGTATATTAAGTATTTTTTTTTCATGACTTAAATTTGATGATATTTAGAAAAAAAATTAAAAAAATAAGGAGAAAAATAGTGAAAAATTAGTGAAAGAAGAGAGCGAAAAATGGAGGAAAAAGTTGGAGGAAAAAAACTCCACTTTAATATATTACATAGATTACATAGATTTGAGTCGGAGTACTTTTTTTTGTGGCGATACATAGTAATAGTCAATTAACTTGATAAAATATAGCATGAGTTTTTTTATCCACTTTCATAAAATTATGAGTTTGGTAACCATTTTTATGTGGAAAGTCTAAAATACCCTTAAAAGTGTTGATGTTTTTTTTGGATGAATATATAATTTTTCCTCATTTATTTTCTTATATTTGGTGGCTGACTTTTTAATAAAATATAAAAAAAAGATAAATCAATCAAAAACTCCTCATTTGTTTTGCAGAACAAATCTGAACATTCATCCTCCTCATTTATGAATTAAATCAAATCTCACCAACAAACATTTAGTTCATTTACTGGGATCGTACATTTCGCATTCATTTAGTTAAAGTTCTTAACTTCATTTTGATTAAGGTTGTTGAAACATAAATCATTCAAAAACCTTAAACTGAGAAACCCAAAAAATGCATCAGAAACACTCCCAACAATTCATTTATTGATTCGTCCACGGTTTGTCGAAGAAAGATAGTAACACTTTTTTTAAAAAAAAAATTGCAATATTAAATAAATAAACTAAAAGGCCGCGCCACAGAGGACTCGAACCCAAGACCTTTGGTCTTAGGCATTAACCCCTTACCGTTTGGCCAACACACGCACACAAAGCAATATAACACTTTAATATGAAGTTGAAGATTCAAGAACAATACCTAAGGTATGGAAATTGTTAAATTTTTATGCGTGTTCTTACGTACACGGTGTACATGATTACTTTTTTTTTTTAGATCGGAGATGTTAATATGATAATTTTATGCTTAAGAAATATTAATTTAATGGCTGAGATCATTTATTGGGAGAATAACACATTAAATTGATATTAATCTAGGTAATAAGGTTAAAAAGTATAACACATTAAATTGATATTAATCTAGGTAATAAGGTTAAAAAGTATCCGTACATGGTTTATGGTTCTTCGGTACACGATTTCATTTATGTGTACACAATTATTATTATTATTTTTTTCATTCTGCATGGTTCCATTTGTATTTTATGTTATAAATAGGACTTGTTAGTTGTTTTGTACTTATTTGTAGTAGTATAGTCAAATTTTATCAAGCGCAAATATAGAACGCAACGTCACACACATTTTATGATTCTTCTCTACACGGATTGTGTACACGGTTCCATTTATATATGCACGGTTATAGTTTTTTTTTAGTTTTGCTTGGTTCCATTTGTATTTTGTGTTACACGTACGACTTGTTATTTGTTGTGGACTATTTTTTAGTAGTATAGTCAAATTTTATTAAGCAAAAATGTAGACAAGCATGTAATATACTAATATTTGTTATTTGTTCCATTTGTAACGAGCATGTAATATAAACAAATGACATAGAAAACATAGTTAGGGTTTGCAAAAATAAACGTAATTTAGACTTTACTCATTTTGCAACAAAGGTATCACCGTTTTAGCGAAAAAATTAATTACTTGACATAGATAATTAACCAAGTAAATTAACTAACATACACATAATCGTATATACGGTGCATAAGAATCGTGCATACCATCCGTTCGTAAATGAACCTAGCCAACCGTGCATATATATACCGTGCATAGATCTATCGTTTGCACCGTGCAATATCTTGTGGGGCCAAAAATGTTTAAACTTTCAACTTTAAAAAAGTATCATCTACTTTTAATTTTGTTTTTTAAAATAGCAGGCTCTTTATTTAAGTGGGACTGATAAGGGTTGTATTGGTCTTTGTACACAATGGTGGCTATCAAACTCATATTTCTATGAAAGTGGATAAAAAAATCATATTATGAAAATGGCTATATGTGAAACTCAGCCCCTTTTTTTTTTCTTATGAGGGAATACGTTTATGCAATTATTCATAAATTTACACATCAATATATAATACGATTAAGGATTTCCGCGCTCTCCTTAATCCGGGGTCCTACGTGGCATAGCTAAGAATTCAGCATTCAAAATCCCTGCAATTCTAGAGCTTTTAGCTCAATTCTGTATCGGTGACGTGACAATATGCATCCACATCACTTATTTTATTTTAAAAAAATACAAAATCTAATAGTATTTCTCTACCCCACTTCCCAAACCCTAAAACCAATTCCCCTTCTCCCATCTCTCACGTCCGGTTCTCCCCTCCCCCGCCGTCGCAATCTGCCCCACCGCGCCCCGCCCCTCCCATCGCTGCGATCTGCTTCGCCGGACCACCCCGCTCCCTTCCACCGCCGCGATTTGCCCTCTCCCATCTCCACACCGGTTCTTTCTCCCCCAAAATTCCCAAATCCTAATTTCACAGACTCTCATCTCCTGCTTCGATTCGTTGTAGTCCGGTCCTCTGAGGCGCGACAAGACCCCGTCGCACCGCCTTCAGCCGCCGTCGCGCTGCCCTGCCCGTCGCGACCAGAGCAGTCCGCCAGTTGCGCGCCAGGTAGGATTCTAATTGTTGGATTCTCCAATGGAATATGCGAACCCCCAGTTTCCATCTTGAGGTCTAATTCCAATTCCACCAACCACAAATTCTGCCCCGAATCGTCCGATAGATCCTACACCAGCATCGGTTCATCTAGGGTCGGCGCCACCTTCAATTCGAAAACGGTTCAATTTTGACAACTTCCGACTGCTGTCTCTCCAACTACTTCTCTGGGTAATTTCCTTTCTCTTTTGATGTGTATTTAATTATGAGAGGCGTGTACGTATTGATGTATTTTTTTTATGATTTTTGTGCGGGTGTTTTTTTGGGGGCTAACATGGAAATGTGTTAAAAAGACCTAGGGTTTTGGAGCTTTAATTTAAAGTTTATTGGGTTGTTGAATACATGAACTGGGTTTAGTAGCTTTGTCGATATTTGGGAACTGAGTCGCGATCGTATTACTTTTTCTGTTTGCTGCTTAACGTGCTAATGAGTTCAGTTATGTATTCTTATTGATCCAAGTATTTGGTGCTTGGGCTTGATTGTTCTATTTTAATCTGTATTTGCATAATCTTCATCCGTCTCCTTATCCAATCGACGTGGTTGCTAAAGGCGCAGGAGATAGATTTAGGTTCTTTTGGGCCAATATGTAGCATTTTGTCTGTTCCCGAAATTCTCTCAGTTGTTTGGAGGTCAGATCTACTAAGGAGTTCTTGGTTGACATTTGATTTGAAGCTCGTAGTTCTAGATTGTGTGCTATTTAGTTGTTGGTGGGATTACAGATTGTCTGGTTTTGATTCTCTATGCTCTAAATGTTCTGTTTCACTCTAAAGTGTTATATGGACAAATTATTTAGTTATATGGGTTATTTCATATATGGACAAATTATTTAGTTATATGGGTTATTTCAATTTAAATATGGGGCTGATTTTCGATTGAAGATGGGCTGATTTTCGATGGATGTTGATGGGTGATTTCAATTTAAATATGGATAGGCTGGATTGAATATTGAAGATACGAGGGAAGAGGAAGAAAAGGAATTGCATTCCGTGTTTTCTCTTAGAAGAGAGTCTCGGTCCTCGATCCGTTTCATAGGTTACAGCAGGTAACTTAATTACGATAGTTTGTTTATTAGAATTCATTTAATTTCACAGACTGAGTGGACCCATATCACCACATATAGGGAAGTTAGAAGCCCTGCAGATTCTGTATGTAACTTTTGATTCTTAATTTCTTATACTTCACATTTTCACAAACCCTTGCTAATGCTGCTTAAACTACTTTTCTATAGGGCTCTTCATGACAACAATTTATATGGGGCAATTTCTCCAGAGCTGGGAAACTGTACACAGTTGCAGTCAGTCGCCGTCAATGACTGCTCCGCCGGTTAGCTTTGAATTGGTTCTTGATCAGCCATGGTAATGGTAGGTAATCTATAAGGAAAGATTACGATTTGACTATATATAGAATGCTTAGTTGTATTTTAGAAAGAACAAATTTTGGAAAAAAAAAATGAATGCATTTGACTATTATAAACATAGAATGATTATTGGTAAACTTTAGAATATCTCTTAGAAGTATGAACTCTCACTTTTGCTTTGTTAGTAAGATGCTTGGGATTTTGGAGTTATGATGAGTGGATATAAAACTATATACTCGGAAAAGCTTCCTGACTTACATGGGTGAGAGAGAAAAAATAGACAACTGGAAGAGCTCAGCATATAGTTTTCTTTCACTTTCGTTTAGATATAAAGGAGAGCTAAGGACCATCTACTTGATGCTCGCTGGATTTTAAATTTCGCAAAGCCCAGCATACCTGTGCTTATAGTACTATGTTGTCTTCTATGTGTTTGTTTGGACTTGCAGTATATATATTCTAACGCGCATATTTATCTGTATTTGATTATGGATTATTGATTAGCTTGATTGAATTGGCATATAGATAGAATGGACACAGCACAATGGAGGGCATCAAAGAGTCCTGTTTATTAAAGAGAGGAGATTATGTTCCAGGGTTTGAAGGTATAATGGGCTTTTTTGTTTCTTATTTACTTTTGCAATATATTTCAAGTTCCAACATATACTCCCTCCGTCCCACTCTAATTCCTTTTTTTTGTGTTTGTTCTTTTTTTGTATTGCTTTATAGTTCTAAGTTGATAACATCTCTTAATTATTAGTTTTTTGTTTATCTAATTGAGAAGATGGTAACAGTGCTAGATTTGCAGGTTTCCCCTGGAATTCGGAGGAGTATCCACTCTGGTTCATCGTTGGTGGCCTTGTGACTTGGCAGCGGCAACATTGAGCTTTGGAATCCTAAGCCCCTGAGCTTTGAAATTATTAGTTTCTCTTTTATTGAAATGTCTCCAATTTTTTTATTTTTTTTATTTCTCATTTTCGTTTTGTAGTTTTTTTTACTGTTATTAATGTCAATAACTGAACAAAAAGGAGCAATGGGAAGAAGGTATGAAAAACAAGAAAAAAAAATGGATACTTTATTTTGACTTATCATTCGACATAAATGGGTGGACTTTTTTTACATTTTTATTTCTTGGGAAAAAGATTTTAGCAAGTTATTAAAAGTATTCCTATAAGTATCAATGGTAATTAACTTAAAAATGATCATTATTGACTTAAATAAAGTAGAATCAACTTAAATGGATAGGTTATTAAGATATCCAAAGTTTCAATTTATCTTATCAAATAAGAAATTATTCTTACTACCTCCGTCCACCAAAGATATACCACAATTTTCTTTTTCGTCCGTCCACAAAAAATATGTCACATCAATTTTTAGTAATAGGGTCCACATCATTCCATTCACATTTAAAGTGAGACCCTTACTCCACTACCAATTTTACTCACATTTTATTAAAACTCGTGCCGAAAGTAAAATGACATAACTTTGATGGACTGAAGAAGTATTTTTTATCAATTGATGTTAAATCTCAAAATAAACGCATTTAATTTGTAACAACATGACTAGATTTAATTAATTAAAATACAAAATTGAAGTCAAAGAATACATGAGCGAAGTGATAGTTATGGAAAATGGCGGATAATTTCATTATATTATTTTCATTAATACTTTTTGCTCGCATTCATAGTTAAGAGAATATGTCTAGATGGATATTCGATGGGTAGTGGGTGGTGAGTATCCAACAGGTAGCGGGTTGGTGGATACTCGACGGGTGACGGGTCTTCGCGGGTAAGGGTAAGGGTGACAAATAGTAGTATACAAGAAGTTGAAATTTTCTCTAAAATTTGCTGCAGTTTTTTGGTGATTTATTTATTGGATGATTTATTGCATTTGTTGGGTGGTTGATTGCAGGATGTCGACGCCGAAAAGCAATAGTGTCCCTACCTCTCAAGCCTCGGCATGTGTTGGGAACCTTGTTGAATATCCTAACCCTTGTTTTGATTATACCAAAAATCATAGGACTTAATTGTAATAGATTAGAATTGTTTAGAACTCAAGTGTTAGAGTTCGTTTCTAGTTTAGTTTGCGGTGTCGAAGACTGAAGACTGAAGAACGAAGGACTGAAGACTGAAGACTGCAGATACCAACTGAAGTATCAGTTGAAGAATCAGTTGAAGACTGATTACTTAATGCGCGCAAAGGACTGATACTAAAGTCAAGTATCAGTTGAATATTCCTCCTCGGACTGATCTTCCAACATTCAGAGGAAGCCACGTACTCACAAAGTACAGCCGCATTAAATGCAGAGATCGCAGGATCTTATCTCTGCAGAGGTCATTCCTATTTGGTGGTTACTTTTCAGAGACGTCACATCTCCTGTCCATCAAAGAGAGCCGTTTCCACCCAGACAAGGAACCTCGAAGATTGAAGCCTCAGCCCAAATTCGAATTGCTCTCCAACGGAAGAAATCTTGAGGATGATTTATGCCAACGGATCTATTCAAGAGTTCTCCTACAAATAGCGCTCGAGGATCACTTCAACCTTCACCGATTCAACAACATAAGCTGAAGCTCTGCCGAAATTGCTACTCAGCCTTAAGCTTAAACTCCCCAAAGCTTGAATCGAAGAAGAGAATTCCAAAGCCAAAATTAGTCACTGCTCATTACATACATTCTCTTAGACCCTAGGCATATATCTGTTTACCCAGAAGCCAAAGGTCAAACTTGCTTCAAAGAACTTGTTCTTTGTAAGTATAGTTGGCACTCGTTCAAACCTCCCCCCCCATAAGAGTGTTTTGAGTGATTCGGAGGTCAGAAGGGTTTTCTGACTCTGAGAGTCTTAGCACGGGTTGTGTTAAGCAAGGAAAATCCTACGCGAGTGAAGCGCGGGTACTGGAGAAGGGTTTTCTTCAGTGTACGGTTGTGTGCACCCGGCAAGCACACGGTTCGGTTTGCAGTGCACCTGTTAAGCACTTGCGGAGTGGATTGTTGGTCTGATCAACCAATCGTGGATGTAGGAAAGGGTTTTTCCGAACCACGTAAAAGTCTTTGTGTTGTTTACAGCTTTCAGTTTTACATTCTTACTTGTGTTATTTCAATTGATAAAACTGAACACTGACTAACTGCAAAGAGAAACCATAACCAACAACTTGCTCTACCGAGGCTATTTTGAAACTAAGTTTAATTTCCGATGCGTATGATATCGGTCTGACTGAACTATCCTCTGATAGTCAGGAAGAGTGATATCATCTCTGTTTTAGCAAACACGACTGAAGCCCTTACTTGCATCAGTTAAGTTCCAGCAACTTAACTGATAACTCTTTACTGAAGAGCTTTCAGTATCAGTCGTCAACCCTATTTGGTCAAAACTGATTTCAGTAAAACAGGCGTCTTTGTTTGCATGAAAAGTTTCGTTTTGATCTCTGACTGAGATCCCTCTGATTGAGGTCGGTAGATTAATTTGAAAATAGCCTATAGGTGTATTCCCCCCCCTCCATACACCTATTCGAGACCCTCAGGACCTAACAGCATGTATCTGACGGGTAGTGGGTGGCACCGTGGCGGGTATCCAACGGGTGGCGGGTATCCGCGGGGCACGAATATGGGTGACAAATAGTAGTGGGTGGCAAATAATTTTTTCAAATATACGTTTCGCTAAGTCATGTTAAGGATAAAAGTCCTCTTTAATTTATTTTTTCATTTGAATTTAATGTGTAACGTAGACCTATATCATATTAACAATTTTTAAGTGAATAATGTCCATAATTTATAAATATATTAAGAAATAAATTTTACGTTTTTTATATAAATTACTCCCTCCGTCCACGAAATGAGTACTCATATTTCCTTTTTCGTCCGTCCACGAAATGAGTACCCATTTCCCTTTTTGGCAAGTGTACCACACACATCTCTTTAATTAATACACTAAAAAAATAGGACCTTTAAACTATTCACACTACACTCCATACATTTCTTAAAACTCGTGCCGTCCACAAATGGGTACTCATTTTGTGGACGGAGGGAGTATAACACCAAATGATTCCCATCGAAATTCGACGGGTTACACACTAGTAAAAGATAAATCGATTTGAATTTAAGCCCCTTCATTTCTAATTTGTAATGTAACAGACTTAGTGTGTGTGCTCTTTATCCCTTTAAATAAAGGAATGATATAATAAGATATAAATTTATTATTTAAAGTAGGGATCACATCTTTTATACGTTGTTTGTTTTAAATGATAATATATTTATCTCACTTTTTATAATATGATATAAAATTATAACTTATCCAAAAAAAATGTATTGGCCAATATTTTATACGGCATGTTCAAATTTTTTATTACGTCAAAGCAAACGAGATGGTGAATGAAGCTTAACGCTTGTATATAGTTCAAAGCAAACATTGTGGACGTCATGAATTATGAGTCTAATTGTTTTAACACATACTTCCTTCATTTACAACAAAATTTGTCACGTTATGAATGACACAAATTTTAATAAAATGGTTAGTAGTGTTGTAAGTGGAGTAAAGATCACTATATATATAATTTTAAATTAAGTGGTTATAAAGTGGAGTGAAAGTCTCATCAATGACGAATTTTGTAAATAATTGGAAATTAAATGTTAATAAGATAATGAGTTATGTGGATCCTACTACAATAAATGGACGTGACAAATTTTTAATGGACTAACCGAAATAAAAATTATGATAACTTTTTGGTGAATGAATGGAGTATAATATGTTACATTAAACTTGAACCTATAAATGTAAAAATCACCACATTTAAGTTCTCCTCGAAATTTCTCTCCCATAAGAGTTAGTCATTACATAAGCACTAATCAAATAATTAACCTAGTTCTAATCTAAGCAGAGTGTGAGATTTCATTATTTAAAATAAAATTGTAATACAAATAAAATTATAAAAGTAAATAACCAATATATAATTTTATCACCCGAGCATTATATAACTCAATGATACTCCTCCTATTTGCTGAAATAGAAATTTTATTAAAAAGAAAAAGAAAAAAAGAGAGACCAGATACAAAGGAAGCAAGCAAAAGCACCCGCAAGAAACCCCGGGAAACCAAAAAACAAACCAAGACTAAGAGAACATTTTAAGAGGGTCGTCCTCGTCTAAATCGTCCTCTTCATCGTCCAACATATCGCCCCATTTTTTCTTCATTTTTGAAGAGGCCACAACCGACATAGCATGGGCTGCATCGGTAGAGTTAGAGGAGTTGATCACAAAGTTTTGCAGTATATGTCCTCGAGACTGAGCATACTTCACTTTATTCAGGAACTCCACAGGCGAAGAAGTGCCAAGACCTGGGCCATGCATATCGTCACGGCGTGCTGAGTTTTGGAAATCCGAAGACATGCCATTGATTATGATACGACGGAGCCTGTGCTTGATAGAAGAATCAGAAACTCTCCCCTTCTTGGTGATAGCCCCTTTCGGACGCCCTCGTGTACGAGAAATGGGTCCTGTCGTCCCAGTCAAAGTTAGCACAGCGTTGTTGTCAGTCACAACAGCAAGCAGCTGAACAATCAGAGGTGCAGAACTCCTCTCGTATTCCTGCTCAACTACCTCAATTTGGCTCTTTTCGTCATCTGACCCAGGGTGTTCCATATCCTTTCTACCCTGACTGTCCTGAGGGATGCAAGCATCTGAAGCTCGGTCTCCATCAGAAGGCGGCTTGTCCATGTTATCATCACCAACAAGTCTCTGTTCATCTTGCAACTCTAGAGAAACCAACACAGCAAAGGGATTGGATGAGGTAGGAGAGTCTGAAGAAGAGTTCAGTTTCTGTCCAACCTAAGGAATTTCCTTTCCAGCCCATGCTGGAGTTTCCTGATTTCCGGTGTAGGGACGAGGATGAACCCTGTGGTCATCTACCTTGGACTGACGACGTTCCTCGGTCGTGGTCGTTTTATTTCTTCTGCATTCGTTAGAATTATGTCCCACAACATTGCAGACGGAGCAGTAATAAGGCAAATTCTCATATCCAAACTTGACAGTAAAATCAATATCGCCACACTTAATATCTAAAGCTTCAGGAATATCAGCCGAAACATCTAACTCAACAAGAATTCTAGCAAAGTGACCCACATGAGCCTGTGCAGACTGACCATCAATCAAGATAGGCGTACCCACTTCTCGTGCGACCCCGGAAAGAACCTCTGGGTGCCAATATTCATGTGGCAAGTTAAAGATTCTAATCCATACCTGAACCAGGGTAGAATTCGCTTTGTAGGGATCAAAATTCGGCACCCAAGCCTGGAGATGGAGTATACCTGAGCGTAAACGCCAAGTCGTTTTAGCGAAAGCCGCTGCCCTATCCTCGTCGGTGGTGAAATTAAAAGTGAAGTAACCTTTTCCGAGCGGATGAATCGACCAACCAGCAGCCGGTTTCCAAAGCTGCTGAAGTTCCTCCCAAAGATCCGCTGCAAACCGAGGTGACTCACCTTTGCGGAGGATCAGCCGGCCGTGAATCGCATGGGCGAAACGCTGGACTTGTCTTTGGTGGAAAGAAGGCTCTAAAACAAGGCAACGTTTGAGATCCACCAACTCTGGTCGGAGGATTGTATAGTCATGAGCGGGGACGTCCCTAGGCTTGGAAACTTGCTCTGTCGGACTGCCATCCCTAGCTTTCAGTTTATCTGCAAAAGAGGCTTTCGGCGGCACCTTCGGAGCAGACAGCGGACTGACCACTTTCGGATGGGCAGTCCCGATCGAGCGAGGCGGGATCAGGCCCTTAGGACCATCGGCCTGAGAAGAGACGCCGACAGTATGGGAAGTCATCACCGCAGCGATTTCCGGGAACGAAACATTAGCAGTAACTCTAGCAGCCTCCGCCGAACGATCTGTGACAGTGATGCTCGGAGGCATCGTGATCCCAGACTCAGGGAAGAGAAGCGCCGTCATTACTGTGGAAGAGTTCATTGTCGTCTGATCAGCAGTGGTGAAAACCCTAGTAGAACTGTGTAGTGGCGATGAAGATCGACTGACAGGAGCAAAATTATTAGACACAATGGGGTAATTTGGGAGGGGAGGCTGGAGCGATGCCATTTCTCACAAATAGTTCAGATCGGCAGCGGAGATTGCAGCGCCGACGTCGAGAGAGCAACGTGCGTTTAGCGACGCCCGCTGCCTTGCCGGAGCAGCTCGCTGTGGAGTAGGCCGCGCGACGTCGATGGCGTCGCTGCTCTCAAGCGGCGGCGGGGCTGATGGGACTGAGCACAGCAGCAGCGAACGGTGGGCCGGCGTGCGGCGAGCAACGCCGGGCTGGTGGCTGTCACGTAGTCCAGGCTGGTGGCGCGTCTCCTTGCCAAGGGCGGATCTGGAGAAATCACCCGAAGCCGCCACTGGAGAAGACTCAACGCCGCTGCTGGGTAACTTCGTGACCGGTGCCGTCGGCTTCGATGGAGGCCCCGCTCACCGAACGATCCGGTGAGTCGGCGCGAGTCGAAATCTGGGCCGTTGGGCGTTGCTGAGGCGGGCGAGCAGCTTGCGGAGTGACAGCGAGGGAAGGTCCAGGCCGTCCGGCGGTCCGATCCGGCGCCCAGATCTGGTGTGAATGGACTCCAGGGGGAGAAGACGCGTGAACGCGTGAATGGACTCCAATGAAAGGATAAGTGTGATGAAACAAGAATCAACAGAGTAAATAAAAACGATAAAGAAGGCTAGGATTACGTGGTTCGATCATGAAGATTTACATCCACGGAAGATTATCGGAGTTTTCACTATGTTTTGTGTGGGATGACATTTACATGATGAGAAGTGGAAGAGGGTCCTCTAATTTAATAATGAAAGTCTTATTTATAAGCATCAAAGTAAAACCTAGCACTTAAGCCCATTAGCTTAAGCAATTAGGCCCGAGCCTTATTACACCGATCTATGTTTGTAGCTGAGTTGTCAGAGTTGATGCTTGACATAGCTGGAGTATCAGGGCCACTATAGAGCTGAGTTGTCAAGGCGAGAGCAGGGTTAAGCTGTCAAGATAATTCTTGATTGACAAAGCCATGTCAAGTCTGCTTAATTAAAAAATTGGGCAAAGGTTCAGATTCCCCCCTGTAGTACACCCCCTAGAGCTTTTAGCCCCCCAAAGTCGGTCAAAGCGCGTTGACCTCCCCAGAGTCCCGGAAGAAGGGTGCAATTAAGTCCACTCGTTAAACGGCCGGTAAACGCCGTTTTCTTTAAATTTTTCTTCTTTTTTTTAATTTCTAGTGGGCCCCACTCCCTCTCTCTCTCCAATGGATTCGCGATGCGCTCTTTTCCACCGCCGCTATCATTCTCGCCGGTGGCCTCTACTGGTTCATCTGAAGGTGGAGAAAGGCTTCGATTTGGATCAAAAGGTTTGTTCTTTGATTCTCACAACGATGTGCCGGCAGCTGAATTACGGCGGCGGCGGTGGTGGTGAAATTTTGAGGTTCTTGGATGATCTGAAAAATCTGGGTTTTAAACTAAAAATTGATGATTTCTTCAATGTAATTACGGTTTTGGTGAAAGGGGGGGAAAGGCATGGATGCGTTGGGATTGCTGAAACAGATGAAGATTGATAAAATTAGGGCTAATGTTATCTGCTAGAATTTGGTGCTTGATTGGTCGATCTGCAACAAGGAGTTTGAGGTTGCAGATAAGGTGTTTGATTGGTTGAATCTGTTGTGCCGCACCTGCCAGTCGCCAACGTCGTGGTCCGCCGCCGGCTCCAAGTTGGAAATGCGTGAGGAGATGGTCGAGAATCACGTCATGCCGTGGTCGCCGCCGTCGGAGAGCTCGCTGAGCGCCGCAGAGGCTGTGGTTCACAGCGAAGATGCGACGATTTTGAGAAAATGCGGCAGGGGCGATCGTTCGATTATTGTATTAAATGAAACTTTCTCGCTCTCTCTCTAAGTTTGAATTTTCGTATCTGAACTAATTGTCACTGATGCGGTGGTGAATTTCAGGACGATCTGAATATCTGCACGCCGTCGTCGGAGACGGCGACTGAGGTGGCAAGCGTCGCCGATTCCGCATCCAGAGGAGTATCGACGCCGTGGCGGAAGCTTCGGAGAACGGACGAAGGCCAAGTTGAAGCTAGAGAGAGAGGGAGTGGGGCCCACTAGAAATAAAAAAAAAAATTAAAGAAAACGGCGTTTACCGGCCGTTTAACGAGTGGACTTAATTGCACCCTTTTTCCGGGACTCTGGGGAGGTCAACGCGCTTTGACTGACTTTGGGGGGCTAAAAGCTCTAGGGGGTGTACTACAGGGGGGAATCTGCACATTTGCCCTAAAAAATTTATTGAGAAACGAAAACAAAAACAAGAAAAAATCAAAGAAAAGAACAATACAAAGCCATGTCTAGTCAGCGCTGCATCAAATAATAATAATAATAATAATAATAATAATAATAATAATAATAATAATAATAATAATAATAATAATAATAATAATTTCAGCTCTGATGTTGCACAACGCTGATGCATATTTTACTCATCATCAAAGTGAACTGAGTACGATCTCAATCTCTCAACTAAAAAAAAAATTCTATATAGAACTCGTTGCACGTTGATGCTTCAATAAACATTAAACAACAATAAATGTTTTTTAATTATTAATAATAATGTTATATATAACGCGTGAGTAGTTTTTCTACCTTTGTGTGAATAATGATTCTGCTTTCGTGTGATTATTTTTTCACCATTTATATGATGTAGAAAAACATTTCCATGAAAATTGCTTATTAATTATATAATAATAGGTCCCTGTCGTAATTCTTAAAAAAAAAATGGTCGGTCAAAATTAGAACACTCGAGATTATAAAGTTATAGAAGGGGACTATAACGCATAGTTTTTTTTTTTTTTTTTTTTTTTTTTTTTTTTTTTTTTTTTTAACGAATAGGTTTTTATCACTACATGACGAATTTCACAAATAAACAAATACATAATTGTGTGATTGACCATAAAAGTGGCAATTGCCATGACAATGGATAAATTGCGCAAGAACTATTAAAATATTACTATTGAAGTTTTGAATAATCAATCAGGATATTGAAATAATTGGTGCAAATTTTAATGGTGTGCGTAAATAGATGTCAATATCAATTTGAATTCGTGCTTAAGATTGGTCGACCAAAATTCAATAGGCCCATAAATTTTCTAGTGTCGAACTCATTGAATCTCAAAATCTAATAATATGGGACCCCGTTTGATATTGGGCGTTCATTTTAATTGTTTTATTTCTCCACATAATATAATACTCCAAGTAAATATGAAGGTTGTAGCATTGATAATTATTATTTTATATTTAAAAATGGGTTAAGGTGCAGATAGGCCCCTTAAGTAGAGGTCCTTGTAGCGTTTCACTCCTCTTACTCACTATGTGTACAATTTAGCCCCTAAAGTACCAAAAATCGAACATTTAACCCCCTCCGCCCTAACTCCGTCAGTCCACCGATAGTCAATTTTTTTTAAATTCGAAAATGAAGGCACTGGAGAATATTCTAAGCACACTCGCAAGCTGCGACGGCCTCACGCGGCGGTGCTCGAAGTCCTCCTACAGCGGGAAGCTCCTCATGCAGAGCGATCTCGACATGCTGTCGCCGAAGCTCGACGCCCACATCACCAGCTTCCGCGAAATCTATGCCGCCAGCCTGCTGGAGTAGAGTCACGCCCTCGTCGTGTCCAGGCCCGCCGCCTCCGCCTCCAAGGCGACGTGCGTTTCTACCTCAACGACGTCGTTTCCATGCTCAAAATCGGGAGCAATGCAATGAAAAGGGAAGCCCTCTTTGCCTTGAACCAAGTCATTTGAGAAGATGATAGATATGTCAAGATTGGCGCTGAGATTTAAGGTTTCTTAAACATTCTTGTCAATTTACTCGATTTTCAAGAGACGGGGGTGCAGGAAGAGGCCGCGAGAGCCGTCTGCTTGATCGCCGGCTTCCCGCCCTGCAAAGCCGAGCTGATCACCGCCGGTGCGATTGCGCTGCTGATCAGAGTGGCGGTGGAGGAGCTAAAGAAATTCATGGTGGAAGACGGCGGCATTGCAGGGGTGGTGGAGCTGGCCGGGAGCAGGGATGAGGCGGCACAGATGAGCTCTCTTGATCTGCTGCAGACCATGGCGTATAGAGACGAATCCATCAGAGAAACGACCATTTTCGAATTAAAAAATAAATAAAAATTGACTAACGGTGGATTGACGGAGTTAGGGCGGATGGGGTTAAATGTTCGATTTTTGGTACTTTAGGGGCTAAATTGCACACATAGTGAGTAAGAGGAGTGAAATGCTATAAGGGCATCCACTTAAAGGGCCTATCTGCACCTTAACTCTTTAAAAAATGACTGAAGCTCAAATTTATTTATTTTACCAAATGAGATTTCATTGTAGTATCTAATACTCATTCACAAAGATTCTCAATTCTCATGGTACATACATACATTAATACACATAAATTTTAAGAGGACATTCATAAGTAGAATATGAGGGCTTCGAGGTTCCTGAAGGTGACAGTGCAGGCGAGAAGCTGCTACTAGATTTGGAGGTGGAGCACAAGATGAACTTAGCGCGTGTGAAAGAGAGAAAGAATATGAGCATATAAAAATGAAGTGTCTTTTTTTAGTTTCAATAGAAATATCATGTAATTTAAAATACTTCACGTCGTGACATGGGGGACATTCATTGAAACACGTAAAAATTCAACCACCAACAAAATTTTGAGGATCACAAATAAAAAAGTATATAGGGTTAATTCTCTCTAAATCCTTAAACTATAGTCATTTTCCGTTTTTTCCCTCAATCTTTGAACTTCCCACAGAAAATCATCAACTTTCAATTTTTTCTAATTATCCCATGTCGGGTTTTCCGGCCAATTTTGGAATTGTAATTTTCTTATGTGGCAATTGTCATTTCATTCGTGGCGGTACGTGGCTCCAACGTGGACTCTTAATCACCTAATACGACGTCGTTTAATGGTTGGGGGGTAAATGGCGCTAAGAATATGAATGGTCACCACCAACTTCTGCAAACACATACCCGCATAACACAAGAGAGGAAGTTGAATCGAAAGCAAAGCAAAGTTCCTCCGGCTCGTTTATGGTTCATCGGCGACGAGGTGCGAAGTGTTGATCGGCGACGAAGTAATGGCAGAAAGGTTACCTGATGATGGTACCGACAACAATAATAACGCCGAAACGGATTGGTCGTCGTCCTCGACATCAAAATCACGGCAGGCACCTTGCAATTTCACATCTGCTGTTGATTTATCTCAAAATCGTGTTTTGAGGTGGAGCTGCCGGAAGATCGATTCAACCCCATGCTAGAGCTGCGAATTCTTCAGTTTTTGGAAACGCACAAGATATTTTTTTCAATCCTTGCAAGATTTCAAGGAATTCGTCAGATTTTTGGAATGAGGGTTTACGTGCGAGAGCCCTAATTTTAATTGAAATAGAACAAGCTAAAAATGACGCCGTTTATGTACATTAGATACTGCGTCGTTTTATTAAGAATCCGACGAGTCCACGTCATTTAATTCCGGTATCCGACATGGGATAATTAGGAAAAATTGAAAGTTGATGATTTTCTGTGGGAAGTTCAAAGACTGAGGGAAAAAACGGAAAATGATTATAGTTTAAAGATTTAGAGAGAATTAACCCAAGTATATATAACGACGAGTATTATCTAAAAATTATTTTAAAATTGAGACATTTTAAAAGAACGTTAAAACAATGAATCATAAAGTACTCCCTTCATCTTGAGAAAATAGCTGTAGGAAGGAGTGACACAGATCCCAATATAAGTGTTCGAGTTTGTTGTGATTGATTTTGTTTTTTTAAGAATATGGTTAATAATGATAATTAATTATAATATAAATAAAAAAATACACAATATAAAATCAAATAAGTAGAATAAATAAATAAACTATTATATTAATAAAACTATTTCTCTAGATACCTCACAAAAATAAAAATTAGGGTTAATAGTATTTTATGTCCCGAACTTTCAGCGTTTTCCATAAAATGTCCCAAATTTATATTTTCTCTTAAAAAATCCCGAATTTTTTTTTTCATAATTTGTCCCGCTATACAAAGATGATGACTAGAATATGACAAAAAAAACTCCGAACTTTTAACGTTTTTTAACAATGGTTGTTTTTAATATGATTTTTCAACAATGATGGTCCCCAAAATATCTCATTCGGCGAGATAAGTTATCTTTTCGTCATTGAATTTTGTATAGCGGGACATTTTATAGAAAAAATTAAAAATTCAAGATTTTTTAGAAGAAAATAAAAGTTCGTGACATTTTATGAAAAATATTGAAAGTTCGGGACATAAAACAATATTAACCCTAAAAATTATTAGGGGTTATGGCCAAAAAATACATGAACTTTAAAAAAAAGTTGTAATTTTCACCTGAATTTTCAATTGAGCCCCAAAATACATGAATTTATATTTTTGTTGTAATTTTCACATAAGTTTGACTTCCAACGAAATTAGAGCTTAATTGACAGTCGAAATTAAGTCAAATATATTAATTTTTGCCTTCTTAGACCTCCTAGTTTCTAAATACTAATCATCATTAGAAGTTAGACCAACATCAAGTGAATTTTCAATTGTCAATTAAACTCTAATTTTGTTGAAATTCAAACTCAAGTGAAAATTGCAACAAAAATATAAATTCATATATTTTGAAATTTAATTGAAAGTTCAGGTGAAAATTACAACTTTATTCAAAGTTCGTCTATTTTTTGGTCATAACCCCAAATTATTAGTGCTCCCCTGAATCCACTTCCCTTCAAAGACAAAGTGACTATTTACTTAAGGAATCTTTTTAGTGAAGTGACGTCACTACTTTCAATGGCGAATCCGTAATTAAGGTGAAGAAGAAGCCCACTTACCTCAGAAATGCCATCACCAAAATGAAATCAATATCAGCAGAAATTGGTGGGCTGAGGCTTATGACGCAGATTTCGAGGTAAGAGCGGGACGCCCCTCCACCACCGCCGGAGAAACCTCGAGAGCAGACGCAGATTCATGGCGGCCTCAGCAGCGGCGAGGGCTGTCCTAATATCACGCGCCGCCGATTTATCGCTTAAACCCACCCTATCTGCTCAGCCGCCGCTCGCGCACCACCTCTTCATCCGTCCCTTGCTACCGGCGGCCCCGAGGAAGCGCGCCGCGATCAGCTGCCTGATTTCCGGCGTCGACGGCGGTGGAGTCTCCGACGAGTTCGTCTCCACCAGGAAATCGGGGTTCGGGCACGAATTCTCCGTCATAGCGAACATGCTGAATAGAATCGAGCCGCTCGACAATTCTGTTATCTCCAAGGGGGTTTCGGATTCGGCTAAGGATTCGATGAAGCAGACGATCTCCACGATGCTCGGGCTTCTGCCTTCGGATCAGTTCTCCGTCACAGTTAGGGTTTCGAAGCACCCGCTTAATCGTCTCCTAGTTTCATCTATCGTCACTGGGTAATTTGATCTTCACTGATTGCGCCTTTCATTAATTGAATTTCTTCAATGGATGTGTGTCGTGCTACACTGTGGAATTAATCGGGTTTAATCTCTCTGTTCATTTGCATATATATGCGCCGGTGCATGTGTGATTCTGTTTTTATGTATATTCCTTGCTGATTGAATGAAAAAGAAGGAAAAATCTTAAAATTAATTATTGTTGAAACTGGGAAGAAATTGAATATGTGAAGCTAGTATGAAGATGATCATGTTTTTACTAGTGGACTGTCAGTTTGGTAGCTGGTGCTACTAAGCATCTGAATACTGTTTTTTTATATTCATCTGTGTAGGTACACTCTGTGGAATGCAGAGTACAGGATATTATTGATGAGGAATTTTGATATTTCGCCGGATAGTTCAAAGAGGTCTGAAAATACGGAGAATGATGGGGCCTCGGAGGTGAGGTGGGAGTCGAGTGATGGTGAAAAGGGTGTTGGTGCCGGAGTTGAAGGTTGTGCGGAAGAATTGGAGAAAATGAATCTTCAAATTTTTGGGGATTTGCCTCCAGAAGCATTAAACTATATTCAGCAATTAGAACTGGAGTTGTCCACAGCCAAGAAGGTTAGTTTATTGTAGATCCACTTGAACCTTTTGTTATATCTAGTTGACGTACATTACACTACAGAAGTAACTACATAGTTTGCCAAGTGAGCATTGATTGATTATACGAAGTTGAACCGGTGGATGAAATTTGCAACTATAGGTCGAGTCAGTCTTAATTAAGTTTTCACTAATAAGTAATTAAAAAAATTGTTAAAAGATCAAAAGACTAAACTTGATTAGAAAAAGAAAAAGCAGAACAGAGAGAAATCAAACTGATTTAAATGACTTTAAGTAACAAATCTACGTGAACATGTAGAAACTTAATATTGTTCTTTAGGTTTCTGTTTGATTCATCTTGATTTAATTAGTGTCCATTGAATTAGTTGAATGACCAGTCACCAGTCATGAAGTCAAAATATATAGTATAAATATTTTAAACTGCAGGCTGGTATATTTAATAATTTTAATTACCCCAGTTATATATAATCTTCACTATTTTATTGGAAATGTTCTTGATATGCACTGTAATGTAGTTACCAGTTTTTGTTATTTTTTTTTTATAAATTATCAGTATTAAATAAAGAAATTCAAAGGCCCCGCCACAGGAAACTCGAACCCAAGACCTTTACCTTAGGCATTATCCTCTTACCACTTGGCCAACACACGCACACACCAGTTTACATTGTTGAATCTTCATAACATGATTACTAGCACATTCGTAGTAACTATGCTTCTTCAAGTTATGCTTGAAATTCCCTAATATTATGGCTCCACACTCTACAGTTGTATTAGTAGTTGATGTTCAGTTTTCTACGTCTGTGGGAGATTAGATCAAACTTGGTGGTCCCCTTACCTATTCTTTTCTGGAAAATCAATTATCCCTTTCAGATATCAGTGTAATGTATTCAGTCTGAAACTTTTTGTCTGATGGAATTCCTATTGATACGTATGTTGATCACTTCTGATCGGATGTTCCCTCAGGAGCTTCATTCTCGGAAACAGGAAAACTTGGAAATAGAGCATATAAGAAAGAGTAATAACAATCTGCTGGAGTACTTGAGGTCCTTGGAGTCTGATATGGTAACGAGTCGATATATTGATGCTTCCGTTCAAATTATGTCCTGATATCTCGAATCTCAACAGTGATATATGTTGACATTTTGCTTCAGGTAACAGAGCTATCTCGACCATCATCACCAGAGGTGGAGGAGATCATCCAGCAACTTGCTCAAAATGCACTGCGGAAATTTTTCAAAGACGATGCCACCCCAGATTATGAGGGGAACATGGCTTTAAGCAGCATGCAGAACTACGAAGATACGGATAAGGCACTTTGTGATGATATCATTGGCACGTCACGGGATTATTTGGCCAAGCTGCTTTTCTGGTAATTTTGCAATTTATTTCCCCTAAATCTAATCCTACTGCTGTCCTTTGTTTCTTGAAGAAGTCTTTCCTTGTTCGATCCATCGTATTCGTTTGTTGCTTGATTGGAAGCAAATAATGTTTGTGTGTGTGTGTGTGTGTGTGTGTCCTACCATTGTTGTAACGAAGGTAATATCGTTTTACGCAGGTGCATGTTACTGGGCCACCATCTAAGAGGGTTGGAGAACAGATTGCATCTAAATTGTGTTGTTGGTTTGTTATAATGAAGTACAAAGAGGGATGTACATTCTTCTTTCACCCTTTTCATGATTTTGCCTTTACTTTTTATTTTTCCAGCTTTATAGTATTACTTACTTTATATTCAAATAATTTAAAAATATATACATCTTCTGTAAATTTTGTGTGGAATACCAAATCCCCAAGTAGACATCATCTTACGTAGACAACAATTAGGCTCTCTCTTATGCTTTTCCTAACAATTAATTAGCTCGAATATCTACTAGCCACATTTAGAAAGTTGCCGAATTCGTCTTCAAATTTATCAAATACTAGCTTCGTCCAAGATTGTGGTTACACATGCTAGTAAGATATCTGCCTAATCATTCGACTCTATATTTTCTGATATTATGATTCTACACATACGTAATTATCTTGCTTATTTAGAATAATTTTCTACACGTATGAAATGCATGCCATCAATCAAAATCTTACTTTCTCGGCAAATGAGGCCTAGCTCAAGTGGCAAAGTTGAGGTACCTAAAGACTATTCTTTGTAAGAGGTCTTGGGTTCAATCTCGCCTGTGTGCAGGTAGTTTTCCTACTTATGTGTGGTAGTGGTTCCGCCTGCGTGCTGGTAGTTATCCTACCTTTGTTTGCTGTAGAAAACTTTTGTAATCCTAAAAAAAAAACATACTTTCTCGGTCCACCATTAGCATAGATAGCATTTCGATTGAACACGAATTTTAATAAAAAAAATTAATGGATGTATTTTTAATAAATAAATGGTCCCAACATGTATAAAATGAGTGGGTGAAATTGAATTAAGTGTAGACTATATGTGATTTCTTTATATATAAAAGTATTTAGAAGAGTAAAATATAAGGATAAATAATGGAAGGGATTATAGCCAAAAAATACACGAACTTTGATAAAAGTTGCAATTTTCACCTGAATTTTCAAATTGGTCAAAATATACCTGAACTTATATTTTTTGTTGTAAATTTCACCTCGACGGAGTTCAATCATTGCAAGTTCAGGTGAAATTTACAACAAAAATATAAGTTCAGGTATATTTTGGCTAATTTGAAAGTTCAGGTGAAAATTGCAACTTTTATCAAAGTTCGTATATTTTTTGGCTATAATCCCATAATGGAACCATGTTCTAAAAAATAAATTGTTACGTACATTGAATGAATGCTAAAAATGGCAAAAGTATTATACTTTTAAAGACAAATGGAGTAATAATTTTGTTAGACCTAAGATGACATTTTCCTTCCTGAAATTCGACATGATATCTTGGTTACAAAACAAGATCAGAGAGAGAGAATATGAAGGATATGATAAGATACCTAGTTAGTCATAGAGACGAAATGAAAGTTACCAAACAATAAATTAAAAGTGAACTATATACACATTTATATATGTATTCAAGAAAAAGATAATGAATAGTTCTGCTATACTATTTCTACCTATCCCCCCAATTTGCCAGCTTTTACATTTCAAGTAGCTCAATACAACACAGTCCAGAAACTCACAAGAAATTCTATTACAGGATGTAACAAGGAAAGGGACTAAAATTTTGGCCCCCCTCTAAACCAACACAATCAAATAAATAGACAACTCTACAATTCAAGGTTAGGGGGGGGGGAACCTTCCTCACTATGTACACAGAAACAGCACTCCTGCGCCATTTCGCTTCATCTCGAGAGATGATTCGATCCCAACCAACTCGATGCTCCCTTGTGGTTATTTGATTCATCGACAAGTAAATAAATAAATTGCTCGAGCAATTATGTACCCATCAAATTCCATAGCGTAAAATCTGCCAAAAAGAACCAGGACACGCGTAAAACACACTACACATAAATAGAACGTTTCAGTTTCGAAAAGGAAGTCTTGAAAGAAAGAAGACCAACACGTTTTTCCAGTTTAAACGAACTCCAAAAGAAAGAAGTAATGAGTAGCATGTAGTTTTCGTTTCATATAAATGTGCACAAATAAAGAAGTAATGAATTCGTACCTACAGGCATCAGAGTGGGACCTCTAACTCACAGAAGACGCTAAAAACTGGCGAAACCGTTCTATCCTTGCCTGGGCTTTCTGTGAATGTCGTTCTTTCAATCTCTCCTTTCTCCTTCCCAGACGAATAAAGAAGTCCTCTGTGTCAAGGACGTATGAGATCTGAAAGCATAGCGATGGGAAATGAGATTTCAACAATATAACAAAAGCACCACCAACCAACTCAACATTGCAAACCACATTTTCCTACTACTCTACCACTACATAGGGAGCTACTTTCATGGGAAAATAATAAAATGCTACTCCTATGTCCCTCTAATATAAGGCAAACTTGGAGTTTTCGAGGGAAAATGGCATTTGTATCACAAGAAGAAAGATGAAAAGGGTCCAGTAGGCTGAGAGATTAAACTTGCATATTGATAGGGGTGGGAATCGGGTCGGGTTCGGGTACCCTACCCGAAAAAATCGGGTACCCGAACCCGAAAATCGGTGAAAAATAGTACCCGATCCCGAACCCGATTACTAAATCGGGTACCCTAATACCCGACTCGGGTATCCGAATCGGGTATTCTGGTACCCTAATTTACCCGAGCTGATTTGAATTGGATGCCCAAAAATCAAAATGCTTGTCCAGATCCAGAAATGTAGGGGTGGGAGAAGAGGCAGAGGACGATGGTCGGAGGCTCGGAGCTCGGAGGCGGCGCGGCGCTGTTGCTGTGGGAGAAGAGGCAGAGGACGAAAAGAACATGGCGGAGGGGGCGGCGGCATGAAAACCTCTCGACGGCGTCGCGGTGGAAGGGAGGGCAGCGGAACACTGGGGGTTGATTCTGGTGGCCGTCGATGGGTGCATAGGGGCGAATCGAACAGGACTCCTGCTGTCGGAGCTAGGAGGCGGCGCCGGCGACTGGAGACTGCTGCTGCTGCGCGGAGGCGACTCGAGACTGCTGCTGCGCGGCTGTGCAGTGGTCAGGTGGGGGAGACCGGCGACGGGGTCGCCGCTCAGGTATGGAGGCGTGCGTGGCCGCGTGGAGGCTGGAGCAGTGCGGCCATGGCGGGAGGGAGTGAATGAGCGACGGCGGGAGTGAGAGATTGAGAGTGACGAGTGAGTAGGGCTGAAAAGCCTAAAATGAACCAGTTTTTTCACACCCTATACCCGATATTTAGTCGGGTAATTCCAATTTCAAATTCCCCCTTATTTTTAATCGGGTAATTCGGGTATACCCGATACCCGATTTTTTCACACCCTAAATACCCGACCCTGACCCCGACCCCGATCCCGAATTTTTCGGGTATAGGGTACCCGATACCCGATTTTTTCGGGTCGGGTAATCGGGTACCCTATACCCGAACCCTATCTTCCCAGCCCTACATATTGAGCAAACTATGTAAAGAAAGAACATGAGCGACTAATGAAGGTTAGAAATGATAAAAATAAAATGCATAACCATAATTGCAGAGAACGCGATCAAGTTCAATATACAATCTCTTGCATAAAGAATGGGGAATTATGTCATTGACAAAAACAAAAAGGCAAATTCTTAGAAATAACTTTTATGATAAGTAGCTCTGCATGAGTGCACGTGGGCGTGTACACGTACACATGTGAGAGACAGAGACCCAGTGTGATAGAGTGAAGGGTTTGAGATAAACCGAAAACACGAGAGTTGAAAGAGAAATAAATTGAAATAAAAAACTGAACAAGGAAATCAAAGAGTAACCCTCCTCTTGCGAGGCCTACAGCAAGAACGTTGTCCCGAACTCCTCTTGCGAGGCCTCCAGCAGAAGCTGTCCAGAATAATACTACGACGATAATCCTAACCCTAACTCACTAATAACTATTTAAAGACCTACAGAAACTTGAGGCCCAAGAAATATCTTAAAGCCCGTACAAAAGTCTGACTCATTACTTTATTCTAGCCCTAAATAACTTAAGCCTAATAACTAAATAAATTAAAGAAACAATTTATAATTAATTAATTATAAATATATACTGATCTGTATCAATTCCTTCGCTCTTCAAAACAGCCTTGTCCTCAAGGCTGTAAGCACTTCAAAAGACTTCCCAAATCTGTCTAGTCTTCAAGCTATTTTGATTAGGAAATTCATATTCCCATTGTTGAACGGTAATCCCTGGAGAGGCTGTATATATTCTGCATAAGTTTCTGGTGTTGAGAAACTCCTTAGTCAATTGACTCAATTCCTTCCAATCTCGATGAGCAAAGCTGGTGTAAATCCTTGTTGGCGCAGGGGTCTTTGTAGGGAGAGAAGCAACCCTTGTAAGAGGTGAAGTTCTTGTAGGGAGAGACGCAGCAAGTATATTTGAAGGTGCAGAAGTCACCACGACTACTGCCTCTATAAGAGAAGTAGGTGTCGTCATGGAAACAAGAGGAAAAGGTGGTGGCGTTGTCAGGGAAACAGGAAGCTGAGGCAGCGGAGGTGGCAGACTTGTAACTAGAACAGGAGGTGGAGGTGGAGGTGGCGGTGGAGTCATCACAGAAACAGGTGGTGGATGCGGCGTGGCTGATTTAGCACTGTCTTGGCTACATGGAACGGGAGAGGCTTCAGTTTGCTTGATCGAATTGTCAGCAACTCCTCAATGCGATTGAGTTTCTCCATTATTCGCTCAAATGTTGTCGAGCTCGAGTTAACAGCCTCAACACCCTTCTCTATCTTCTTCTCCATCATCTTTTTTTTTATCCAGCAGGTCGGATCAATTGATAGAGTGAAGGGTTTGAGATAAATAGAAAACAGGAGAGCTGAAAGAGAAATAAATTGAAATAAAAACTGAACAAGGAAAACAGAGAGTAACCCTCCTCTTGCGAGGCCTACAGCGAGAACGCTGTCCCGAACTCCTCTTGCGAGGCCTACAGCAGAAGCTGTCCAGAATAATACTGCGACGATAATCCTAACCCTAACTCACTAATAACTATTTAAAGACCTACAGAAACTTGAGGCCCAAGAAATATCTTAAAGCCCATACAAAAGTCTGACCCATTACTTTATTCTAGCCCTAAATAACTTGAGCCTAATAACTAAATAAATTAAAGAAACAATTTATAATTAATTAACTATAACTATATACCGATCTGTATCACAGTGCGCGCATGTAGATAATCGGATAGAATCCTATACAATCAAAAACCAGCTCAAACCCAATAAACAAACCATACCTTAGATGAGGTGGCAGCCATCTTACATTCCAAACCATTCATGATCAGGACATTTTCTGTGGCCCTGCAGAAAGCTGTAGATTCATCCAAATTACTATACTTGCGCATATTCCTGCATGTGCCCCAAATAGATCAGAAAATGAATATAACAAGATAATCATTGTTTGATTTCATAAATCCAATTTACTTCTCTTTGATACCCAAGTACAAGAGAAAATGACATAAAAGAACAGGGTATGTTCCGTTTCGTTTCTTCATTTAATTATTAGCCTTTTTGACCTTACTTGAGCTCTTTGCAAATCCAGTTTGAACATTCAATATGTTGCAAAGCGTGACCCACCAAAATTTAAATTGATCCACAGAGTTTTACCCATGTCAAGATAAAAGGATTATAAGAATACCTCTTCAGCATAATTGCAGATGACTCCTTTTTTCCATGATGAACTGAAAGATAATCATTGTGAAGATAGGTTGCAAAATTAGGATCTACTGAAACTGCAACAACTTCAGACTTCTCACATCCATCATCCATCAATTGGATGGATAAGCGGGTTGAATTAGATGTCTGCAGCAAGTATAAAAAAACAGCTTAGCATACAAATAAACTCGGCACATATCAATATATCGATAGAAAGATTTAATCCACATGAAACCTACACATTCAAGCCGGTATATATTCTCTTCATGCAGCATGACATGGACATTTTCATAATAAACTGAATCAACATACTTCTCGGGCTTTCTGGACTTCTCATATTCATACAACTGAAGCAGCTTCAGGTCGTTCTCATCAGTTGCAACAGTTTGGAGCTGCAGAAAGAAACCCATAGATAATATAGGAACTGAATCTTAAACAACCCAAATCAAAGCACAGTAACTTTTTATTAAGATTACCTGTTTCACCAACTTATATATCAACTTATCCAGTGTGAAAAGCACATATGACTGGTTTCCAATCAAAGATCGACAATCATCTTCAAATTTGGCATTATCAGAAGATCCATCAAGTAAACTAAATAAAGCACTCATAAACCTGAAGTAAACGTGATTGCAGACAATTAATAGGAAGCTTGGCTGGTTTTCGAGATGATCAAAAACTAAATTATGCAACTACATTACCTCTCATAAGGATCAGAACTTGCTTCCTTCGTGGTTCTCCATTTTGATTCACGAGATACTGAATTCACCTTAGCGGATAATATTCTTTCATACAGTGTCTGAGGAAATGGAAAAGATATTAACATATCATCAACAGGGGGAGAGGAAGAACAAAAAACTATAAATTGGGAATATCTTTTATGCAATAAGGATGCGGATGTCATGTATCCATCAAAGAGTCACAGACACACAAAAGACCAGGACGGGCAGAAGGGGAACAAGACAGATGCATATCTAATTATCTATGTAGAATTGTAACTAGAAACACAACCAAAAAATAAATTTACCTGATGCAACCTAAAGAGCACATAAAATGTGTCATTCCCATAGAAAACATGTCGATCCTTCTTTTCATCCCCTCCTAATAGGGAAGCCACATGCTTTGATAGAGGCTTGCAGGTCAGCCAAAATCGTTCAGACTGTGGTACCGATGCACCATCTCCACCATGATAGTGAGCTTCACTAGTATTCTCAGCCTCATCTTCACTCTCAACTTTACCATCAATGTCATCATGCTCTCCATCTTCCTCTTCCTCGTGTTCTTCCCTTGAACATTCATCAGCAGCAGACTCGCTGCCTGAAACATCTTCTGCAGCCTCAGAAATATTTTCACTGTCTTCATCATCAGCATCTACATCATTTTCACCAGCAGTATCTACACATATCTCATCATGACTGGCCGCTTGACCTTGCATCCCAACAGTCCCACGATTTTTCTCAGGCAAGGTTTGCAAACTACCGTCTGGATATGCACCAAAATTGTCTTCAAAATCTCCATTAGGAGACAGTTCGCCCTCTTCTTTTTCAATTTTACTAGGATCCGCATGATCCCCATTATATGAAGTAAGTCTAGAACCTTCTGCTAACTCTCCAGTTGTTGATTGATTTAATCTCGATGTCTCCCCGCCCTATGGAAAACAAGGAAACAGAGAATTACGCCTAATTTACAGGAAACTAAATGAAAGAGACGATGTGAAGAACAAGGTTGAACAGAAAGTGGAAGAATGAATCTAGAACTGAACTTGAAAAGTGAAGCCAAACACATGATCTCGTTATACCTCTGAGGAAAACATATTGTCTGTATTAGGTTTCCCTTCATTGCTTTCCTCGATTGGACCATTAATCACTCGTGAAGAATTTCCACTACACCCTTGAATTTCAAAATACATCCAAAATTATGGTAAATATACTTAAAAGGCAAAAATCTAACACCACAGAAAAAGGAGAAGGATATTATAATTTCACAGGGACTGAATTAAATAGTAAATTACAGTAATCTTAAAAAATGAACCTTTTCTGCTCTTGTTTTATACATACCAGGATTAACATCGGGTGCTGAAGTACCAGCTATGTCACAATTTGCTACTCTTTCACCAGATGCCACAGCTATTCCTTCCTTGTTCAACGTACCCACATTGATGAAATCAGTTCTGCTGACATTTGCTCTTTCAGGTGAACTACTGGAGTTACCATTGCAGTTAGATTTTGGCAGCTTCGAGTTCGTGGTTGTAGCATTCCCATTAGGGCTGCCTTCACTTTCAACTAAGTTTGTTGTGCTACCTTTCAGTGTTTGACGTTTAGTGGCAGCATGATCATCATCAGTCTCCGAGTCACGAAGTCGGGAATGAACACCAAGTATTGGCTCAAGAAAAGTTGTCCAGAACCTCAACACTTTATTCAGTTGATCTTTTGTTGAACAGACCTCCTCACAGGAGTACTTGATAATCCTAAAGACATCTTCATGAACATCAGAATCATTGTATTCAAATTCCATGTTTGGACTGATAACATGCCTGCTTCCAGCAGCAATACTAAGAAGTACATCATCCTCCTTCTGTTGTTTCTCCTTGATTTCTTTGATTTCTGCCACTAAAGCTGTCCACAGAAAGCACAAAACAACATGAGAACCAAAAGATAACTCATAAAGGGTCAGAAAAATCCAAGGAGTGCAACTAAACTTACATTTTGTGCTCAAGTTCTTTGAATCTTGTTGCTTGAAATAGAAGCTGCGGTGATCAAGAGACTTGTAGTGGTTCTTAGAATATATTTCAGCCCAAACTTTGTTGAAATCAGATCGACATTTAGTCCACTCCTCTTGCTTCTGCTTCAGACGTGTTAGGATAACAGGCAAAGCCAGAGATTGATTTTTACGCAAAATGTCAGTCACATCAAGACCATGGTCACCATATAGACGTTCAATGCATCTTAAATTGAGAGCTACATGAAATTAGAGGTAAATTTCACTTATCAGTGATTATGCAAATTGTTATCTCGAAAATAGTATAATGAAGTAAGCAAAGTAGCTGTAGAGGAGTTTTAACCAAACTATTATTGTGACAAACCTGTAAAATGGTCCTCTATTCGTATTGGGCCACCTGAACCAATTGAGTTATTATTCATACTGTTCAAGAGTTCCTCTACTCGCTTGGCAGTTGAGGTGACAGACTCCAACAACATGTCCAGCTCAAACCTGAATCCCAAAGAACACAATTAGTAAGATCTTAATACACACACTAAAGGAAATTATAGGAAACACACGCTGTAAGTAATCAAAAATCAATGGCAAGTGAAAACAAACTTTGGAAAAATGATTATTTCACACAGATCCAAAGTCCTTTCATCATTTTTATTTTTAGAAATCAAGAAAAGGAGAGATGAGGATACAGTCTATGGTCCAACAAACCACATTTAGTAAAAACATGAACTAACAATGCTAAGGTTTTAGTAGCTGTCATACAGGAGAGAGCATGAATCCAAAGTTGACAAAGTTCTGTACCTGTCATCTTCGCATCTAAATAGACTTTCTTCATATTGGTTTCTTCGCATGTGCTTAAAAGAGTAATCCTCACTACCAGATGTCACAGACACCCAGTGATCATTTAGAACCTGAGCACCAAGCTCTGACCTCTGGCTAGCTGAGGCTATTGGATACTGCAAAGACAAAGTTTTTTAATGACAATTTTAAGCTGATAATCCCCCCCACCCCACCCCCAAAAAAAAAGAAAAAGAAAAAAAGAAAAAAAGAACTGATGATACATTCCAGATATGCATCAAAAACACTTACGTCTTCAGGAAGAAGCCGATAACTCGGACTGCAACGTTGACAATTGGAAAGGTCGAGCTCCTGAATGGACTTCCCCCAGTATTTTAGAATCTGCCTATCCTTCTCTTTCCCTCCTTCCACTTCACGCTTTGGTTCTTTCTCCTTTTCATCTATCCTCACAGATTTTGAGGAATTTCCTTCATTCCATAATGTTTCTGCTGATAGAAAGATTTTTTAGATAAGGATTTCCAAAAGCTGAGCAATTTTTGATTAAAACACATTGTTTTACTCTATTGGAAAGGGAGGGTGTAACTATTAGAGTTTGGGCAAGACTATAGCACTTCATAATTTTCGTAAGAGTTATTCATAATTGTAGCTGAATGAATACGTACTTTTGCCCATTACACCAGCCAGAAATCCATCTGAAAAATTGGAAACTAGTCAGAAACGAAAATACAAAAGAAAAATATGACTCAAGAAACTGAAAATCAACGACTACCAATCCGCTCACAACGCTCCAAAAATTCATTGAAGCCCTCCATAAGATCTGGATATTTTCCAAGTAAATCAGCAACCTGAAAGAATGTTGTATGAGAGCCACGGAGAGCGGAAAAAAAAAAAAAAAAAATTACCTAAATAATCATAACCCTACCCCCCCCCCCAACCAACACACCCCAAAAGCCGTGGGGTGGGGGGTTAATGAAAAATGAACTAAGACCAACTTCAAGTTGAATAAGCTGCTATCCAATTACAAGCATGTGAGAACGCAACTAGATGTGTGCATAAAAATTGGATATGAAAACTATCAGAGGACATACAAGTGAATTAACTTCTAAGAGAATGAGAAAAATCATATGTATATGTATATAAATGTATATATATCCATATTTTGATACCTTAAAGATTCTGTAAAAGTATTAAACAGTACTTGTATTACGCATATTGTTGATATGGATCATACCAAGCTCTGTAATTCCTTTCTAGTGATGATTTCTGTACTGTAAATGTGAAGGCATTTTAAGAATGCCTGGTAATCATCAGCACTGCGCAACCTCTCTTTGACCTTTTCACAAAATGTGAATTCATGGCTGTACATACCTGGTAAAAAACAACACTTAATGTTATTCCTGATGTATACATTTATAAATACTCATAGAAATGGTAAAAGAAAAGGACACAGAAACATAAGAAGAATATAATAGTGTGGAAGGATCCCATGCTCCTTGTCTAATTTTTGGAAAAAAAAATAATGAATAAAATTACAGAGCTGTTAGATATATACATATACCTAGGATTATCACTTACAAAAGAACATGCCGTATGTCAAACATTTATGGCTGAAAATGGAACTAACTAGTTACTACCCTCAAAGTATACAGCTACGTGATATTAAATGGGCAAACAAGAGGCATTTGTTAACTCACTTTTTAATGCATCTTTATCATCATATGGTGCCAAAGTCGAATTTCCACCAAAGTCTTCAACTTTTCGAGCAGACTTTCTTTTGTCAGAAAGTCGGTGCATACTAATATCGCCATTGTTCTCAGTGTCAGGATCTCTATCATCCTGATCACGGTTTCTCCTATCCCTATTTTCCCTGTCACTATGCTTCTTCTCCTTGTGCAACTTCATAACTGTTTTATCATCATCCGTTTCTGGACGCTCAACACTAAGATCTCTCTCTCCATTAGGGTCAATAACCCTGTCCCTCCGTTGCCGCTGCTAAAAATTGTAGACCAAAACAATTTAGTCAGAAGTAGATGCACTAAAAGAATTAAGTGGAGAGCTCCAAAAAAATAGCAAAGAAAAAAAAAAGAATAAAATGGAGAAAAGACCTTGTCTAAATGTGACTGACGCATTGCAGGCAAGGCAGAGCTCCTATCATCATACCGATTAAAAGGATGTCTACAAAAAGAAGCATGAGGTGCTGGAGCAGTCGCTGAAGTATCAGGTAGAAATCTAGTGAACTCTTCAAGAAGATCAGCATGATCATCAAAAAGTGCTGCAACCTGCGAACAATTAATCAAAACCCTATTTTATGAGAAAGAACAAAAATATTAGGATTGATTTTGGGGGAAATGAATACCTCTTGGTAGACCTCAGTTATCCCCTTGTGTTCCTTCCGGTACATATTCAAGATGTCTAGGAAAGATTTATAAACATGATCATCATTTTGAAAACGTTTCTGCAGGTAAAGAAAACAGATGTATTCTCCATTAACGAACATCCTCTTGAAGAAAATTCAGAAAAGTTGTTTTAACGCAGGTAACGAAAACTCCACCTTAATTTTATTCACAAAACTGATAGCCTCTTCAAACTCAACTGTCCTTTTTGGAGGAGCCTCCTCCTCATCAGTTAGGGTAATTTCATAGCCCTTCGGCAAGAATGTATTAAATCCAAGGATTAGATTAGGGTGTCCTTTAAACAATTCCTTCACCCTCGCAATGACACCAGCAGTATCAATTCTGTTGGGACCAAAGTTAACAGAGTTTTCAGGAAATGACCCATTCACTTCTCAAACATACATGTAGATTCTACCAAGAAAAATCTACTTACCTTTGGGCCTTGAAATCTTTCATAACGTCAAGGAACCTATCATACTTTTCCCTTTGATCTTGGAACATATCCTTAACTTGCTTAAGATAACTTAATGCATCATTCGTAGTTAGTTTTTGTGTACTACCAGCAGCGACACCGGCACCACTGGTACTAACCCCATTCCCACCACCATTACTACTGCCACCACCACCTCCTCCTCCTCCTCCTCCACCACCACCACCACTAGTCCCGCCGCCGCCGCCGCCGCCACCAGCAGTGCCACCGCCGCTGGGAGCTTGTGCTGGTCCGTACCTTCATCAAAAGAATTCAATTAAGCTAAAAAAAACAAACATCAAACAAATGCAAAAATAGGGGCTAAACTATTAACTAATGCATCATGTGAAAATCTCAAACTTTCTCAAATTAAAAAAAAAATTGATTCATAATTCAAAGAAAGATATTGAAATTTTTTTTAAGGACCTTCTTAATTGAGAGAGAGCCATAAACTGATCAATAAAACCCCAGAAAAGAAAAGATAATGCGACACATAAAGATCCAAAATTTTATCCTCCTTAACCCCAGAGAACCCAATAACTTAACCTAATTCATCCCCCCTTTCCTTTCCAAACTCCGAGCCATCTACCAGCGACGACCTAATCCAACTTTAATACACGAAAATCATGAGTTCTCAACCTAATTCCGATCGAAAACACTTTCCATCAAATCCAGTTCATTAACTGCCACCAACATCACAAAACACTCTGTCCTAATATGCTAAACCACAACCTCAAAGCAAAGAAAAACCTTATTTCCAACACAACTAAATCACACGATATTATGCAAGTTCTGGATGCCAATAAAGCTAAAAGTAAATAAAATTAACGAGCTTACGATTCCCCGCGAGACGACGACGAACCAAATGGCCGCTTAAACTGAGGGTTCATAAACACCTCATCCCTCAATCGCTTCATCCCTATACACCCAAAAAAAAAAAAGAACCAACTTCAACGTCAACAAGCAGAAGAAAACAATACAATGATAACCATGTAACGCAAATTCAAATACTACAACTGAAAACATTTCAAATTACTCAAGTAGAAAAAATTTGAGAATTAAACTGACCTGTCAAGTCTCCTCCCTCCAACAAAGGGAAAAGATGAAAAACAGATCTAATCCAATATTAAGTAGAAATTTGTTCCGATCAAAACTATAGTTTGTAATTTCAATAAATTCTTTTCTACAGCTTCAAATTTTTCTCTCTGCAACAAGAATGAAGTTGCGAGAACGTCCAAAACGACTAAGTGAAAATTTTGGAGAGAAAATTTTTTTAGTGAAGTTTTATGTGAAAGAGGAAATCTTACTCTTACTACGTGACCCTCCAGTTTTATATTCATTGAAATTTCGAACACTTTTTAGGCTTTTGCAGAGGCTCCCTCTTTGGGCCAAATGGAATTCAAAAAAAAAAAAAAAAACATTAATGGGCTTTATCTTCTCTAAACCAATCTTCATTTTCCAGCCCAATTCATAAAATACAATGTATTTTCCCCCATTTTACTTTACCCATATTTAGAAGGTGCATTTTGTTTCTTTTCATATGAATTAACTGTTCACTCGTGCATGGCACCGATTCATTATAACAACGTATTTAAAATAGAGTTAGTATATAAAATTGGCCATTTTTCTATAGTTAATTTAAAATTTAGTCTATCAAAAATATAAATTTACCCCTAACATTTTTTTTTGACTTGAGGGAGTTGGGGAGGGGGAGCAGTGGGGTTCGAACTCGGGACCTCACTGTTCACACACAAGAATTAACCTCTCTTTTTTTCCTTCCTTATTCTCTCACCGTCTCGCACTTCTCTCTCTCTTTCATTCTTTTTTTTAGACCGTCTCACACTTCTCTCTCTCTTTCATTCTTTTTTTTGAGACGCTCTCTCTTTCATTCTTCAAGGAATTGATTACACTATTCGGTAAATGAAATATGCCAAAACTTTGTGCTTTCTAAATTCTTAGCCCCGTTTGATAGGTATATTAGGATATGACAAGATAATTTAAATCAAGATAGATATCATATATGATGAGTGATAGGTAATTAGGTATCGTATATTTGCGTTTGGTAGTTAAGATATAATCTTTGAGATAACTAGTATTTTTGTTTGATAGACAACATATAACTTAAGATTAAATTAATAAATTGTCCCAAAACCCCAACTCCGAGCCCTTTCTTCTTCTCAAGCATACAATAGACTTCCCCCGCCCCTTTTTTTGTTTTCGTCGACTCCGTCGCTCCCCAACTGTTGGGTCCCGAAGGGTCACTGAACTGGTGTATGGGGGGGGGAAATACACCAGTAGGCTATTTTTCAAAAATTCTTTTGATAAAACTGAAGTGAGTAGACTGATACAGAAAGGTGTAGACTAAAGTCCACAGTCAGAGAAGTTTCAGTTTAGAAAGAGGCTTAGACTGATACTGAATCAATTTCAGTATTTTGATTTCAGTTAGGCACAAGGCTTTAACTGATAATCCACGTAATGTTTCAATCTTGAATTTTGAAATCAGATGAGTATTATAAATCTTACTGGCTATCCAAGGATTTGTCAGTTAGACTGATAACACTAGCAGCGGTAATAAAGCTTACGAAATAGCCTGAGAGATAAACACTTAATCAGTTTTTAAGTTTCTCTTTTTAGTTTATCAGTTTAAGAGGTAAAGATTTTGAGCACAAGTAAGAAAAAATAAATACTGAAAGCGATAAACAACACGAGATTTTTACGTGGTTCGAAAACAAGTTCCTACGTCCACGGTCAGTTGATCAAACTGACAATCACTCTGGGCTTGTGCTTACGAGTACACAGCAAACCTTAAACTGAAACAAAGTTTCAGTGTCAATACACTGGATTGGACTTCTCGTCTCTTTCTCAACTCGCAGTTGCAATGACTACACTCGCCTTGCTTGCGGGGGCTAAGAACTCTTGAGTTCAGACAATCGTCTAGAACTCTCTCTCTCTCTCTCTCTCATACTCTCTTTTCGCTCTTTTGAAAAAGGGGTTCGAAACACCAACTGGATTACAGATAATAGGCTATCTGTAATCAAAGCTTAGGCTATGGATTTACAAGGAAATTGCCTAAAGATGTAAGAGAATTTGTAAAATCAGTAAACTGATTTGGACTTTAGATATTCTTTTCTTCGATTCAAACTTTGGAAAGCAGTGAGTAGGCTGAGTCGTAATTTCGGCAGAGGTTCAACTTAAGTGTTTGAATCGGTGAAGATTGAAGATGATCCTCGAGCTCTATTTATAGGCGAAGTCTTGAATAGATCCATTGGCGAGATGGTCTTCAAGAATTCAACCATTGTGAGATAGATTTGATTTTTCGGCTGAGGCTTCAATCTTCGAGGCTCCTAGTTTGTTGAGGAATGGGCGTCTCTAGCAGTAGGAGCATGGTGCTTTTGAAAAGTTAGCACGAAATAAAAAAGCTCTGTCAGGAAAGGACGATCTTCATATCTCTGCATTTAATGCGGTTGTACTTGATGTATATGTGGCTTCTTTTGAACTTAAACTTCAGTCCGATGAAGAATGTCAACTGATACTTGACTTATGTATCAATCCGCTATTTCCACGTGGCCAACATTAGTGATTCAGTCATAACTGAATCTTCAGTGAAGACTTCATCCATTAAATACTTCAGTATTTGTCTTCATCCATTTCAGTTGCGATCTTCAGTCAAGCGGTTTTCAGTCTTCAAACTTCAGCTCGCCGGTCTTCAGTCTTCAAAACTTTAATCTAACTAGATAACTGAACTCTAACACTTTAGTTCAAAAAGATCTATTCTAGAAAAATAAAATCTAAGGATTTTGGTATCATCAAAACTATGATAAGGATATTTGATTAATTTTCCAACACCAACACGTCTCCCCTACCCTTTTTCTTCCCCGAGCAAAATATATCGGCTGACCCCCAACACTCCTGTGCCGCCCCAACACTTTTGTCTCCTAATTACACCACCCAATCACACCGTCGTCGCCATGCCTCAATATCTTTGCACCATTTCTTGTTCAATTTTGTGGACAGCGAGGGCCGGGGGGTCGACGAGGGCGGTGGTGGTGGAATATCGCTAATCTCCTTCCAACGACTGTTACCTGGTCGCAATTCATATCTCAACAATGGAGAAGACGAATCCACAACAGCTGTTTATTTTGGTGGAACATGAAAAATGAAGATTTGAAATGATTGAAGGGATAAATTAGTAATTTCAAAATCTAACATTGATCACTGTAGAAGGCTTGTAAATGTAACTAGGGGGACAGGAGTTACAATTTTGAAGTGTAACAGTAAAAAGTATGTGGGCCCTTAGTCAATAGCGGGCCTTCGCTAATGTGTAAAGAGTCTATCAAACACGCAGAAATAACGAGATACCTTTTGTGTCTACCGATATCTGTCCTATCAAACAAGCCCTTAGACTTGTGCTGTAAAAAGTATCATTTCTTCAAGACTGTAACTCTCTCTCTTTCTCTTATCCAGACCTACATAATTGCCTTCTTGTTGGAGCAATTGTGAACGGATTCAATTTATTTGAGATTTTCGACACGGTTCACGATCCACATATTTATTCTTAAATTTGTTGGAGCAATTGTATTTGTTTGGAACTATGTTTTTTTTGTTTGGAAAGGGCCTTTGTATCTACATTCTCATCGTTGGTTTTCTTCCCATCCGTCTACCTTTGCTGCTCCACGTTTCACCCAATAAAATCCAACAACGTTTTGATTTTTCTGATGCCGATGCGCTCTGATGTTGATTTCTCCGTTTCATTTGATTTTTTTTCAATGATGATTTATGAATTTTATTGGAGAGATTTGATAGATTAAAAAAGAAAGAGATTTTGGATAATTGATTAATGTTCTTGAATTCACAATCAGATCTATAAATTCACAACTTAATGTTCTTAAATTCACAACCAGATCTATGAATTCACAACTCAATGTTCCTGAATTCACAACCAACTCGATGAATTCACAACTGAATCGTTAGTGTTGGTTGTGAATTTGAGTTGAAATGGACTAAAATTTATGTATTTACGCTACAATTTTATATAGTTGAAAAATAGCGAAAATGCAAAAAAAATGTGAAATATGGATATATGAAAAGCAATTAAAAGTTCCAAAAAAAATTTCTAGATTAACAGAAATTTAGAAAGATAAAATTTGTAAATATTTTGGTCAAAATTTTAACTAAATAATAATAACCATTAGATAAAAAAGTTTTGTCAAGATCTTGTTCATTTATTTATACATCTCAAACTATAAAATGAATTTATCTTTATTTTAACGTTACTATATTGCTTAGAGCTATTTTATATATTATAATAATTCATAAATTTTATTTTATAATTATAATATTGTGACTAAACTATATTCTTAATTAACTGAGTAGGTATATCTTAAATAGAAAAAATTTGAGAATTAAACTACCCTGTCAAGTGTCCTTGGAAATGGGAAAATATCAAAGCAAAGTAGGTATATCTCAAACAGAAAAATTTTGAGAATTAAACTACTCTGTCAAGTCTCCTTGGAAATGGGAAAATATAAAAAACAAGTCTAATTCAATAATGAGTAAAATTTTGTTCGGATCAAAACTATACTTTGGAATTCCAATAAATTACTCAGCTAATGCTTCAAATTTTCCTCTTTCCAACGAGAATGAAGTTGCGAGAACGTTTAAAATAATTAAGTGGAAAAAAATAGAGAAAAAAATACATAATCTATGCTCGGTCATGTGGTCCGATGCATCACTGCTCGTGAAATCTAGCTCACACTTGAGCAATTGTTCATGTCACAATTCAAAGCTCGTATTATGCAAGTGCGCTTATTACTTCAGTCCACAAAGAAAGGATCTCACTCGATAGAGGAGTTCTTCCTCAAGATGAGAGGCTATGCAGACCAGCTATCAGTTGTTGGTCAAGTCATCACTGGAATGAGCTAATCATGTATATACTTGCAGGATTTGGTCAGAAGTATGAAGCTCTTGTGGTCAACGTTATGCACAATTCCGAGACTCAAAATTTGCAAGAAGTACAGTATGTTTTTCAGGCATATGAATTGCGGTTGCAACAACAACTAATGTTGCTTATCGTGATGGTAGAAGCTCTAATTCTAGCAGAGGAGGTTATGCAAATAGAGGAGACAAATATTCTTCAAATGGCAAGACCATTACCTGTCAACTATGTGGTAGAAATGATCATGTTGCTATCAAATGCTTCAAGCGATTTGATATAAATTTCACTGAAAATACAGCACCACAAGCTCACTACTCTGATGTTACTAATTCAGTTTATGATATTAGCTTTGTCCAAGATAATGTACATGTTGATCCTTCTTGGTATGTTGGCAGTGGAGCAACTGCTCATATTACAAATGACTTGAGCAACCTTGCTATTAGTAATGAGTACACTGGATCTGATTCTCTCATGGTTGGCAACGGTAACTCCCTTCCTATATCTCTTCCATTGGCTCAAACTCCATTACTTATCTCGTACCTTTCTCTAAATCTCTCTTGCTTAACAATATACTCTATGTTCGTCATATTACCAAAAATATGTTAAGCATTTCTCAGTTCACTAAAGATAATAATGTCACCATTGAGTTTAATCAGAATTCTTGTTTTGTTAAGGACATCAAAACCAACAAGACACTGCTGAAGTATATCAATCGATCAACGTTTTGAGCTCACGTTTTGAGCTTACCCTCTGTAACTTACTAGTTGTTAGTTAGTTAGGTTTTCTGCTATGAAAAGTTAGTTAAGCCAACTCACTTTCTGTTAAGTAGCAGTAGCAGTTGTAGTTTATATATATCTTGTAAATGTAAATCTCATTCATTCAGTTCAAAACACAAAATCAAAATTCTCTCAAATCCTCTTCTCACTTTCTCTTTTGCAACCATCTTTAGCTTGTTTCAATAGTGTGTAGTATTTTTACACATTTGTATGGTGTAGAGATTCCACCTACATGCGATGTAGTATATTTTCTACCATTGTATTGTGTGAGGTCCCGACTGCATGCGGATAGTGACTTATTTAATGATATATATATATATATATATATATATATGGAAGTAGGGGTGTAAAATCGAGTACCCGCGGGACGAAAACTGCTGAAAACCCCACCCTCACCCGACCCTCCTCTCCGATGCGGGTACCCGAATATAGGGGTGAGCAAAATATCCGAAATCCGAATATCCGATCCGAACCAAACCTAAATTTAAAATTTGGTTCGGATTTTCGGATCGGATCGGATTGAATTTTAAGCAAATTTTGGATTTTCGGATCGGATCGGATTGGCACCTTAAAAATCCGAAAAAATCCGAAATCCGAATTATATTTATAATATAATTAATATTATAATATTATAAATAAATATATATAATTATTAGTTTTTAAATAGTTAAATATTTCTAAATTCTAACCCTGTACTCCCATTTTGGTTGATTATAATTAATGGCTTGTTAATTATGACCTTAATTTGATTGTAATTATCTAATATGTTAGGTTAACATCTATTTCGGATTTTTTTTGGATTTTTTCGGTTTTTGGATTTTTTTTGACATTTCAAATTTTTTTCACATTTCGGGTTTTTCGGTTCGGATCGGATTTTATCCAAAATTTTTTGGATTTTCGGATTCGGATTTTCGGATAATACGGTTCGGATCGGATTGAATTTTAGGAAAATTTTGGATTTTCGGATCGGATCGGATCAGGCAAAAATCCGATCCGAAATCCGAATGCTCACCCCTACCCGAATACCCGCAGCGGATACCCGCTGCGGGTATGCGGGTACCCTCACAGTCCCGCAATTTTTTTTTAATTGTAATTTTGCGGGTTTTTGGTCCCGCTGGAGGGTATTTCGTCCCGCGAGAGGGTATTTTGTCCCACATTTCACAAAAAAAATGAAAATATCATTTCTATTTTTTTTAATTGTAATAAAATGTTTGGAGAGAAATTCAAGAAGAATCAACACACAAAATGATAGCCAGCAGGCCCAGCACGAAAGATTTGGCTTTTACATCACACTGCTCCACATATAACAAATAAACAAGGAAATGAAAAATCTGGAAGAATTTTGAACATCCACATACAAATATTGTAGGCATTCAATTCATTATACAAAAATTCAATTGGACCTGAACACTAAACTAAACTAATTCAACATTCAGTCAATTTAATCGTATAATCCTGAGTAAATTGAGAACTTACCTTAGTTCTTCCGGAGACGGGAAGAGGCGGGCAATGGCGACTGCGCGAAGGAGGACAGCTCCGAGGGGGGCGGCGACGTGCGGGCGCGAGGCAGCAGCGAGGGTGGGCGGACGCGTGGCAGCAGCGAGGGTGGGCGGCGATGGGCCGGCGCGGGCCAGCGGAGCCGGCGGCGGAGTCGAGAGTGGAGACTGGAGAGAGTCGAGAGGCAGGGAGGAGGAGGACACAGACTCGCAGAGGCAGGCAGCAGAGACAGAGAGATTAGATGAAACTAGGGCTTGGAATTTTTGGTTTAATTCCTATTTCCTAATATTATTAAATAAAATTATTTAATTTTAATTTTTAAATATTTATTGCGGGTACCCGCGGGTACCATCTACCCGCGATTTTTGAGAATTTGATACCCTCACCCGACCCTCCTCTTCAAATTTGTGGGTATCGGGTACCCAATACCCGCGCGAGTATCGGGACGGGTGAGGGTATGCCCGATACCCGCAACCCGAATTTACAGCCCTATATGGAAGAGTTCAATGGAGAACACTAAATATTCAAAGAACAGATAACAAATCTCAGTCGTTGATCTTATCTAATCTACACACACACACACACACACACACACATATACATATATGGTGTGGTTCTAGAGAGAACTATATTATTTGTGAGAACGTGAGTACCATCAAATCTAGTGGATTCATTATAAAAATTAATGCATTCCCTGTTAAAATTAATGCACTAAAAAAAATAAAAAAAAATTACTCCCTTCTGGATTCGAACCTAGGATCTACATTCATCCAACAAGATGATGCATCCACCGTAGATCTTGATGATCGAATGGCCGAAAATGGTTCTCCGTTCTTCTTTTATTTAGTGGATCTTTCTTGAATCTCTCCCTATATATATATATATATATATATATATATATTATATTTATGTATTAACCCCATGTATTTTTTAAAAAGAAATCATCTCCTTGCTCTTAAGTTAATTTTTGTAAAGGAAGTTAGTTTTTCAAATTATTTTCTTTCTATTATTTGTGTTGAAATCTATATAATATATAAAACATGAGTTTAACGTAAACTTTTTCCCACCAAAATTTCTCTCTCTTCACTTTTCTTTTTTTATTTTGTTTCTCTTTTAAAAATCATCAATTTTGACTTATAAAAATATATTCAATATAGATGTTAAATTAAAGATAAAGAAAATATCTTTAATTTGATATAAGAATTATAAAAATTTATTCTAAAATAAATAAGTTATTATCGTTTATAGTCACAAAATTAGTATTTTTTCTCTTCTCTCTCATCTCTCATCTATTCTCTCATCTCTCCTAAATCCATTCTTTTGAATGTCACGTTTATCTTCTTTCTATTTGACTCCTTTTTCTATATTATTTTATTTTATTTTTATATTTTTATTAGATTTCATTTTTAATATTTATGCAACTAAAAAGATTAAACTTATATTTGTTCATTTTAGAACTCTTTAACTTAATAAATTAATTAGTTTTATTTATAAAAATAAATCTAATCTTTTCAGCAAAATCAATTATTTGAATGTGCGTAAGAACTTTATTTTAAAATTTATATTCAAACAAAATGACCGTATAAATATGATTTAAATATTCATTCAAAAATATATTAAACTATATGCAAATAAATAGTTTTGTACATCTTAGAATATTATATGATACATAATGATGCTCATTATCATTTACTTACTTTTGATATTTGATGATTTATATATTTATGCACAATATCAATTATAAATAATTAATTGGTATTTCAAAAATAAAAAAGTTCAAATATTTTAAGATTCATGTATTTATTGAGATTATGTCGTTCATAACTTTAATATTTTTGATTGAGATCCATGTTTACATTTGTTTATATTTAATATGTATATTTATTTATTTATTTATTTATTTAAAATATTGTTTACTTTCAATATCGATCGTGCATCGCACGAGCGGGCATACTAGTATTTTGTGAAATCATGATAGCATAATTGTGTAAATTATCTGAATTTTACTATGCAAAATCGCAAGTATTTGTATTATCATTTTATTTTCTTTCAATATTTTCATGTTTTATTTTTTCATGAGGTATTTTTAGTTTCTTTTTCTGTTATATATATATATATATATATATATATATATATATATATAGAGAGAGAGAGAGAGAGAGAGAGAGAGAGAGAGAGAGAGAGATACAAATTATATAAGTTCATACAATATTCTCACATTCTCACAAAAAACAATATATATAAGGGTGAGCTAAAATAAAAATAATTCTTAAAATAAAAAATAGGAACCATTTTCAGTCCTTAAATCAACAAGATTTACGATTGATTCATCACTTTGTTAGATGAATTCATTGTCCTATATTCAAATCTCATATGTAGCAAAAAAATTAATTTTGAAATTCAGACATTTACACAACGAGTTAATATTATTCTTCATGGAATTCGTACATTTTAGTTGGTTCATGTTTTTTTATTTAAAGAGTTGTTTTTATATTAGCACCTCCCTATATATAGATATATATACATGGGGTGTGGTTCTAGTGAAAACTACATTTTTTGTAAGAACACAAAAATTATTATAATTAATGCATCCTTTGTAAATATTAATACATCCGTTGTAAAATTTAACGCATTCGTTGTTAAATTTACCGCACTTGGAAAAAAAAATCGTTCCCTTCAGGATTCGAATCCAGATGTTGCATTTATTTATCAAGGTAATGCATCCACCGTAAATCTTGTTGATCGAATGACTGAAAATGGTTCTTCATTCCTATTTTATTTAGTGGTTGATACTTGAACCTCAACCTATATACACATATGTATGCATGTAAATAATTTTCATAAAGTATTTGAATCCCCCAATTTTATGTATTGTAAGATTTTTCATAAAAAAATTAAGTGCATTTTAATTTAAAATTTACCAACTTCATAAATTTTTTAGTATGGATATTTCTTAATCTGTGATTTTTATTTCCAAGTTCTTTTCATTCTTAAAAAAATGAGAATAAATAAATTATACTCCCTCCGTCCCAGCCCAATAGGCTCGGTTCTTTTGGGCACGGAGATTAAGAAATTCAATTTTTGATAGATAAATGGTGTGGTCCACATAAATTTAAGCTTTTAAGTATTCCCTTATTTTTTCCTAATCACTTTTGCTCCCTTATCTCATTTTAACCTCTCCATTTAAATTAAATGAATTAGAATCTAGGCTGCTGAAATTAAACGAACAAGCACAACAGCACAGAAATCAACCAAGACACATCACTGATGCAAAATGAAAATTTGAAATTGCATTAGATCATCTCTTCGAAAAAATATTTGATCCTAATCACAAATCTTAAACATTTCCCAACTTAAATTTAATTAGGGGCATTCAGCCACCACCAAATTCATCAGCAACCGAATCAACCAAAAATGAGAAGGGAAAGAAGGCAGAGAGGTGGCCGGGTCGTCGAAAATTGAAGGGGAAGGCGGTGGCTTGTGGCTGTTGTCGCCGAAAATTGAGGAGAGAAGGGAGGGAGATGGCCGCAATTTAGAGATCTGCGAATTTGGGTACCTAGGGCTCGGCGACGGCTGCGGAGTTCCTCCGGTCAGGACGGCGAGCCAGCCACCGCTGGTATATCAAGCAGCACCGCCGCTGTGAACCCTAACCCCTAAATCGCCTCCCTCTCTCTCTTCCTTCGGTCATGTAATGCCCCGCTCTTTTATATATATATTAGATTAAACATGTGCATTAGTTATAAAATTCTTTTAATTATTTATTGTGACTATTTTATTCAGATAATATTATTTCAGCAAAAGTCTGTATAAGAGATACAGAGCTGCGATTTAATATTCAATCATGAATCAAACCAATAATTAAATTATTGGTTTAGCTACACGTTTGAGACCTTGCAGAATAGAGTGTGTGCAACAGCTGCTGCCTGCAAGAACAACTCCCATCAGCTACAATTGAATGTAGCAAGTTCTAGAAAAAAAGGTTGGCTAGATTAACCAACAAATGGGGCATTAAACGTAAATTGAAGGCCACTTCATGAGAAAAAAGGAGAATGCAAACACTAATAAAATATGTTCCACTTTGTTTTCTGGAATGGTATTTTCATATATGGTCATGCTAGGAGCATATCCCCCTCCCAATTCAAAAACATATTCATGTTTGTCAAAAAGGGAAGGCAACAATTGTCAAAAAGGGGCAGCTCAAATTTCCACTTATGCTGCCACCTACCACAGCTCCATTGCCTATAAATTGAGCCCCTCGCAGCAGCATTAGAATCACCCAAAAACCCCAAAACCCCAGAACAACACCAAAGCAGAAAATACTCCTTTCTGTTTGAAAGAGCTCAAGTGAGCTCCCTTCGCCGGGCTGTTTCTTCGCCGACCGGCCACTAGGCTCTGAACCGAGAACGTGTACTCGTTCCTCCATCTTCAGGCTACCAAACCCAACAATCGAAAGGCCGAAGCCTTCTCTATATTTTCCTGACCAAAGGCCGCAATATCCTTCGGCGGCCAACGTCGAATTCCCGACTTAGCCACCGGCCAACTTACGGCTTTCGTTTCTCACTATCCTTACGACGAAAAAGGATCGAGAAACCACCGTTGTGTAGCCTGATCTACCTCGCACGAGGAAAACTAAGTCGTAGACCTTCGCGGCTAAACACCATCGCGGAACGACGACCGGAAAACCCCCGACGAACAACTTCCATTAGTGCTCACTTGGACAAGGGTAAGTTGACGCCCTTATTTCGATGCATTCCCGTTTCTATTATATTATGGGAAATTTCTGGGGTATATATGGGAGTGTGGTAAATATTTGTACAAAGTTTCATGTTATTTGAACTTCGTTTACCACCCTTTTAAAATTTGAGAAGTCTACTGCCCGTATCTGTTGAAACTGTCGTGAGGCAGATGATTAGGTTAATTATTTCAGTAACCATATGTTGATATTTAGCTCTCAAATTTTTATTGTATGAAGATATATGTGTTAGCTATCTTCATATAAAATTTGAGGTTATTCCGGTAACGTTTGCTATTTTTTTCAAAAATCTGGACTTTCAGTTGGCAGAAACTGCCGAATCTGGTAGGCGATGGGAAAATCGCTATATCTCTTAAACTACTTGGAGTTTTTCAACATACTTTTTTTTCAATTAAACTAGACTCAAAGAGGTTTCTATTGACATAAAATTCGACTCCATACGAGTTCGGAGTAAAAGCAGTTTATTAGTTGAAGTTGAATCTATACAGTTTTGTTGAGATGGAAATAATTCAAAATAATTCCTATTAAGGATTTTAAAGTTTTATTGTTGATAAAATATCACTTTTAGATTATAAATGAGCTATCGATGTGTATATATATATTGGTGATTGGCATTATTAAATGGGGAAAAGGAAAACGTTTTATGTTTATAGAATTATTCTTTATTTATAATAGATAAATAAATGAATAATATAAAATGGAATTTCCTACATCCTCAAAGGTACATGAAATATTTTGATGAAGGAAGAACGATTGCATATGAGTTAGATATAGTCGTTTAAGGAAATATGGGTAGTTAGAGAAATGAGTGAATAGTGATTCACTGCATTTGTTGTTATCTTTTCTATTATTCACTCGAACACATGTTTTCGTGTTATCAAAGGTTCAAATAAACAAAAGCGTCTGAGTAACCTATCGCGCTAAGGAAAGAGAATCATTGTCTTAAGTAGCAAAACACTGCAATCAGGTGGGCATTACTTTTACTATACGTATATAGAGATCCCCTGCGTGTCGTAGGCCTCTTATACGAATGAATGCATGAGATGATTTAACTGTTAATTTCAGTTTTATATATCTATCAAATGAGTTTAATGTTACATTTGAGCAAGTTATTTCGTTACAAAATATTTGAGTTAAAGTTATTTCAAGTATTGTCTTGCCATAAAATGTTTAAATTTTAGTATGATATCTATCTGCTTTGGCTTTGCCAATGATGCAATCGAATTCGGGTCCTGAGCAGTTGATAGCTATCCTGCCAGGGCTAGTGTACACCAGTGACCGTGAGTCATCTAGCGGGTTGGCCGGTCAAGTGACCGTGAGAGGTGGCCACCTCTCCGGCACACAGTTCCAGATATGATAGATTACAAGAGAACTTAGACTGCAGTCGAACTTTAAGAATCACAAATGAACTTAGTAAGCTTGGGCCTTTTTAGCGAAAAACTCCCTTGCTGTACTGTTTATGATGGCATGACAATTTACAGTTTTGAAGCATGTATTTTTATACCTAGGCATACGTGCCCACTGAGTGCTTTTGTACTCAGCCCTGCATATGTTTTCTAAATGTGCAGGTTGAGCTGATGTGATGATGGTGCTGCAATGAGCGGAGTCTCCAGGGTTGTTAATAAATAGTTAACCTGTCTAGAATATGTCTTCATACATATGTCTAGCTACTTTCCGCTGCAAGATGTTGTTGATGTTATAGTATGTTACGTCATACTTTGAGTCTTAAGAGAATGGTTTCATATGATGTATAACTTGATTAATGATATTAATTAAGTTTTATGCTGTCTTTCATAGACTATTTTCAATTGAGTATTCATGAATAAAAATGACGAGTTTTATTAAGATGAGTAAGTGTTACGGCTATAAATGACGCCCCTTTTCTTCCCCTTCTTCTTTAACCCCATCCCTAGTCGTAGATCACTCGGCTTAACTATCCTTAGTTAGGGCGGGCTGTGACAGGTCAAGACGGCGACGGAGTCACCGCCACCGACCACCTCATCTCTCTCTCTGCCAACAACCATTGGTCCAACTCCCCACTCAGACGACACCCTCTTCAATTGTCCGGCAATCGCGGCGGCATCGTGGCCTTTGATGAGGAAGGGAAAGTAGCGAGAGAGAGAGAGAGAGAGAGAGAGAGAGAGAGAGAGAGAGAGAGAGAGAGAGAGAGAGAGTGCGGTGAGGAATGAAATTAAAAGTTAGAAATGAATTTAGGGTTTTCAAATTAAAGGGTATATCTATCCTTAATTAAGAATTAAGAACTCCCTAATTATTTTTATTTTAAGACTGAGCCTATTGGGTTGGGCGTCCCAAAAAGGAAAACGAGCCTATTGGGCTGGGACGGAGGGAGTATTAGTATGTTGAGTTCTCCATTCAAATGACTGGAATTTGTTCTGGTATATTTTTCATTCTTTACAATAATTTAATTAGGGTGATTAAAAATTGTCTTATAACACCATTAGTTAATACCGTTAAATTTCAATCGTAAAATTAACATATGTCATTCATCCATTAATGCTAATATAGAAGATGAAATATTAAGCAATAAAGAATTTGGCTCGAGCTTCCTTTTTCTTTCACTAATTCAATTGAAATTTTATAAAAAGTAACAGTTAGAAATTTTTTGACCAACAAACCAATATAGAGAACACAAACAAATAAAAAACAGCACTCAGGAAGATATCATTATTTATTTTGTATATAATTTAAAATAACCTTGCAACATTTTGAAGTTGCAATGCATTGCTTTCTTTCTTCTTCTTTTTTTAAGAAAATCAACATTAATTTACATATATTTAATTTTTTAATTATATAAATTATCTATATATATATATATATATATATATTATATTCAGTATTTATTTTCATAGTAAATTATTATTTTTTAATATATTCTTTTATTACCACTATATAAATTAAATTTTATATTTCTGTCACACCTCAATTCTTGAAACAATAACTATAACTGGGGTACGACTCATCATTTATTATGAACAAGGGAAAAACCTTGTTAAATCCAAATAAAATGGATAATAATCGGGCTTAGCCCCTTTGGATGAAGAAAGACAGGTATTCAAGTGATACAAATCAATCAACAAGCATAATAACTTCAGGATCACAAGTTTAGTGTCATGCTTCAGATAACCAATATTTAAAATGAAATACTTGCAAATTTATAGTCTCGACTCAACAAAAAATATTGTTTAGAGTCACAACATAAAGGTCTTAAGTTAAGGAAAACAAAAGACATATACTGGCTAGTTCTACAACGGAAGTCAAAATAAGGAGTTGAACTCTAGCCTCAGCTCATCCCGTCAGCACCAGCCTTTAACCTGAAAAACATTTGAAGATTTTTGGGCTAAGTACTAATGTACTTAGTGGGCTGCAACTTTTGAAACATTTCATAATCTGAAGAACAGTTTATTCAATCATACTGACATGACTTATAAGGTTTTTGAAGTGAAATAACTTCTAAGCATGTTAACATTTCGTTATATATATATATATATATATATATATATATATATATACTTAATCATTTTGCGCGCATTTGCACACTCCATTCTGTTACTCGCTGTGATCCCAGACCATTTAGTCACCGACAGATCTCTTTCTCTCGCTGACTTGAACTGAGGGCGTAACCCAGCCAAGTAAAATAAACCTCAGAAATTAATCCAGACAGGCCTATCATTTCTATGCTCCGGAACACATCCCGTCGAGCACCCTTATAACGCCTCTGGTTAGTGCCCGATGGAGATCAACCCACTGAGTCAGCTAACAAGTGTACACAATTCTCAAATAACGTGTTAGGCTATAAGATAACCTCAATTGATTTGTTGTGGCGAGCCTTAAACATGGTAGAGTGCACAAAAACATTTTATTGGATAAACAGTTTATATTTTACGAACATTTAAGCTCATTAGCTCAATCATACATTTGGAAAATAAGCCCACCTGAATAGGCAAAGCCTGTCGTTTAACTTATCTCTGAATCGGAATAGCAGTGCTAATCCTCCTGACGTTCAAAGCCTACAAGAAATCTATTCTTAATAGGTCTCTTAAATCAAGGCACGGTAAAATGCTTAACATTCTATGATTCACTTAGCCGGGTTTTCAAAATTTAATGAATAAATAATTGAAAACAATTCTCTTGAGTTAAGAACACCAACAATATTCTTACTCATCTTTCTTTTGTAATTGGAAATTATAAATAACCAATTAAAATATTAAATCATGATGCAATGCATGACTCATTTCATACTTAAAAAAAATGCACAAGTGATCTACTCCATTCTGCTCTGTGATCTAGCTCTGCTCTGCATTCTAGCTCTGGCATTCAGCTCTGACCTCCGAGCAGCCGAGCTCTGGCTCCCAGCTCTGGCCTTCCCAGCTCTGGCTTTCCCAGCTCTAGCCTTCCCAGCTCTGGCCTTCCCAGCTCTGGCATTCCCAGCTCTGGCCTTCCAGCTCTGACCTCCCAGCTCTGACCTTTCCAGCTCTGGACTCTCGCTACTCTGCTCAGCACTCATCTCCCTACTCACCTCTTCATCCCCAACCTCTGAACATACGCCGATTCTCTCTTTCTCAGCCTACCAGTACAGCTCACGCCGATCACCTGTTTGGCAACGGCGAAGCGCCGTCACCTCCCTCTGTTTCCGGCAACCGCAACAAGCCACGGCCGCTACCCTCACTCTCCTCTACTCTCGACTTATCCGCCCACACAGCCAACTCCACAAAACAACACACTCAAAGCTCGATTTACAGCAACATAAATCAAGACTCTACCTTTATCCTTATTCTTATAACACCAACACCCAATATATACAAGCATAAAACATAACAGAGTATGAACATGTATTTTTTTTTTTGAAATCATTTGCTCGATCATGAGTAAGAATGAAAGGGCAAAGGAGTTCATAGATGAAACCTTGGCTTGAATGCTGGACCGCTGTGTGAATCGAGAACGAGCTATGGTTGCTGTTCTTGAAGTTCAGTCCGAGAGAGATGAAGTGAGTGAATGAGAGAAAAATGATTTAGGCGTAGCAGCGGATGAGGTTATATTTGAAGAGGGGGAATAGTGAGGCGGTGGAGGTGGGCTTGATGTGAAGATGGGTTGGGCTTGATTGGAATGGTTTGGGCCGGTTCTCATTCTTTCTTGAAAGCAAATAAAAGCTTGAGGCCCAAACAAAATTAAAGCTCAACTCATGAAATGTTTGAATGCTTAATTAAATAAATATGCAATGCATATAAATTAAATTACTAAATTTACAAATGCTTTTGTAAATGATTTTTGTTGGAATTAAAAATAAATTCTTTTTCTCAATCCGGCGTGAATCATCTTAATTCTAAGTTCAAAATTATTCTAAACTTAGCTCGAGGAAACGGGGTATTACAATTTCAATGCACGTAAGTTTTTATAAACGACATATTTTAGCATTTTAAAAAAATTAAATTTTTTTAAATTATAAATTTATTATGGCGACCCCTCCAGTTTTTACCTTCATTAAAATTTCGAACACTCATTAGTCTTTTGAATTGACTCGTTAGGCCCACTTATCTTTTCTAGGCCCACTTTTTTTCCGGCCCAATTCATAAAATACAATGTCTTTTATATATATTGAAATGACAGTTTTGCCCTCTGTTTGAAAATTTAAAATTGTCACGAGATATCTGCGCGGTTTGACCCTTTATTTTTATTTTTTTTAGAGGTAACAAGAAATCATCAAATATTAATAAAATGGAGTTCTTACAAATCTATTTATTATATGAAAACACAGTTTGTGGCAAAATGGTAATTAAAGAATCATGTTAAGGGTATTTACAAAATTTAACAAATTCTAATTTTATATATTTTCTCTCTCCTCTTTCATCACACGATTTCTTTCAATTTTCTATACATACTCTCTCTCTCATATTCTCTTTTTTATATTTTTGTGATTTTTTTTAAAAACATCAAATTTTATTTAAAAAAAATATTCATTGTATATATCTTAAATTAAAGATAAATGCAAGATCTTTAATTTGGTATAAAAATTATCAAATATGAATTTAAAATAAATAAATTATTATATTTTAAAATTTAAAGATGTTTATTTTTTCTCTCACCTCTTTTTTTTAATCAAATTTTCATATTTTTTTGTCTTTTCTTATTTATATAATTGTTTTAAGGTTGTCGTTATTATTAATGTTTTTTCTCTTTCCTTCTCTACTACAAAATTTTGTTTCTACTCTCTTCTCTTTTGATAAAAAAAAATAATATCATTGAAACATTATATTTATATGTTGAATTATTTTATTAAGCATAACATAAATATACCTTTAATTCTTTTGTGGAAATATCACATCTCCTTAATAATAAACAAACGTTTACTTTTTCTCTTTGGTTACTATTGTATATAAATTTAGTGGCCTTTGCACATCAATTTTGAAATATATATTAAAATTATCCAATTATTATATATTTTTTATTTTGCATACTTGCTTATTTTTTGGTCAAATTTTGTGCTGAAATACTATATGAAATCCTACATACCATATTTGTCGATTACTAATACAATGTTAATTTGGGCATATTAAAACAATGTCATTTACATTTAAAATTAACATCTAACTAAATAAATTAAGAATAGAAGTATTAAATTGAGAGAAAGTGAGATGAATGAAGCTGATGAGAGAAAATGACAAGAAGTAATCCAAGAAATCAAAGTAATAGATAGAAACTCTTTTTGCTGCAAAAAAATATGATTAGATAAGGATTAGGAGAAAACGAAAATAGAAATTAAAATAATTTTAGGGTTTTTAATTGTCTAACAGCTTGAAACGACGTTGTTTCCATCCAACTGACGTTATATCTATTTTACACACAATCATATTTATGTCAAGCTGGGATTATATGAAAAATAGAATTTCAAAAATAATTTTGTTTTATGATTGTGAATGAAGATATTTAATTACTATATAATAATAATGTGTGATGTCAATTGCTATTATAAGTAATTTAAATAGTTTACAAATAATTATAAATATACGTTTATATACCATGTTCAAAATTATAATCAATAAAATTTTATAAACTTTGAAATGATACCTTTTTAGCAAAAAAATGATTTTAGAAATATATTTAAATAAATATGTTTTAAGGAGAAAGCTAAAGCAAAATGATATATTTCATTTTTATTGGGATTTGTTTTTTGGCATCAAATAATTATTCAATACTTTTATTAGTATTCTAAAAAATTCTAATAATATGGAGTAATTTATTTTCCTACTGATCAATTGAAGCTTTTCTAATAAGATGGCATAGGTAATGAGCTAATTTAGAAAAAATAATTTTATGCATGATTAGCTCATGTTTTAAAAATATATATTGTGATGTGAATACTTTTTTTTTTATTATTTCTTCGTTTTTTTTTAATTTGAATGATGTGTTTATTCTATAATTTTAGGGAAGAAAACAAAGTTTTCCATCAAATAGGTGGAAAATTAAAAATGATACTTTTGAAAATTATAAAATAAAATTAAGGATCTTTACTGAGTAATTGATGTAGATTATTTTAATTTTTTAAGAAAAAATAATTTACATTTACTTATATTTTAACTATATTTAATATTTATTTTTTTATTCATTTGATACATCATTTAATTTTTTTATAAATTAATATGATTAAATAAAAAAATTTAAAGGTCGCGCCATAGGGGGCTCGAACTCAAGACCTTCGGTTTTAGACATTAATCCCTAATCACTTAGCCGATACACACACTACATCGTTTAATTTTGAAGCAAAGCTATATTCGCCGTGCATCGCACGGGCGAGTGTACTAGTTTAAAATAAAATGGAGTTGTTACATATATATGTGTTTTATAAACTATTGCAATAATGACATATTCTCTTTTTTATACAAAATAAATATGCTCGAATTTTTCAGCAATCAATAAAAAATCTAATATGTGCTCGTTATGTATCATTTGTCGAGTATTGAGGTCGAAATGATATGGTTGAAAATAATAATAAAAAATAAAACAAAATATTATAGTACGTCCAATAAGAAAAATTTAAGAGAGTTATAGAACCTAATATACAAATTAAATAAAGGTTGTGGATAAACTAGACCATTAAGGTTGAAAACGACACGACATTTACTTCTATTTTTTAAAGCATGAAAGATTTTCGTGCACCTTTAGTTACTAGAAAAATACACGTATACAGTATTACTCACATAGTCCATATAAAACATTTAATACGTGGACCATACTCGCTCGTATATACTAACAAAAATTTATTACATCAAATGAAATATATAAAAGGTTTATGAAATCCTAATAATTACTCCACATCAGATGCTTATAACTAGTGATATGCATATGGTTATTGTAATCTAAACTATTATAAAAATCGAAAGTATTTTTTAATATGAACATGTGAAGCGACAAAGATTATATTTAGGGATGGCAACGGGCCGGATCTGGACCGGGTCTGGCCAATACCAGATCCAGATCCGTTTGCATATACCAGATCCAGATCCGGATCCAGATTCGCGGATCTGAAAATTTTGGATCCAGATCCAGATCCGTCAGATCCGCGGGTCCGCGGGTCCAGATCCATGGATCTACTATTTTTTAATTAATTTAAAAAAATTCAAAAAATCAACAAGTTTCGATAAATCCAATCTGAAATGGTTGAATCAAACAAACTCAATCAAAAACCATAATCTAATCTAACAAAATGGCTGCCAAATCAATGGCTGAAATGAACAAATTTAACGGCTGATATGAGTCAAATGACTGAATCTAACAAACTCAATCTCTCAAAAATGGCTGAAATCAACAATTTTTCTAACAAAATCTAACAATTTAATGGCTGCCAAATCAACAAATCTAACAATAAGTTTCAAATATAGTCTTAAATCTAACAATTTATTTAACAAAATGGCTAACTTTAGATTCTGAGCACTGTGGTGGACATCGACATCCGGCTGACGGTGCGTCGAGAGGTGGCTGTTATGGCGGCGGCCAATGGTGCGGCGCAACGGCGACCGGTGCGTGACGTGAGAGGGAGTTGAGCAGAGAGTTAAAGAGAGAGTGTGAAAGAGAAAGCGGCGACCTGTAACTCCGCCTTCGCCGGTGAACTGAGAGGGAGGCCGACCGCCGACGAACTGGAGGGACGGCAGAGGAGGAGCGTCGTCAGATGGGCAGGGGTGAGGGAGGACGGCGACCTGTGACTTCACCTTCGCCGGTGAACTGGAAGGGAGGCCGGGAGGGAGACGGGCAGGGACGGCCAGATGGGTGAGGGAGGGCGGCGAAATGGAGGCTGGAGAAGGAGGAACCGAGAGATTTGGGAGACAAATGTAGAAACTAGGGTTTGTATTCTATTTGGTGTATTATATATTAATTTTTAATATATTTAATATTATTACTAAATTAAATATAAAAAATAAATAATATATATTAAAATAAACGGGTCCACGGGTCGGATCTGGGTCGGATCCGGATCTAAAATTTTAAGATCCAGATCCAAATCCGTTTTAAAAATTGAGATCCAGATCCGACCCAGATCCGTCGGATCCAAAAAAATGAGATCCAGATCCGTAAAAACGGATCTGGATCCACGGATCTGGACCGGGTCCAGGATCCATTGCCATCTCTAATTATATTCCCTCTTTCCCCCAAAATTATGCATACCTTTCATTTTTCGTACGTCTCTCAAAATTATGCATGTCCTATATTTGGATATTATCCCACATATAATTCTTACTATTTTACTCTTTTAACTTACACTATTTACCCATAATTTACTTTACAATATCCTCAATGTCGGAGTCAACCATGCATAATTTTGGAGGACAAATGGAGTATAATAAATTGGTAAGACGGTTTCCATCCCATCAATAGGTTAGAGATTTGAGTCATCATGGTGGACAAATGAATAATTATTTGCCCTTTGTGCGGTGCACGAGAAATATTTTATATTTATAAAATTCAAAATTATATATGAATGGGAATGCCTTTAAAATCCAAAATTATAAGTGGCTTGTTTTTATAAATGACAAAATTTAACCTATAAAAAATGTATGTCCTACCACTTTTAACCATTTTATATTTTCTTTTTATTTTATATGTAATAAAGTAATTCACCATCTTTAATGGGATGGAGGTAGTACTTTTGGGGGTAGTAGAAAATATTACAACAACAAAAAAAATATTCGCATGATATGGAGTATATGAAACGGAGAATATTTAAAAAAAAAAAAATACAAGAGGCTAGAATCATGTCATGCATTCGGGACAAAATAAATAAAAGATAACGAGCTCCCATTATGATTCACTAAATTTGGAAATGACGAAATAGGATGGAACTGAAAAATACTCTCACCGTCCATGAAAGAACTCCCTATTCTTTTATTTTTGGGATGTCCACAAAAGAACTTCCTACCTATTTTTGGACTACATGCCCCACCACTGATAATCCTCTTACTTTTCACTTTTCACAACTCCCAATATTAATTATAACACCTTTTCACCACTCCCAATACACTCAACTACCTTTTATCCACTCTCAATACACTCAACAATATTTTTTCTTAAAACTTGTGCCACTTCCTCTTAGGAAGTTCTTTCATGGACGGAGGGAGTATGATTTAAAATTTAATTTTTTTCTTTATAAGTTATTTTTAGAAATAAAAAGGTAATCTGAGCGAGAAAACACAAAGTACATGTCATGCAATACTAATATTTTAAGAAACAATGATGTCAAATGGCCACATTGAACATGCAAACACAATATTTGGCCACTAATTGAAAAAACACAAATTATGGCCATTAATTAGGCAATATGCCTAATATACCCCTAATTGGGCGGACTGGGTAGGGTCAGGAGCGTGGGTCGCGTGCCGGGTAGGATCAGGCACGCGGGTCGGGTTAGGCACTTATGGCACTATTAGTGCCATAAGTGCCAACGAATTTTTTTTTTACTCCCCTGCCATGTCTACCCCCAGACCCCCGACCCCACCCACCCCCAGGCCAAAATGAACTTTTTAAACACTTCCCCTAGGGTTTAGATATTCCATTTAGGGTTTAGATTATCCATTTAGGGTTTAAATGTTCCATTTAGGGTTTAGATGATGCTGTTGTTTCTATATTTGTTCTGCATGTTTGGCACTTATGGCACTAATAGTGCCATAAGTGCTAAAAAGACCATTTTACTTTATTTTATTTTGGATTTTCGTTGGCACTTATGGCACTATTAGTGCCATAAAATAAAATAACAAAAGTAAAATTTGATTTATTTTTATCTAGGGGGAGTAAATTTTTTTTTTGTTTTTGGCTTGGGGGTGGGTGGGGTCGGGGTCTGGGGGGGTAGGCAGGGCAGGGGGAGTAAAAAAAAAATTCGTTGGCACTTATGGCACTAATAGTGCCATAAAGTGCCTAACCCGACCCGCGTGCCTGATCCTACCCAGCACGCGACCCGCGCTCCTGACCCTACCCAGTCCGCCCAATTAAGGGCAAAAACGTCACAAAGCTATAAAAATGGCCAAAATTTATGTTTTTTCAATGAGTGGCCATAATTTATGTTTTATGATTCATTTTGGCTATTCCAAAATTTTACTCATATTTTAATTTATGAGAAAAAAAATATAATGAAACCCAAAAAATTATTTTAATACTTATAGACACCAATAGTCATCGTTTTAAGAGACATTTTCATTTTATTAATGGCTACTAGGCTTGTTAGAGCACCCACAGGCCACAGTGGGTGACTCGATAGGTGCCACTCGAGTCATCGAGTCACCCACTGCAGCAAAGGGTGACTCGAGACTGGCACGGAAAATTGGGTAAGGCACGATGGCTTTAAAGCGCGTGTGTGATACGTGCCCAATTAAAAAAAAAATCAATTTTAATTTTGAAAAAAGAGCCGTTGTGACTGACTCAATTTTTTTTATATATAATTCGGTCGAATGACCGTTGTCTCACTTTTTCCTTTTTTTTTGTTTTTTTCTTTCCTTCTTTATATATTCATTCTCTCTTCTTCTTCAAACACCATTCTTCTTCTATCTTCTTCCTCATTCTCTCTCAAATTCTCTAAAAAAAAATGGATCCATACAATCCAAACTACTACGATCCAAATTAGGTTCCCGACCTCTCTAGCGATTATCATCCTGATTTTTCGGGATTCGACTTGGAGGAGGAACCTCATCAAAGCGGCGAGGAGGAGGAGGCACCGCCCGCCCACAGTGCGTCGAAGCCCAAGAAAGGAAGACGACGGAAGGCGATGGCCTTCAAAAAGAAGGCGCCGACTCTTATGCCGGAGGAAGGAAGGACCCCTCATCACACCTGCACCCCCAAGGAGACGGACCTTATTATCCGAATTTGGATAGAGGAGACCAACGACACCGTCCGGGGTGTTGACCAAAAGGGAAAGGCCTATGGGGGACAAATTCTCGACCGGGTGAACTCCCTTATCAGCGTCAACCTCAAAATCCGCCAAGTAAAGGGACACTTCGCTTGGGTGAGTGCGGATGTGAAGTTGTGGGAGAATATCTGGGTGGAGACGTGCGCCAAGTGGCCTTCGGACCATTCTGACGACATGCTCCAACAGAAGGCCCAAATTATCTTCGCCACTAGGAGCCCTTCCGGCAACTTCACCTATTGGAATGCATGGAAGATGCTCCGAGTCAACCGAAGGTTCAAGTCCATGTACCTCGAGGGAGATGTGCATGCCTCCAAGAGGACGAAGACGTCGGAGACGGGCGAGGAAATCACGTCTTCCCGCCTGATTGGAAACAAACCGGCGAAGGCGGCTAAGGGAAAAGGGAAGTCATCGTCATCACAAGCCTTGGAGGCTCCACCTGAGGCCAAGGAGATGTTTGAGAAGTCCGACAACAAGATCACCCGAATCATGGAGATGTACGATAAAAAGAATACCCTCAAGAGGGAGATCCATGACGATCGGGTCATGTTCATGAAGACTTCCGACATGACTCTGGAACAACTCGAATGACACAAGCAATGGGTGACAGAGATCATGGCTCGGCGTAGAGTTATGCATCGGTCGGTTCGGCCGGCCGACCGACCAAAAATCCACGGACCGACCAATCGACTGTTGCTTAAAAAAATAACTGACCGACCGAAGTTTAAATTTTAAACCGACCGAAACCGAACCGTCAAAATTTCAGTTTTTCGGCCGATCGAACCGAATCGACCGACTTGAAGAGGAGGAAAGCATGAGGGCGGCCGGAGCAAGCGAATATCAAAGGGCGACGTTACTGCTGGACTGGAGGGCGTCGCGGACGGAAGCGACATGCGAGGAGGAAGGTGCGACAACGCAGGGGAGCGACGTATGCTGAGGGTTCCTTCGCTCTAAAACCCTTAAAATCGTGGAAGGGGGGTGCCGACGGGAAATTTGGTGGGTGAGAGGGGGTAGCAGACTGCATATTTGGGTGGGGGAGAGCCGACGGGAAATAGGGGGAAGGAGACTTGATTTTGAGGGAAGGTGGAGAGGATTTTGACTGGAGTATGAAATTTTTGGGAGACGTGAACCTTTTTTGGGGAGGGGGAAGGGGACAGGCTGGATTATGGGGAATTGAGTTTTTTGTTGGGGGGTGGAATTGGAAGGAGCATACGAGAATTGGTGGGGTGGGTTTGGAGGGGAAATTGGAAATTATACATATATAATTATATATTCGGTCGGTTCGGTTTTCGACCGACCAAATTCAGAAAAATCGAACCGATCGAAAAAATCGAAATTTTTATAAATTTTCGGCCGAACCGACCGACCAGTATAAAAAAACCGATCGAAAACCGATCGGTTCGGCCCATTTTCGATCGATTTTTTCGGTCGGCTCGGTTTTTGTTCACCCCTAGCTCGGTGGAAACTAGATAGGTTTTTAAAGTAATTTTTAATTAGAGCTAATATATAAAACTATCCACTTTCATATTGTAAAATTAAATCTAGCCTATCAAATAAAAATAATAAAAAATGGCCAGTTTTTGAACAAAAAGTCCAAAATACCCTTCACTTTAAAATATTAAAAAATGGCCACTCACTCTTATCTCTCTCTCCTCTCACTCTCTCTCAATTCAATTCTCCAGCCAATTCACGTCACTCTCTCTCTCTCACTACCAGCGCCGCTGCCACCTCTCCCTTCCTCCGACACCATCTCTCTCTCGGCGCCAGAAATTCGCCACACTCTCCGATGCCGACCTCCGCGCCACCACCTACGAGATCTAGAATAAATGTGTTATGAGGCGCAGATATGGATAAATGCCGACCTCCGCGCCGCAGATCCGATGGAAGTGGAGGAGACGCTGCAGATCCGGAGGCGAGCAAACTGGAGTGGCCCTAATTTCCGTTTGACTCTCTCTCCCTCCCCCTGAAACCCTATCGCCGCCGCCTGAAACCCTAAGATTCTTTGTTTATGGATTGAGAGCCGCAGTCCAGCTCTCTCTGTCTCTCCCCCCCTGCTCTGTTAAGCAACGAGCCCTAATTTATGAGGAGGAAAAGAGAGGGTGGAGGCGAGCAAAGTGGAGGAGGAAAGGGGAAGGCGGAGGCGATAGGTGGAAGTCGGCGAATGGTAAGTTCTACGAATTTATCTGCACTTCCATGGCCGACCTCACCTCACCAGAGGCAGCGACGACGAGTTAAAACTGCAGTTGACTGGCGAATTAGAGGAAGAAGCGATGGTGACGAGGGCGGCGTGAGGCGGCGGTGCGAGTGGTGAAGGCGACAACACGAGTGATTTTTTCTTCGTGGAGTGTTACTGATCTGGGTGGATTAAGATTCTTTGTTAATGGATTGAGAGATAATGAGGCTGAGAATTGATGTAAATTTGGAGTCTGCATCTTGTAAATGGGGGTGGGGATAGAGACTTATCAACATTCGCTAAACCTCAATTCAATTTTACTTTCTTCAAGTTAGTTGAATTGCAATGACTGGAAATTGGGGAAAAGCGTTGGAAATTGGGGAAATTGTGGAAGATCTATGATGCATGTTTATCTAAACCTCAATTCAATTTTACTTTCTTCAAATTAGTTGAATTGCAATGACTGGAAATTGGGGAAAAGAGTTGGAAATTGGGGAAATTGTGGAAGAAGATGATGTGTGAATTGAGAGTATTTTCTAATTATTTTATAATGGTGGTTAGTTAATTAGTTGGAACATTTTGGTTAATGTTCTTGAATTCACGATTAGATCTATGAATTCAGAACTTAATATTATTGAATTCAAAACCAACTCGATGAATTCACAACTTAATATTTTTGAATTCACAATCAAATTTATGAATTCACGGCAGCTTAATATTTTTGAATTCACGACCACATCTATGAATTCACAACTTAATATTCTTGAATTCACAACCAAATCTATTAATTCACAACTAAAACTCGAGTTCACAATCAAAATAAATTCTAGTTTTAGTTGTAAATTCAAACTTTAAAAACTCAAATTCACAACTACTTGAATTCACAACAAAAATAAATTCTAATTGTGAATTAAATTCAGGTTGTGAATTCGGCTGATTGTGAATTCACAACCAACATAAATTTGGTTGTGAATTAAATTTTGGTTGTGAATTCGTTTGTTGTGAATTCACAACCAAAAAATTCTAGTTGTGAATTAAATTTTGGTTGTGAATTCGACTGGTTGTGAATTAAATTTAGGCTGTGAATTCGACTAGTTGTGAATTCACAAATAAAAAATTCTGGTTGTGAATTCGACTGGTTGTGAATTGCGGGATTTTTTAAAGGGGTGATGTAAAGTGGACATTTTTTTAATTTTTAATGTGGAAGGGTATTTTGGTTACAGTGGCCATTTTTTAATATTTTTATCTTAGTGGACAATTTTTAATTTTACAATATGAAAGTGGCCATTTTAAAAATCCACTCTTTTAATTATGTCTTTAGGTTTTTTTTAAGTAATTTTAAATTGTGTCTTTAGGTTTTTTTTTTAACGTAATTTTTAGGTTTTTAAAATTAATTCAATTTGATTTTTAAGTAAATTGTGTGATTTAAAATTTTACAATTAAATTTAAATGAAAAATATAAAAATCAAAACTAAAAAAATCAAGTCAGCTATCATGTCACCTCACTGTGGCCTCCTGACTCATTGTGGTCCCCCCTTCTATCAAGTCAGCTATCATGTCACCTCCACTGTGGATGCTCTTAGGCCATCACTATATGTAATAGAAGTCCTCCAAATATATATAAGAGATTTTGACAAATAAATTATGTAATTTGAACGTGATTTTTGAAATGTGGCGAATTAGATCATCACTTTTTTAATTATTACAATTTTGTCCCTTTAATTTTTTTCGGTGGTCAGAGTGTTGAATTGAAGCTTATATAAATTAATAAAGATGAGGCCTGAGACGTCATTTCGTGCAATTTTAATAAAAAAATTCTCCAATTTATTATGGGATTTATCCTACTTTGTGCCATAATTTCCAATATATATTTAGTAATTTTATTGCAAACGACATCGTAACATGAATATTACTTATAGAACTAATCCACATAAATTTCAACTCAATAATTCGATGATCGAAAAAAATAGGGAGTAATTTAATTTGTTACACTTCAAAACTCATACTATTAAATTTACAAATTCAAAATATTTCGTAATTTTATTTGTCAAAAACGCCTAGATATAAATATTAGCTTCGCAATTCAATTCACACTTAAATTAATCTCCCCTTTCTTCTTTTGCAGATAACATAATGAAGTAAAATACAATTATTATTTTATTTGATATTTTGTCCTGCTAGCCCCATAAACTAATACATCATCATAGTAAAAACATAGTAAAGTTCTTCAAAGTACTCTCGCATGTAAGTAATATTACAACTGACTTTACAAAAATGGTCATTTTTTCTCTATATATATATATAATGAAAACTATGTTCACTTTGGTTTCTATAGGAAGCATTTGAATCTATAAAATTGGTTGAACATAACATCTAAGTAATTAAATTATAGTTTAAAAAAAATCACAACTTTTTGTAAGAACATTTAACTTTGATATTTTTTTCGATTGGAAAGTAGATTGTGTGATTTTTAAACCATATTTCATTTCAAACTTTGCAGACTTGCAGTACACATGAGACTTTAGTGAAATAATAATAAACATTATTTTTAGCCCCATTTATTTTTGTCGGAAACTAAAGTCATGTGGATTTCTAATCATAATTAATTTCCAGCAAGAACAATTTAATTCCTAATTTGACTAACAAGCTAGGGTTCAAGGGCTACAAGGATTAAACCATATATAAAATAAAACTATATCATATCATAACTAATTCTAAAGGCTTCAAAGAGAGAAACTCTTGAGCTTTCTTTTCTTTATCTGTACATCTACACATAACATGTGCAAAAACAATACAGATTAATTCATTTCCATAGCCTCCAAAAATGGAACAAAAAGTCTGCAGATTAATCTCGGACTAATTCATTCCAACACTAAAACAAAAGGCTAATCACTTGATTGTCTGAATATTGGTAGGCCCTCTTTGAAGGCTTATGAGCGAGTAATACACCCCCCTCTCCCCCTTCTCGAGCAGAGAAGCGTGGGTGCCCTTCTCCACCACCTTCCCCTTCTCCACCACCGCGATGGTGTCGCAGTTCTGTATCGTGCTGAGCCTGTGGGCCACCACGATGCTCGTCCGCCCGACCCTCACCCGCTCCAGCGCGTCCTGCACCACCTTCTCCGACTGCGTGTCCAGCGCGCTCGTGGCCTCGTCCAGCAGCAGCACCGCGGGGTCCTTGAGGATGGCCCGGGCGATGGCGATCCTCTGCTTCTGCCCGCCCGACAGCTGCAGCCCCCGGTCCCCGCAGAACGTCTCGTACCCGTCCTTCAACCCGGCAATGAAGTCGTGCGCGTTTGCGGCCTTGGCGGCCTCCACCACCTCCGCCTCCCCGACCCCCTCGGACGCCCCGTAAGTTATATTTTGTCTGATGGTACCCGCGAAAAGCGTAGGCTCTTGGCTCACCAGCGCCACGTGCTTCCTCAACGACCTCAAGTCGTACGACTTGATATCTATCCCATCTATCTTCACAACTCCTTTCAAAGGATCATAAAACCTCTCAATTAGCCCAATGATGGTTGATTTCCCTGACCCACTCTGCCCCACCAAAGCAGTTGATCTCCCTGCCTCTATGCTCAGAGAAAACCCTCTAAAGATCATCGTATCCGGCCTAGCCGGATACGCGAAATCCACGCCCTCAAGCTCAACGAGCCCCGTGAGCTTCCCGGGCTTGCAGCCATCGGGATCCTCGGGCTCAATCAAAGAGTACCTGACAGTTGGAAACTAAATTATTTATAGTGAATTACTTAGCTTTGAGATTTTTGAAAAATATTTATATGTCACGCTTATGAGAACCAAATTTCTTAAATGCATAGTAACATAATTCTTCTTGCGTTTTACAACAATTGTATTTGTATATATTCTTATATTTTCCCATCTTCATGGTATTATATAAGTACAATTTCAAAAAATTAATTTTGATATAATACTATAAGAAGATGAGAAATGTAAAAATGCAATAAAAATTATGTGAACATGTATTTACGAAAATTGGTTCTCATTTTTCACAATAACTTTGATTTTTATGTTAACTCAATCCTATATATAAAAATTATTATTTCATAATTTTCGCATTATACTTTAATTAGATTAGGGTGTTACGGTACCTGTCCAAAACGGCGAAAACGGAGCCGACTGCATCGGCTCCTTTAGCCAGATCGTTGGTCATCGTCCCCGCATCGGCTATGACCCGGCCTGTGCTGACGAGGATCATGAACGTCTGGAACAGCGCCTTGGCGGTGATGAAGCCTTCGTGGATGAGCTTCCCGCCGTACCAGAAATCGAGAGCCCAGGTGCAGGTCATGAGGCTTTGAGATGTCCCAAGGCCGATCCCCGCGAACCAGGACTGGCGTATGCTCTCCTTCTGCGGGCCTCGTTGCGCGTCTTCGAGCATTTTGAGTATGCGAGCTTGGGAGGAGAAGGCGGCAACGGTTCGGAGATTGGAGACTGCTTCGGCTGCGAGCTTGCTGCTGTCTTCCTGAGCTTTGATGGCCTGTTTGGACATGTTCTTGAGCAGGACTCGTTTCAAGTAGTAGCAGATGATGATGAGGGGTTGAACTGCAATCATCACTAATGCCAGCTTCCATGCTATAGCAAGCCCCATTGTGCAGGCTATGATCACTGCCGAGAATGTCTGGATCAACAGCGCCATTCTGTCGCCTACCAGCGACCTCACCTGCACCAAATCAATGGCTCTGTTTGGATATTTAGAAATAAAAAAAAAACTTATCATTATGGCCTTTAAAGTGTAGGAGTGTATTATTGTGGTAAAAAAAAACGTGTACGAGTATATTAGTTCAATTTTAGCTAATGTACGCTTACACGCTTAGCATGTAAGCGTGTATTATTTGCGTTTCGTGTAAAGATAAACATGAGCGTAAGTACATATTTTTGCAGCAATGGTGGCTGCAGCAACATCAACAGCGTGGCGTGACGAAGAGAATGATCGAGTTGGAGACGATGAATATTGTAGACAAGGTTGGGAATGCGGGATTATTTACTAGTAGATTGGGGAAGATGATGTCCGTGGGGATGAAAGTGAGGCAGATGAGATCCTTTATTCCACAATTTATTATGTTTCATCGTATCTCACTTTGAATTCGTTATACTAGTATTTAATTATTTTGGTCAATTGTGTGTTAATATAATTAACTAAGGTTCACTTGTCTAATTAGAATTTATAATTATTTTTTATATTTATTTGAATTATTAATGTATTATTTAGGTTAATTAATTTATAGTAGTATATAATTTTTTAAATTTTATTTTATAGTGATAAATTAATTCGTATAAGATAATGTGATTAAGAGTGGGGCCGGGGCACGATAGGAAATAAGAGTAATAAATTATGGGATAGATGATCTCATTCAGAGGCATGTTATTAAAATTTAGTTTTTTTTTGTTATTTATTTTTTTACATGAAAAATGAGAAGTTTATATGCTTTTTCCAATAAAGGTGGGTATAATTTATTTTTATGAGTTATTGTCGGAAAATACTTCAAGTTTTCTAATTTTAGTATTTACTCATAGAAAAAAAAAAAAAAAAAAAAAAAACATTACCACATTGGCATCTTTGGCAAGTCTAGAGCAGACAGCGCCGGTGGCATTCTGGTCCTGGTCGAACCACCCGATTTCGAAGGTGAGGATCTTGGACAGCATCCTCTCCCTTATCCTCTTGGTGAGGTGCTCCCCCATTGCCGCGAAGTTGTAGTGCTGCAAGATGTTGATCAGCATCGAGAAGACGGCCAGCCCCACGAAGCACAGCGCGTATATCTTGGTCTCCCTCTTGATCTCGCCGTGATCCGTCTCGAAATACACCGATATCATCGATCCCATCGCGAACGCGTACACCGGCTGGATCGCCCCGAACAGTATCGCCCCCACGCACCCCATCGTCGCCTGCTTCCACTCCGGCAGGTTCATCGCCAGCAGCCTCTTGAAAGAAGGCGCGCCAAACACTTGCTCGCGTGCCCCCGCCGACGCCAACTCTCGCGCGACGGAGTTGGCCGAGCTCGACCTGCTCACCGCCGACATCCGCCTGCTGCTCGTGCTGTGGACGTCGGCGGCGGCGGCGATGGGAACGGGACCCGCATTGGTCGGGACGGCGGCGGCAGGGGGGTGGGTGTGTTGGAGGCGGACGAGGGACGTGTAGAGTCCGCCCTCGTCCTCGATGAGGTCGTCGTGGGACCCGATCTCCATCACCTGGCCGCCCTGCACCACCGCGATGAGGTCCGCGTTGCGGATGGTGGAGAGACGGTGGGCGATGGTGATGGTGGTGCGCCCCACGGCGGCCTTGTCGAGGGCCTCCTGCACCACGCGCTCGGACTCCGAGTCCAGGGCGCTGGTGGCCTCGTCCAGGAGGAGGATTTTGGGGGCTTTTATTACAGCTCTGGCTATGGCTATTCTCTGCTTCTGACCTCCAGACATCTGCACACCTCTCTCCCCAACCTGCATTCATAAAATAGATGGTTAATTAAACAACAGATGCATGCTCATGTAACACAATCGTCCCTCCCTGGCTTTGAAAAAGTCTCAAACAAAATCAAGAATTAACATAGAAATAATCGTCTAGACTCTAGAGATGATGACAAATACTCTCTTCGTCCATAAAAAATTTATCATAATTTTCATTTCAATTCGTCCACAAAAAATTTGTCACTTTTATTTATAATATTAAAGTACACACAACTCCACTCACATTTAAGTGAGAGACCCTTTTCTGTTAATAACTCCATACATATTTTATTAAAATCGTGTCGTTCATAACATAACAAATTTTTTTGTCCACATAAGGAATATCAAGTTATAATTATATTGATTAATTTAAGAATGACCACGTATTAAGATATGGCGACAAGAGTTGAGACTATCCCATATTCCACAAAATTAAAGAATAGGATAACAGATAACACAACACATCATCATCATCATCATCATCCAATAATAATGCATTAGCGAAGGCAAGTTGTTGTCACGCTTCCACTTTTAATTTGGTAATAAATCTGTTCCCGTTAATGGGGGTGAAAAAAGAAAAAAATCAACCCTACATGTAAGGTTGCTAGAGTGACAGCACGAAGAATATAACACCAACAAGGCCATTAATCACAGTGGTGAAAACAAGACAAGCTAGCCCACCATGATAGTGCACATTAATTTTTGAGTTGGTTGCCCGTAAATACAAAAAGTATATTTAAATTTTGATTCTCTGAAATTCCCGATGGTTCTCTAATGATACTCATATTGTTAGATTTTGATCAATAAAAAAAAATCGAATAAAAGAAAAAATATAGAATTTCATGACAACCACTTTACCTGAGTGTCGTAACCTTGAGGTAGCTGAGTGATGAATTTATGAGCATTGGAAGCTTTAGCAGCCTCAATAACCTCATCCATGGATGCATCTTCTTTCCCAAACAATATATTCTCTTTAATGGAGGTTGCAAAAAGAGCTGGCTCCTGACTAACCAACCCCATTTGTGATCTCAACCATCTCAGCTGCAACTTATCGATCCCCACTCCATCGAAGAGGATCTCGCCCCCGACAGGATCATAAAACCTCTGCAGCAGAGCTATCACCGTAGATTTCCCCGATCCACTGCCCCCGACCAACGCCACCGTCTTCCCCGCCGGAACCCTCAGGTTGAAGTCCTCGAAGATTATGCTCTCCGGCCGCGACGGGTACGTGAAAGCCACGTGTCGGAACTCCACCTCTCCCGACACGCTCTCCAGCATTAGCCCCTCCATGTTGTCCGAATCGATCTTCGGAACTCTCTTTATCACCTCCCTCACTCTCTCCGCCGCCGCACTTGCTTCGGAAAAGTACTTTAGGTTCGACAGACCCGACCCTAGTGACCTGTCCAACCATCATCAAATTAAAGCCTATGGCTGGTTGAGATCCAATGAGAACGACTATCTCTCTTAAGAAACAAAAGTAACAATAAATCTATAAAATACATGAATAAATCAATATAACACATGAACTACTGCATTTATCTATCATGGATTTTCACTACATTAATGAATACAACATCAATGTATTTCCATTGATTTATTCGTTACGAAAAATAGTCATTATCACTGAATCCATTTTCTACATATATAATACTTACATTTCTCGTATAGAAAAATGAAATTACAGGCATGTAGATAAACATATGAAAATACTAGCCACTTTTACTATTACGCCCATAATAGTAAAAAAAATGATTAGCACTTTCATATTTTTATTTACATGGCTACAATTTCTTTTTACTCTATATATATTGAAAAAAAGAAATTAAGAAGAAAGAATTCTTACAATCCACCAATAGCAATGGCGGCACCGACAGCGAAGACGGTGCCGCCTTCAGCATTGTGGTACATGACGAGGCGACTGCCGTAGTAAGACATGAAGGACCAAATAGCGAAAACGACGCCGTTGCTACCAATGGCGAGGCCCTTAGCGAGACCCTGCCTGAGTCCGAGGGTGACGGTCCCCTGCAGGGCGGCGGAGTAGGCGGCGATGGTCCTGCTCTCGCCGACAAAGGCGTAGACGGTTCGGACGGAGGAGAGCGCCTGCTCCGCGATGACATTGGCCTTGGCGTACTCGTCGCGTATCTTCCGCGCGATGCCCATGAGCGCGCGGCCGTACATGAGGCCCGGTATCACCAGCAACACGATGAACGGGAACCCCACGATGGCTAGTCTCCACAGCATTATGAACGCCGCCACGTACGATCCCAGGAAGGTCGACAGGTTCATCACAAAAACTGGAACCTGTGTGTTTTTTATCATGTTTAATTAATTAATTACATTACGTGATGGAATCTAGGTAGGTTGAAATAGATTCGGACCTTTTCGCTGATGGAATCTTGGATGACGAGGCTGTCGCTGGAGACGCTCTGGATGACCTCGGCCGTGCTGGTCACGTGCAGGTCGAAGTAGCCCACGTCTTGCCTCATTACAGCTTTCAGATACCTGCTCCTCAGCCGTGAAGCTTGTCTCTCTGCTGTTCGTGTCCAGCAATATCCCTCTAAACAAATCCATTATTCATTATTATGTTATTAAAGAAAATATTCAATTCTATCTTTTCCCATATAACAAAAGGAATTTTCATCCATGTAGATAATAAAAATATAAAAATAACACTCATTTTTTATTATTATGTCCTTACATGCTTACATGATATTTTTGTGTAGTCATTGAATTTTTCATGTATGGGTATTAATTAAAGTAAAAAATGACTATTTTTGTCCGCATAGCTATAATTTCTTATTATTACATCTTTTTAAAGCTAGAATGAGGAGTTGCCGCATTATTATTATATTGGACGTTTTTTATTTTATTTTGAAAATTAGTCTGATAGATAAAACGAGTAAAGATGTGTTTACTTTGGTTGTAAAAAATTTCATTGAAAAATGATGGATTAAAAAAGATGAAAAATATATGTTACTAGAGATGAAAATATGATAAAATATTGAAAAATATTTTCACACCACCACTCAAAGATAATATTATCCAATATTGGAGAGAAAAAAAGTGAAAAGAAGGAACCTGAAAAAATATTTCATCCCGCCCAAAAAAAATTCTGTCATAAATATGTGAAAATACTGAAAAATATGTGAAAATTAATATATAGTTTTTCTCATTTTCCATCAAAGTAGACGGACCTGAATCATAATCCCTTGTTTATTGAGATAATTGGAACTTACGGATATTTCAAGACCCTTGATAATTTCAATCATTTGAGCTAATTTTGATTGATCGTATCTCATGGAAAATGTAAAATTGTGGAGAAATTATGATTTTGAAAATAAAAATACTCAATCGTGTATTCCATAAGTGTTGCAAAGTAAACTCTCCTCAAATGTATAATTAAATAAAAGTCAAATTCTACGGTATATATTAGTATTAGATAAACGGAGATTTCACCTACCCAGGAAACAAGCCACCCATTGCACGCAAGCCATGTAGCAGAGAACCAAAGCATTCTGAAAGAGATAAACCAGAAAAAAACAAATGTTTAGTTAGAAAAGGAAAATTGAAAAAATAGGTAAAAATACGGAATTGTTGCAATAGTTTCGAGAATCGGATAAAATAAAATATAGGTTGTGCAGTTAAGTCCTCGACAGACGTAGCTATTAAGGTTGCCATAAATATGTCTGATCATGGTTCCAGTTAATGGTATTAATTATATATATAAAAAAGGTGATGTAAAATTAGAGAGACCTTGTTGATGGAGTGGGTGAAGTTTTGGGAGAGAGAAAGCTGGGAAGAAGTGACGCCGAAGCTGTTCATGAGCTTGCTAGTGACTAAGAGCATGGCAGGCATGGAAACTCCATCGCCGATTGAGCCGACCAAACCCATAGCCATCAACGCCATGTCGTATTTATCGGCATGCATGAAGATGGAGTTGAATGATATGCCTATGCCTATGCCTTTGCCTTTGCCTTTGCTGTTGTTTTTCTTCATCTGCCCCATTTCGGAACTAACCATGCTTCTCCTTTTTTGCCCCACAGATTCCCCTCGACGTGTCTTCGTTAGAGAGAGAGAGAGAGAGTTTAATTTGTCGTTTAAGAGAGATGAAGTACTTCAACCTTGCGATGCCAATGAATGCGATTGTGTGTGTGTGAGTGTGTATATATATAAGCGAGAGATGAAAGAGAAATGTGTACTAAATTTGTGGTGCTAGTTTCTGTGCGAGTATTTTTATATATATTAAAATAAAAGTTATTAATATTAAAAAGGCGTCCTTTAAATTATGCACATTTTACTTTTCACCCATCTGTTGTATATATTTCATCCGTCTTTCATATTTATGCATATTTTTCATTTTCGATACGTCCTTTAAATTATGCATATTTTATTACTGAATAGGAATATTTGCCTTAAAATACACGAACTTTTAATAAATTCTGATTTTTTATAGGGTTAATTACCAAATACCCCCTATCGATGGCGTCCCTATAGCGTACATGACCCTATAGTCAGGGTAACCACTGTTTGCTACCTCAACGTGGAAAAATCGAACCAATTTTCCCCCCGCGTTTTAACGGTGCTTAACACCGTTAGTTTTTTTTTTAATTAAGGTGGGCCCCTATCTTGTGTTTTCCGGCGACAACGAAAGAGGCCGTTGAGCCGCCGAGCCAGAATCTCACCATCGCCGGTCTTCTTCCATCACCATTCTAGGCCACCAAATTCCATTACCATTTCATCGCCGGAATCTCACCAAATTCCTCCATCACCATCAACAAACAACAACAAAAAAACCTCAAATCTTTAGTGAAAAAACAGATCTATTGAATAAAAATAAAAAAACCCCTCTTCCCACTGTGGTGTACCCAAATTCCAGGCCACCTTCGAAATCTCCTCCAAAATTTGGGGCACCGCCGCCGTCAATGGCGTCGTTGCCTACCGCTCGGCTCCTGTGTGCAGATCGATTGCTAGAGCCCCAACCCATAGCATAGATCTACCAGGGAGAAAATGATAGAGAGGGAGAGGGGGAATAAAGAAATTGGGGGAAAATTAAAAAAGGGAATAGATGTCGACTATGGTGTTGGGCCAACGGCGACATCCCTAAAAGTTGAAGGAGCAGGCGGCAATGTCACAGAAGTTGAAGGAGTAGCAGCGGCTATGGCTTCGATGAGTTGTAGAGAGAGAGCAACAGCGATGTCACAGTTTAATTTGGGGATTCATTTTTGTTTCAGTCGATGGAGGATTTGAAGGTGAAGAAGAGGGGGCGGGACGAGTTGGAGGAGGCGGAGGCTTCCGATGATGAACTCGCCGACGGTGTCTTCCTCCTCTTTTTCCGGGGAATTGGAGGGTGAGGCGTGACTGAGTTGGTTCGAGTTGAGTCCCACTCGTCAGAACTTGGGAGTGAGTTCTGACTCGGGGGAGAAAGTTGGGGACTACCTTAATTAAAAATAAAAAATACTCCCTCCGTCCACGAAAGAACTTCCTATCTTTCCTTTTTGGGACGTCCACAAAAGAGCTTCATACCTATTTTTGGACTATACCCCACCACTTATAATCCTCTTACTTTTCATTTTTCACAACTCCCAATATAAATTATAACACTTTTTAACCACTTCCAATACACTCAACTACCTTTTTATCTACTCTCAATACACTCAACAATATTTTTTCTTAAAACCCGTGTCACCCCCTCCTAGGAAGTTCTTTCATGGACGGTGGGAGTATATATTTATTCTAACGGTCTTAAGCACCGTTAAAACGCAAGGAGGAAATTGGTTCGATTTTACCATGTTGAGGTAGTAAACATCACTTACCTTGACTATAGGGTCCTGTACGCGATAGGGACGCCATCGATAGGGGGTATTTGGTACTTAACCCTTTTTTATAACATTTAAAATTTGAAAAAAAAAATACACAATTTTCTTTTTCAAATTTTTCTGATTTTTCCCACGGGTATGAAATATTTCAAATAGAAACTGATTTTAGGACTTTTGACTTAGAATTTTTTATATTCAAGTATGAAGGGTTTCCAATTCACAGATACATCAGCTTTATTATGCACATTTATTATCCCTGATGCTTAGGTATCAAAAAATCTAAGTCAAAAGCTCTAAAATCAGCTTCTATTTGGAGTATTTCAATACACGTGGGAAAGATCAGAAAAAATTGAAAGGTGGTGTATTTTTTTTTTCAAATTTTAAAAGTCAAGGAAAAAATCAAAATTTGTTCAAAGTTCGTATATTTTATGGCAAATATCCCTTTTGAATATTACCTCACACATAATTTGTATTATAACGTACACTATTTATCCACAATCTATTTAATAATACATTTCATATATATGAGGTACTATTTCTCCACTATCAATACTCTAAATAAGTTTTCATTAAAACTAGTATCTAAAGAATATATGCATATTTATGGAGGATGGAGGGAGTAGTAATAAGAAATTGTAATTATACAAATAAAAATATGAAAATAGTAGTCCATCCGTCTCAACGAAGTTGAATTGTATTTCTTTTCGCGTCGTCCCAACGAAGTTGAATCGTTTCTTTTTTTGAAAAAAATTAGAGAAATTAAGACCCTAATTGGCGCCACTAATTAATGTAAAAAAATAATTTACTTAATAAATCAAAAATAAAAATAAAATTCAGATTAATTAATTTAAATTTTGAACTTAAAAATAATTCAAAACCATTAATTATATAAATAATCACTTAACCACAAATCTACAAACATAATAAAACAACTACTCCTTCAATCCTGTGAAGCTTGGGCAAGTATTCCTTTTGGGGTTGTCACGCAAAGTTTTAACATTTTCATTATATGACAAAAGTTTTTTCCTTTATTCACCTTTTCACCTACCACACTTAACACACAAAATACTAACTCTTTAAAACCTATGCTGAAAAAAAATTGCTCAAATTTCGCAGGACGGAGGAAGTAAATACTAATTCCTTAAATTTCATGTCCAAAAGAAACGCCTCAACTTTGGCGGGACGGATGGAGTACTATTTTGGACTTCCTCACTTGGCACAGTAACGTGAAGACTAAGGCGTGAACAGGTAGACTCTACCTTTACACGAATTCGTGTAACAATGTAAATAATATTGTTACACGAATTTTGATTGTATATAAAATTCATGTAAATCGTGTAAGTATATACTGGAATTCTAGTCTAAAATGATTATTATTTCATATTTTTATCTATATGCCAATAATCTCCTTTTGCTACATGATGAGAATAAGGCTTGTATTAATGGAAAAGTAAAAGAGTACAAAACATCCAAGAAAGCGCAAAAGAGAGCAAACAAAAGACCGAGCCTCATTAAAACCTTCTAAGAAGAAGAGACCTTAGAAGGAAAAAGAGTACTCGTGAAAGACTCACATTCGGTTCAGGAGCGGGAAGAGACAACTTCAGGAGTTCCGGCCTAACCATCACCCCTAAGAAGCTCGGCTCAAGAAAACCGGAAGAAGAAGAACCAAGAAAGAAAACAGGAGACCAACAACAAAAGAAAACAACCCAACCAAAGCCTAAGGGAACCAACGAACCTGCTTATATAACCATACGGATATGACTATGCGTCGACATATCCCTTGCAACCGCAATCCTAATCTCCTCAATCGCAAAAGGCCACCAGCCTTCCTGCCGATCATCATTGGCCATAATATCTGCCGGTTGATTACCCTCACGGTAAATATGCGAGACCATCAAAGAAAAATCCCGAAGCAGGCGAAGAGTATGCTGCCAAAACGCCCTAAATCTCCAAGGAACATCACTCGAGCGAGAGTACAAAAGGTGAACCACATACATAGAGTCAGCCTCAACCCACAGATGCCGCCAGCCTCGGGTATGAGCAATGTGAATAGCATAGATCACAGCCAACAATTCCGCCTCGAAAGCAAAGCCGTTGCCGCCTTTAAAATGAAAACAACCTCGGACATGAGACCACTTGTCTCGAAAAACCCCACCCGCAGCAATAACTCCAGGAGCTCCCGCCGCCGAGCCATCTGTATTAACTTTAATCCATTGACCAACGGGAGGCCACCAGTGAACCTCCACCATACAGGGGGGAGGAGCAGCACGGCTCCTCACCCCAATCGCACGAGTGATCGAATAGTCAGCCCAGGAATTAGAAATATTACCCAACTTCCGGAAAACCCCATCAATCTCCATAAAGTAAGCCTTGACAAAGGCCAAAACCGCACGTCTATCAAAGCACAAATCCTCAAAAATAAGCGCATTGCGTCCCGACCAGATACGCCACATCAGAGTGATAATTCCCGCCTTCCAAAAAGAACCAATTTGGGAACTCCAAGAGAGATTCCAAGCCAGAACTAAGAAGGAATGAATATCCATGCACCCCAAGAGATTCTCTTTACCAAACCAACTTAAAAAATCAGTCCAAACAGGGCGAACACACGAGCACTCCCAAAGCACATGCGAAATCGTCTCACTATCTTGGAGACACAAAGAACAAGCATTGGGCGCAATTAACCCTTGCCGGATCAGAACATCAATAGTAGGCAAGCGCCCATGGAGGACACGCCAACAGAGAATAGATCGCCTCATCGAAATAAATTCCTCCCAGATCCATTTGCCCCAGCTAACAGCAGGAAAACGATGGCAAATATTAGAAAAAGCCAAAGAGGCCGAAACCTCACCCTTAACCGACTGTTTCCAATATCTCGTATCCCTCTGGCCGCCCATCGGAATACGCAGAATATCATCCACAATATCAGGAAAACGAGAAACAAAGGATGTCGTGAAATGCCAAACACCATCATAAAAATAATCACTAACCGAGAAGCTCAGAAAATCATGCATATATATCGGAATTTTAAGTTTATCCACAAGCTTGTACCCAAGCCAATCATCCCGCCAAAAGTAAGTATGCTCACCACGGTCAATACAAACATAAGAATCATCCACCAACTGATTGACTTCTTCTTTCATCCCAATCCAAACAGAAGAGTTCGACACCGAATCCTTTACAACCCCAAAATTGTTTAGATATCTCGATCTCAGAATGGAATGCGCCCAAACAGTTCCCTGAATTAACTTCCAAGCCAGCTTCATCAAATAAGATTTGTTCATTAACGTAAAAGATCTAATGCCGAGGCCGCCTTCTTTCAAGGGGGAGCAGACTCTACCCCAACTAACAGCACAGCTGGGCCGTTTATCAATATTTCCCGACCAAACGAAATTACGACATTTCCTGTCAAGGGAGTGCAGTAACGATTTTGGCCATTTGTAAACCATCATGGAGTGAACAATCGAACTCTGAATAACCGACTTGACTAAACAAAGCCTCCCAGCCATAGAAAGATGACGACCTTTCCATCGAGCAAACTTCTGGACAATCCTATCATGAATTGCCTGAAATAAAGAAGCTCTCGGACGCCCAACGAAAATCGTAACTCCCAAGTAATTGAAAGGAAGGTTCCCGGTAGTGAAACTGAGCTCACGATGAATAGCACTTTTCCTGTCATTGAGAACTCCCGAACCAAAGTAAATGCAAGACTTCTCCAGACTACACTGCTGACCCGAAAGAGAGTCATAGTACGAAAAGATCTGATGAATTTTTCTAGCATTCCGAACCGTAGCTTTACAAAAGATCATAACGTCATCCGCATAGAACAAGTGAGTAGGGAACTGAAAAGTTTGACTATAGCGCATAGGTTCTAGATGCCCAGAATCAACGCAGCTGCTAAAAAGCCGACTCAAGATATCCTCCGCAATTCCAAAGAGAATCGGAGAAAGGGGATCTCCCTGACGCACTCCGCGAGAACAAGCAAAATATCCCCGCAGCTGACCATTATAGAGAATAGAGAGCCTCGCCGAGCTGAAAATAATAGAAATCCAGTAAATGAATTTCTCATGATAGTGATTAGCTCGCAAAACTTGCAAGATAAAATCCCATCGAATAGTATCAAAGGCTTTTCGGATGTCAACTTTACAAGCCATATTACGTCCCCTGTCCGTGCGTTTCATACAGTTGAAACCTTCCGAGCTGAGCATGATGCAATCATGAATATTACGCCCGCTAATAAAGCCGAATTGATTGTCAGAAACATGAGACGAAGCCACCACGCCAAGACGAGAGGCAAGAATCTTCGAGATAATCTTGAATAAGAAATTCGAAAGGACAATCGGGCGAAGATCAGCAACAGTGTCGACTGAATCCTTCTTGGGAATCAAAATCATCGTACTGGAATTACACCCAGAAGGTAAATAAGAATGGCGAAAGAAATTCTGAACAGTCGCAATGACATCCGCTTTAATCACATCCCAGCAACTTTGAAAGAAGTTACCAGAGAAACCATCTGGGCCAGGAGCACTTGAAGCATCCATATTAAAAACCGCCGCCGCAATTTCACTCTCATCGGGTATACTCACCAACCGCGCATTCTGATCATCAGACACCCCCGACTTAAAAAGCGCATCAATCTCTAACTGATCTCCAGAAGGTCGACCATCATCAGAGAAAAGAGACGTAAAGTGGTCAATAATATGATTCTCAATAATAGTGGCATCATAAGTCTCTCTACCATCAATCTTGAGGCGAGTGAAAGGCGCATTCCGTTTCTTGAACTTGGTCAAACGGTGAAAAAACTCAGTATTCCTGTCTCCATCCCGAAGCTAGTTCGCACGGCTTTTTTGCTGAAGCAAACAGTTCTTATGTGTCAACGATACATTTAGCTTTGCCTGAAGACTAACCTCTTCATCAAAGAGATCGTTCGTATATCCAGAAGCAGAAATCTTCCCCTGAGTAGTCTCAAGCTGTTTCATGAGAGAAGAAATGGAGGAATCCACATTGCCAAAAACCTCTTTATTCCAAACCCCAATCTCCTTACGAAGCCTTTTCAATTTCAACATAACACATAAAATCGGGCAGCGTGTTCTGACAGTCTCCCTCCAAGATGTCGCCACCATCTCCTGAAAGGTCGGATGCAAGGTCCACATATTAAGAAAACGGAAAGGCCTCCGACCAGTAGGGTTTGTCAATTTGCATTGCAACACCAACGGAGAGTGATCCGAAGTGAGGCGAGGCAGGACAGCAGTAACCAATGACGACCAGAGATCAGCAAAACCCTGCGAAAACAAAGCACGATCTAACACAGATTCCACATGGTGTGGTAAAAATCTACGTCCCGACCAAGTGAATCGAAGCCCCTCCGTAGGGGATTCAATAAAGCCAGAGTCATCAATAAAATCACAAAACTCCTCACAAGAACCTCTATGTGGCGAAGCTAAACTCAGACGCTCATGAGCACCTTTCACCGCATTAAAATCGCCCATGAAAACCATTTTTCCAGAAACGAAACGAAGAAGATCATGCCAGAGATCACGGCGGTCATTTTGGTCATTCGAACCATGAACAAAAGCAATACGAAAATCATAACTATGCCACAGGCAGTCCACCACAACCACCTGATCAGAAGAGAACAAAACATTAGTAACAACAGAAGAGTGAACAAAAACCCAAATATTCGAACAGCGAGGAGACCGGCAGTTTTGATGCACCGGGACAAGATTCAACGAATGCCAGTAACTCTGTCTAACTTTCCGAAACGCCCGTTTCGGTTCAAGAATGCCCAACACCACCGGGCTAAAAGAATTACAATGCTCCTTCAGCAGACGTTTGGATTCATCCGTTAAACCACGGACATTCCATGCAATAATATTCATCAGAATTAATTTATGTTAGCGGAGGCAGCTCCGCTTCTTTCAACCTCTTTCGCCCAGCTCTCTTTGGCGACGCTCTCCATGGCTAGAGCGCTGTCTCTATTACTTGTATCAATCACAAAAGTACGCGACGTATCCCCCGTGTTACGAAGTCTACTTTTAATGCTTGTGTCCGCTGGCCTGTTTGCTTTGTTCTCCGCTGCCCTAGCAGCTTGGTCCTATTTGGATGGTCTTCCTCGTCGCTTAGCAGGAGCAACTGTTTCTGGCATGGGCGCTTTAGCTATCGCCAAAATCTGCTCAAGTCTTTGAGCTTTCAAGGCATTATTAACAGCAATATCATCCGTTGTGGAAACGTACTTCCCACTGCTGTCATAGTTCACTTCTTCATCCTCATCCGAAACCTCCTCCGAGATATGTCCATCATTGATCGCAGAAATGTTGACTAGCTGGTCAAACACCGAGTTTTTACAAGGTTTTAGACACTCGGCCAACCTATCAGGGCCGTAGTGTTCAGCAGAATTGGAATCATCCAAAGATTTACCCCTAGAAAGAGGTACCCGCCGCTGCTGCTCCGGTTCTTCAAGCAATTCAGTGCCTTCGTTATCCAACAGGGCAAAACTGTTGTTCGACGCCGAAACCGGCAAGCTTAACTGTTTATGGTGATCATTTTTCTGAAGTGAGTAACATCCCGGGTCCGAACGAGCTGGGGAAACCTGTATGTCGCTTCTCGAACCCACCTCAACCGGCCTATCTCCCTTGGCTGTCTCCTGCTCATGTTCTCTCTCGTCTCTAGCATCACCAGAGATAGGTTGCCACTGTTTCCCATTTTTAACCAAAGGCATTTGACTTCTATCTTGAACATCCTCTTCCACAACCGTCTTCTTAACGGAGATTTTCCGACACTTTTCGGTGGGATGTCCTGTAAGTTTACATTTTGAGCAATAGAAAGGTAAATTCTCATACGTGAATTCAACATAGAACGAAAAAGAATCGTTATCAATTAAGAGAGTAGTAGGAAAGGATTTGGACATATCTAACTCAATAAGAAGGCGCGCGAACTGCCCAAAATCACGACGGGCCGAGGCTCCGTCTCCTTTTGCTACATGAGAAATGATATAATTGGATATTATCTCTATTAAAAGTTATACTTATATTTCAAAAATATTGAATAAAAAATTACATACTCTAATTTTGGATTTATCAACCCCAATAATTAATTATTAATTAATAAAAGTAAAATTAAATAATAAAAATAATTATATATCCTAATTATATGAAATAAATCATAGTTAATAATAAAAAAATTATAAATTAAATTAAAGCATATAGGTTAAAATTGAAGAAGAAATGTATACAAAGATAAAAACAAAAATAAAAATGGACACAAAGTTGTTGGACACTAAATGTGATATACTAAATATATTTGACACATAGTTTTCGTTATGTACTTGTAATGTTATTTTATGGTAAGTAATATATGTGACAAAGTAATTACTTTAATTATGAGATTAAGCAACTATTGATTTTGTTATATTTTAAGAAATTCGAAGTTCAATGTACGTTATTTTACATGTGACGAGGAGGTTGACTTCTAATTAAATTTAGTTATCGTCATTAATGACGCCGATATGCATCTGATGATCACAGGTAACCAATTATTTGCCGAAAATTAGAATAATAAATTAAAGTTGACCTCCATTTATTTATGATTACTCCAAATATGAAGAACGTGTGCCTATTTTGCAAATAAACGATGTTATGTGGAGAACGCTGTATTAACAATATTTAGTGAAATTTGTTGGGCATAATATGCAGCAACTATGTAGAATTAATATTTACATGACGTATACTCAAACGTGTGTTAGAAAATGACTACTTTTTTACATTGAGCCAAAACCCAAAACCTAATAATAATATAATAAAATGCTTGGCTAAGTTAGGAATATTTTGCAATATAATCCTAAGCTTCGCTCTTACTAGTAGTTCACAATAATATACTACGTATGATCCCTAAAGAGATATCAAACGATATAAACATCAGTATGTAAATAGTTATGTCTAAAAATCAAACCTCATCGTTTCCCATTCTCCAAATAAAATAATACTTTCTCCGTCCCAATTTTTAGTATCCAATTTTCCTTTTTTGATCGTCCCATATTTTAGTATCCATTTTTATTTTTAATTAGTAAAAGTAGGTGAGATCCTTGCTCCACTTTAATTATTTTAACACTAATTTATGTGGGACTCTTATTCACAAATGGATACTAAAAATTAGGACGGAGGGAGTACATTTTTTCGTGAGAATTGAGAACTATGAACAAACACATAAAATACATGAAAAAGAGATAGTCAGATCGTGAACAACTAAATATAACATGTATACAATAATAAAATATATATATATATATATATATATGTATGTATATAACACGTACACATGATCCGGACATTCTTTCTTTATGTATTTATGTATTATTATAATTATTCACGACATGACTATCTCTTGTTCACGTATTTTATGTGTTTGTTCATGATTTTCAGTTCTCACGAAAAAATATGGTTTTCACCTGAGCTAACCCAATATATATATATATATATATATATATAATGAATAATATATATAGATATATAAAACGATAATAATAATAATGAATAAAGAAAATTGTACTATAGTAACATCTTCATTAAAAACTAGCAAGTGGAGCCCAATTAAAAAAGATTATTTATGTGTTATATTGATTAATTTATTAGCAGATTTTATGGATTTATTCATTATCAATTTTCATTTTCACAATATTTAGCATTTTCAATGAACCTTTCACTGTCTCTATATGTATACATTATATATTAAATGGGGCTTCTCTCTCTCTCTCTCTCATATACTTCATCCGTTCCATTGATAATGACTCGCTTTCCTTTTTAGTCTGTCCCATTGACAATGACCTGTTCCATAAAAAGAAACCACTTTCTCTCACAAAAAGTTGTACTTCTATCACTTTTACCCTTAAATCACTCTGCTTTTTAATAGGGGTTATTGCTGGAAAATACATATAGTTTGTCAATTTTCTCGTTTATAACACGACTTTATAATTTGACCAAAAAATACACCAATTTTCAATTTAATTTCAATTATAAAATGACTTTGTAACTTGACCAGAAAATACATCAATTTTCAATTTAATTGTAATTATAACATGACTTTATAATTAATTTAGTATAATAATATTAAATATTTTTAATTTTCTTTTCATCTCACAATATACTATATATATATATATATATATTTGATGAATATACATCTATATGTAAATAATATATAATATTATATTTACCTAAATTATTTATTGGTCCTAATATTTTATAATTTGGTAATTTAAATAGATAAATACTTATTATATATGTAATATATATATTAATAGAATATTAAAATCAAATTTATATATATGCATTTTGTGTGTTGAATATATATTTATATATATATATATATATATATATATATATATTATGAAACAATTAATATAAAATAATTAATCATCAAACTTAATTTTTATAAAAATAAATTAATCAATTAACAATATTTTATACATAAAAAATTAATATGAAGTTACAATAAATATTAATACACCTATGATGAACAATAATCTAAATAAGATCACGTTATAATTGAGATTAAATTGAAACTTGATGTATTTTCTGATCAGACTATAAAATCATTTTATAATTGCGATTAAATTGAAAATTGGTGTATTTTCTGGTCAAATTCGTGTTATAAACTAGAAAATTGACAAACTACATGTGTTTTCCGGCAATAACCCCATTTTTAATAACCGTGCCCAAAAGTAATGAGCTATTATCAATGGGACGGAGGGAGTATTAGGTAACAACGTTCTATCTTAATTAAATTTAAATTAATAATGATTTGTGTATACAATTTTAAATTGACTACTATTCTATTGAAATTTCACATTATTAACAGTTGCTAAGTGTTATATACAACAATACATAGTTGCACTCTTGCAGAGATGTGATCATATGATTATTTTTATTTTTATTTTCTATTTTTTTTCTAACCTAAAGTTTAAGATTGTGTTTTAATTTAAATTAACTGTACAAATTAATCTAACGTCAAATCACTTCATGAAGTTGAAACCAATATTCTGTATTTTGATCAACGTGTACCCAATTCTACAAGTACAGCTCAACTGAAAGACTTGTATATTCTACACCAAAATATTGTTTCATAATCTATACTATTTTATATCAGTTTATTTCCTTAATTATAAAATAAACCAATCTTTAATTATTAAAATTACTGTGGTGTACCCAAGTACTCCCCATAACTCTAGTTAAACTGTTCAAAGATTTTTATTACATTTTATTAAAAGCTTCATGGTTCGTTCTCTTTGATTATAACTTATAATGCATCGCAAAAAAGGGGATAAGAGAAGGTAATAAAATTTCATCATATCAATATATCGGGATAATATTATCATAAAATTTCAGTGCAAAGTGGTTGTTCAAGAAAAATTATTCACCTTAAAAAACATGTGAAGAGTAAAAAAATTGTGAAAAATATTTGTCTTTCAACATTTTCCATAATAGAATGCGCCTTAGGTGCAAAACAAATAAAAATAGATTTCATATAAATTTATGATTTCAAGTAATATAGTACAAAAAATAGATAAATTTAATCATAATTTTAAAAATTCTAGATATAAAAATACTTCTATCCTATATTAAATAATATATCTCTCTCTCTCTCTCTCTCTCTCTATATATATATATATATATATATATATATATTCAATTATTAAATTAATATAAAATTAGAATTATTAAACATACTATAGATAAGATAATGTGCAGTCTGTTCATAAGACGCTTCTCCACTAACCAATAGATCAGGGGTTCGAGTCACTTAGAAGGCTAGAGGGTTCGAGTCACCTACAAGGCTAGAGTTTGAGTGTGTTTTAATTTCTTTTCTTTGAGCGTAACAATTTAAAAAATATATATATATTATAGATAATACCAAAATTGATTAAAATACACACTTTTATAGATTATTACATGTCTACTATACATTGCTCATGATGATGTATACAAATTAAGTACCAGCAGATCATTTATGCAGACGTATTACCTCAAAAAAAAAAAATATATATATATATATATATATATATATATATATATATATGCCGACGTATTCTCTTACGTCAGGTCTATTAGTCGACTTTTTTTATCTTTTGATTTTATTTGATAATTCTACATTATGCTCTCAAGTCAAAAAATGTTAACGGTGCAGAATTAGCAGATAAGCGACGAGAGATATTATTGCTTTGGGAAACAAACAGGTACTTAAATTTAGGTTGCGGAAAACTAGGCTGCATATTAGATGCAGAGAATCATGGAGAAAAATATGCAAGATAAAAAATACTACTAGTTAAATACTTTAAGAATTTTATTTATTTTAAAATTTTGGTTCAAAATTAAAATTAATTTAGTTAATTTTATTATTTATTTCACATTGTAGTTTTTTTTAAATAAATTTTTAACAGTTTTTTTTTTAATTTTTATTATTTGTTTAACTATAAAAATTACAAAAAAAATTAAAATGTGGAGAAAACTAAATTCTTTTTAAATTTGAACCAAAAATTTAAATTAATCGAATTTTTAAAGTATTTACCCCCCCCCTTTTTATCTAAACACATTTTATCCAAATAGCACTACACAATTTATGAAGTATTACACAATTTATGAAGTATTAGAATAAAAATAAATGTTTAAAACAAAAAAAATAATGCTAACGAGGGCTAAACGTGAGTGGTGCTCATATAAGGTGCTCACATAAGAGCATCCACAATGCTTGCACCTAGGGATGACAGTGGATCTTGGACCCGGTCCAGATCCGTGGATCCAGATCCGTTTTTACGGATCTGGGTCTCAATTTTTTGGACCCGACGGATCTGGATCTGGATCTTAGTTTTGAAAACGGATTTGGATCTTGAAATTTTAGATCCGGATCCGGCCCAGATCCGACCCGTGGATCCGTTTTATTTTATATATATTTTTTATATTTTATATTTAGTTTACTAATAATATTAACTAAATTAAAAATAATAAATACATTATATTCAAAAGAATAAAAACTAAAAGTAATTAGATAAAAGTATTTTGTGTTATATTTTTCATGATGAAAATTAGATGTTGTTGATTTTGTAATTTTTTTTAATTTAATTTAAAAATAGTAGATCCATGGATCTGGACCCGTGGACCCGTGGATCTGACGGATCTGGATCTGGATCCATAATTTGTAGATCCACGGATCTGGATCTGGATCTGGTATACGAAAATGGATCTGGATCTGGTATTGGTCAGACCCGGTCCAGATCCGGCCCGTTGCCATCCCTACTTGCACCCATAGTGGGTGCAATAGAATGGGTCCCACTTCTATTGCACCCACTCCAACAATGGTATTGCACCCACCCGGGTGCAATAGATTTTAATTTCATTTTCTCTTTACTTTTATTCTTTTTTCAATTTAAATTAAACAACTTCAATTTTAACAACATAAAATTCATTCAACTAAAAATCCAAACATTACAAATAAAATTAAAAAAACAACAAATATTTACTTGCATTTAAAGCCGTCGAACTACGGGTCAACCAGACCAAAGCGTACCCATATATGCTCAACCAAATCGTCGCGGATGCGAGCATGCAATCGTGCATCCTTCAAGCTTGCATTCCGTGCCAAATAGGCGGCGAACTCCGGTGGTGCTCCGGAATTGAATTGTGTTTGAGGAGTAGAACTTGGTCCCTCGCCGTCGTCACCGTCAAAATTACTTGCATTTCCACCTTCTTCCTCAATGATCATGTTGTGCAATATGATGCATGCAAACATGATCGAACTCATTTGCTCCGCCTTCCACAAACGCGACGGTCCTTTAATTATACCCCACCGAGCCTGAAGAACACCGAAAGCTCGTTCCACATCCTTCCTTGCAGCTTCTTGCATCACCTTGAACCTCCGCTTCTTCTCATCGTTCGGAAACTGGAAGCTCTTCACGAACACCGGCCAGTCCGGATAGATGCTGTCTGTTAAGTAGTATCCTCGAGTGCGGTGAGAATTGTTGGCGAGGAAGTGCACAGCCACTTCATGCCCCGCTAAAACATCGTTGAATAGCGTGGACTGGTGGAGCACGTTGATGTCGTTGTTGGACCCAGCGACTCCAAAGAATGCATGCCAGATCCACAAATCTTGTGAAGCAACGACCTCTAATATAATTGTTGGCTCGCCTTGATCCCCTCGAGTGTAGGCGCTGTGCCAAGCCACAGGACAATTCTTCCATCCCCAATGCATGCAGTCTAGGCTCCCCAACATTCCCGGGAACCCATGGCGGGCTTCGTGCATTGCAGTGATGCGTTGCACATCAGCAGTTGTTGGCCGCCTCAAATACGTGCCGCCAAAGATACGAACGACGGCCTTGCAGAATTTCTTCAAGCATTCCAACGCCGTCGACTCTCCTATACGGAGATATTCGTCACAACAATCAGCAGAAGTTCCGTATGCCAATTGTCGAACAGCAGCAGTGCACTTCTGGATCGGGGAGAAGCTTAAGCGGCCAACAGCATCCGAACGTTGTTGGAAGTAAGGATCGACTTCTAGCGCATTGACAATGCGTAGAAACAACTCCCGGCTCATGCGAAATCGATGGCGAAAGAATTGTGGCCCATAAACAGGCTCGACGGCGAAATAATCGCGATGGAGACGCTCGGCTCCACCTTCACGGTCACGACGAATCACTGCCCGCTTTTTCGTCGGGCGTGGTGGAGGTGGATCGAAACGATATGAACTTGCCACTGTCATAAAATTCACAGCACATCTCATAAAAAATAAATCGGGAGCTTGAGTAGGATCGGGAAGAGGAGGAAGTTGTGCGGGATCAACATGAACTTCTTCGTCGGATGAAGAATTTGAGGAAGAATTATTGTTGGAAGAATTGGTGGATGAAGACATTTTTTTAAGAGTTGAAGAGAATTGGTGGATGTAGTGTTTGTGATTGAGGGAAGGGGATATATATAGGTGAAAAAGGAAAAAAAAGGAAAAAAAAATTCGGCCGAAAGACCGTTGTCTTCAACGGTCAAATGACCGTTTAATTTTTTTTTTTCGGAAATGGGGCGCGTGTAAAACACGCCCCTCCTTCGCTCCCACTATGCACGAGTGCGTTCGAACGCCCCCTCCCTTCGCTCCCGGGTGCGGCAACGGCGCTGGGTGCGATAGGCCGGGTTCGATCCGGCCATCGCACCCAGCGCTGCGGATGCTCTAAGGTATGTAGCATAACATTCATATATATATATAGGGAGAGGTTCAAGAAAGAACCATAAATAAAAGAAGACCGGAGAACCATTTTCAGCCATTCGATCATCAAGATCTACGGTGGATGCATCATCTTGTTGGATGAATGCAGATCCTGGGTTCGAATCCTGAAGGGAGCATTTTTTTTTAATTTTTTTAGTGCATCAATTTTAACAGCGAATGCATTAATTTTTACAGTGATGCATTAGATTTGATGGTTCTCCCGTTCTCACAAATAATGTAGTTCTCTCTAGAACCACACCCTATATATATATATATATATATATATATATATATATATATATAGGGTTGAAATTTAAACTACCTACTTTCATAACCTATCTATCAAATGTACTCACCCTTATAATAAATATACTCAATTTACCCAAAACTAAAGTGACGTTGATAGGTTTGTATTATTTTTTGTAAAAGTTATTACATTTTCTTAAACAAGTAAAGTTGTGTAAGAAAAGTGTAAGATTGTTAGTTGAAAATTGTACAAAATATGAGAAATGTGCATTTATTGCTAATTCACGTCACTTTGTAACCTTAAAATATTGTAGGTTTGAAAATCTGAAAAAATTAGTGCACGTTTGTGTTATAAAAACATTAATACGAAGGCGAAAAAAATACAAACTTATGTATATTATGAAAAAAAAAATCTGAAATAATGGCTTAACAAACCGTCGTCACTAGCCGCGAGGATAATTTCCCAACGACTAGTGATGGCGGTTAAAGGTTATCGACAGGCAACTAGTGATATGTTTATATCTAGAAAAATAATCTACATCTAAATATATCACTAACCGCCGATAACCCTTAGCCGTCGGGGTCGGGAAATTATCTCTGCGATTAGTGACGGTGGCTAAAGATTATTGGCGGCTAGTCAAGCCATTACTTCAATTTTTATTTTCTTTTCATAATATACATAAGTTTGAATTTTTTCCGCCTTCGTATTAATTTTTTTATAATACAAATTTGTCCTAATTTTTTCAAATTTTCAAACCTACAGTATATTAGGGTTACAAAGTGACGTGAGTTAGCAATAAATGCCTCTTTCTCAGATTTTATACAATTTTCAATTAATAATCTTACACAAGTACAATTGTGCAAGAACTTTTACAAAAAACAATGCAAGCCCATCAAAATCGGAAATGTCTAACCTCCACAATGTGCACTACACATCGCCGTTCGGATGGCGACACGTGGAAGCGCCGAATATTTATTTGTTTTGCTTTATGCGGGGCCGGTCCGGGTTTGTAAATGAAAGCCCGCCTCTCCACTGTTCTGGGTTTTTGTTGGTCAAAGACCACTACATTCATAGGATGTTGACACGTGTGCCTAACTATTGCCTAGTCCCTACCTCAGAAAATTAAAATTTTGCTAGGACACGTTTCGGTCCTTCCTTTTTTTTAATTTTCCTGTTCCTTTTTTACAAGCCGTTGGATTAGCTTTGTAAGTGGCTTCGAACAGAAGCTTCTCCAATTTCATGAACACAAGTTTGAAAATTTTGAGAGCTTCGTCACTTGCGTCGGATTTCATGCTCTTCTTCTACAACTTCGACCAAGAGGAATAAATTGAAATGTTTTAAAACGTGAACACGACTCATTATTCGAGCCTGCGGGCAATATCTTGGTTTGTTATTTTTTTTACGGTGTTGTTCGCTGGGAAGGCCTTCGTGAAGTGATTAACGAAGAGAGCTGTGGTTGGCCTTGGTAAAGGTAAGCATTTCCCCTTCTGAGAAGTTACCCATTTGCGTCGTTTGAAAAGTAATGAATTTGTTTTTTTTTTTGGTGTTATGAATGGTAACCCTAGTTTTTGTTGTGTCAACATTACTTCTATTTAGTTGAACACGTCACTAATATATCTCACTACTTTGTTGGTTTTTATTCTTGTGAATGTGGCTAGCGTTCGCTATAATCCGTCATTGTTTGAATTTTAGAGATACTCTGTGGAAGTGAAGTAATTTATATTTCTATATCGGTAATTTTATCTGCGAAAGTACCTTGCTTACAAAATGAATGTTTATCAGATTCTGGTTCCTTGGATTTGGAGCAAATGAATATAGATTTGAATGCTAGTCCTCGGAATGATGGTCTTGAAGACAGTTTCACCGACAATCTGTGTATGGATGCATTTCCCAATAATGATGATACAAGTGAGGATGAAGAGGAACAAGTGTTTGAGTTGAGCAGTTCGCCTCATGAAAATTATTCGAGTGATGATGCTGAAGCAATTGGAGTCGGGGAAGATGCTGAAGCAACTGGAGATGGGGAAGATGATGAAGAAACTGGAGATGGGGATGATGACGATGAAGCTACTGGAGATGGTGAAGATTGTCGTCAATCCAAGAATTCTGCTGATGCGAAAGTCGCTGACACAGAAGTTGGTGAATGTTCAGTGCAGGTTTCGAAACAATTAGTGGAAAGTTTGTTGAATGTTGGTTGTTATGTTGATACCTTGGACGAGGTCCATGTGTTGTATCGTGAGTATGGACGGCTGTCTGGATTTTCAGTTAGAAAAGGAAGTCAATCGTATTTCCTCAATTCGATGACAGTTCGATCAAAGATGTATAATTGTTCATGCGAGGGCTTGCCTGATAATAAGTGCTCCATCGAGAGAGTTCCGGTATGCAAAAGACAGTCGTATAGGTGCAATTGCAAGGTGAAGCTCCGTGTTGCTCGAGATGAAGGTGACTCACCATGGAAGGTGACCATTTTCGATAACGACCACAACCACAAATTGCTTGACCCTAGCGAGAGTTACCTGCTCCGTTCAGCCCGCAATATGTCTCAATCAAAGAAGACTTTGCTCATTGCATTGACGTCTAGCGGCATTGGTGTTAGTCGGGCTTACCGTTTTTTGGAGAATGAAGCAGGTTGTCGTGCTAATGTAGGCTTTCTACGCAAGGATGTGTACAACGCCCTCAATATTGAGCGTAGAGAAATGTCGAAAGTTGAAAATGTAGATGTGAATAGGCTTATTGAGTATTTCACCGATAAAGGTTTGCGTGACCCATTATTCTATTGGAAGGTGAAGGTTGGGGATGACGGATGACTTAAGAACCTCCTTTTCCGCGATACAAGGTGCCTCATTGATTACCAACATTTCGGTGACGTTCTTTCTGTTGATGCCACTTATAAAACTAACAAGTACGACTTGGTTTGTGTTCCTATTATTGGAATCAACCATCATCGCACAAATGTGATGTTTGCAATGGCCTTCTTGTCAAATGAGAAAACAAAATCATATGAATGGTTGTTTTCAACGTTTCTCGAGTCGATGTATCGTAAGGAGCCGACCAATATTTTCTCAGATCAAGATCAAGCTCTAATGAATGGGCTCGATAACACATTTCGCGAGGCATCACATAGGCTATGTCAGTGGCACAAATAACATCAACTTTTCAAACAGGAGGGTTCACGTGAAAGTCGCGAACACTTGGATTATATGCATGCAATAATAAGTTCTTCAAATACCAACCGCAACAAATTAAAAAAACGAATTCAACTAAACTTTTATTCAAATATCGACGACAAATAATAAAAACGAATTCAACAAATATACCATGACAATATTTTTCCCCAAAAAAAAAACTCGTGAGAAAATATATTTTTTCTTTCTCAATATATTTCCCGCAAAAGTTCTTGTCCAAAACAAAATTCTTGTAATAATATATACATATTTGTGAAGTAATAAATATATATACATATTTTGTAAAGTAATAAATATATATACTTATTTTTTAAATTAATACCACTACAATGAATGCTCAACCACTCGTATTCAATATGCATTAACTTGATGGTTTTTAAAGGTCACAACACATTCCACCAAATTCAAAGATAAGAAAAACCAAGCTATAACAATCGCCGGTTGATGGAGAAACCAGAGCATTTCGATGATTACGACGATTTAAAGGAATACCTATACATTAAAAGCTTGAATCTTAGTTGCCGTTATATCCATTTTAATGGACCATCAACCAAGAAGCCAGCCGATATCGTCGCCGACGATGACGGTACGACCGACGACGGGAGACCACCACCGCATGTACTACGACAGCAACACGTTGCAAACACAAACATAAAGTGTTTCTTTTGTCAAAGCCTCACTCAAACCACCGGGCAGCACCAAATAAGGTATTCATTTGTTGTCTTTCTCACTCGCACTTAATTAAACTTGACAAAGTATAAGCTTACTACAAAACTATTTCTACGTCCAAACAGTTACTTTCAAACACAATAAATTATGACACCCCTCAATAAATTTTCAGTGTATACCCATGTGGCCTCGTCTTTGGTTATTCATGCATCAAAGGCGCACTCACGACGGGGAACGAGGTAGGTCAATATATATGAAATGTGTAAACACTTACGAATCCTTTCTCAATTTTGAATCTGTAAATTATTTCAATGTTTTCACTTGACAAACTTTCTTACAGACTTGCCCGGGTTGTGGGCAACAACACGTGGGGTGGGAGGTAACTAAACTTGACATTTCCCCTGATCAGATTATAAAATAAGTACGTCCGAATCCAGGTACATGCATACCTTACACAATAAAACGAAGCTATATAAATTTCGAATGCAACATGTCTAAACGTCTATATTATTATTTGTGGCACAGGAACAACAAATCAAGCGGTGAAGCAAGTTACCCGTAGTCTTGTTTAGTAAATTACTATTAGTTATTTTATCTTGAATTTATCTTCTACAACTATGTTCTAAAGACATTTCAACTGTTGATTGCTTCTTTTCGTGCTATTCCTGTCATTTATTTTAATCATATGTCCGGTTTATGGGTTTGCCACCAAAATTTCAATAGTAATGCTAAATAAAATATACGTCTCTAAATAATGAAACATTATAGTCATGTAAGAATGCATGACATAAATAAATCTTATGCCCAATGATAAAGTTTCGTAGCCAAGACAAATTTAAACTGGTACATATTATAGCAATTAACACATCACAAAATCAAATATATATATCGAATCCTAGTACAAAAGTCGAGCATGTAGGTCATATCCTCAAAAAATTAAAATATGACTCAATATCCCCCATTATCTTCACGGTGATGACACCGCGGGGTTACATGTCAACAAAATTAGCTCATTTAGAGATACCAAACTACGAATCGAACAACGTAGCAGTCAATTCATTTGACAGCTCGAATAACTTAGCGCAATATCCCTTGCGGGAATCTTCACAACGAATCAGATTAATTTCCAACACCGATACGTTATAGGCACGACACTCCATGAATTTCACGGCCATAATACCACAATCACTTAGATTTACCTACTTTGGTGCTCCGGAGTAATTCACCACATTCCAAGACATCTTCAACGGTTTACGTTCACAAGTTGACGAATCCCATAATCCACCAAGCCTGCATAGTATAGGAATGTTCTTTCGTACGTTTGCAAAATGAGCCAAAATATCCTCCCAATCTTGTTCCAAAGAATTGTATACAGTGATGAGTTGTTCATCCAACGACACATCAAAGAAGATCCAATGAGAATTATGGACGTTGGCAATGCCGAAGATGTGATCAACTTCACACCATCTCAAACCCCCACTAACCGGACGTTCACCCTGGACATAGGGCATCATAATCGGCAAAAAATCTTCCACATTTGCACTTCTCAGTGTTTGCTAAAAATAAAAAACATAACAACACATAATCAAAGAGTGAACAATTATTTATATGTTAACAAGAATCAATAATTAAAAAAAAAAATATGCCTCCTCACCCAACAACAAATCTCCAAACATGCCCATCTGCGGTGGTTTGTTATTCCAGAATGCTTATCAAAATTTATGATAAGAAAGTTAATGAGTGCATCTATATGCTGCAATAAGAAGTATATCACAACGACTTAACACATAGGTGAACGGGAAATATGATTCAATTTGGGAAAGAATCTCGTAAATTACCATGTTGTCAAGCCACCCATCGGGCCTCAACAAAGTATTGAACCAAGCTAAGTCGGCGTATTGCAAAATCTCTGTAGGAAACAACACTAAATTTTCCCTACAAATATTTACCAATATCCAAAATTAAGGCAATCACCAAAAATTTAAAAAATCAAAATCTGATGCCAAGAATATTAACCAAACTACATAACAGGAATAATTACATATTACCTAGGATTATTCGTTGCGTGGAGGACCCATTCAGCAAAGGGCACCAACAGAGCAGACGACATATTGTACTCGTTGGGATCGTACATGCACAATCCGAAGGCTTTTTCAGCAAACACGGCCCTTGCGTTCGGCTTCATGCAAAATAGATCGTCTGCCACGTCATTACGATCTGAAATCTTCTTGCTATCGACGTCATCCATGACATTTTTAAAAACTTTGTGCTCACATGAGCAACAAATACCTCCCCCACACTTTTTAATCATAACTTCAAAGTTTTTTAACTTCAACTCTATGTATTCCTCCAAACACTTTATTTATCCCTTCAGGCTTAAGAACATATTAGTAATATCCTGCATATATATATATACACAATTACTTGGACATCCAAAGTTTGGACTGCAGAATAACAAATGTTAAATTAATTACACAACTCACATTCAATTTCGCATCCACGATGAAACTCGAACCTTCCGGAGTAACCAAATGAGTGTTCGAATGCCTATCGCTCCGAGGTGTACCTTCACTTACATAACATTGACCTCCGCGACTTTTCTTCAATTTTGGAACGAACCGTTTCAACTCGTGAGGTTCAATTATCTAACAATCCTCAAGATCAACTGATTTGGCAGAAGTATTCCTACATGGTGAACTACCCAAGCGTAAACTCTTTCTCTTTGAATTTTGCTTCTTCGAACTTGATTTAGTTCTCTCGCCACTGTCAAAAACTAGTTTCCGCCCAACGTTCTTTGTCTTCTCGACGAATGGAGAAGGGGATGCGACCTCCATCGAAGGGGTGATGCCGAGCTGCCCCAAATTCTTAATTTCACTAGAGGATAAAGACATGCGTACCTAAATAGCATTCCAAAAACTATATGTTATTTTTCAATTTCACAAATGGACGTACCCTGCAAAAAACACCACACAGAAGCAGTCAAAATATATAAATATAAATATTGTGCTTACAGGTTCACATCCATGCTCAACCAAAAAATATTTCCTTAGCCCATCATCTTCCAAAATCAAGCTTCGAGTAACAATCCATTTCATTATTAGAGGAAAACTCGTGAGACGTGCTGCATTCAACGAGGCATAATATGTTCCAAGAGTCGGCATAACTTCATATGCCCAACACTGTAGCGCGTAAACAAATCCATAAGCGACCATTGATTTAGTGTGCAATTCTTTCACAACGGATGACAACTCACGCTTCAACCGATGCGTTGAACTAACAAGATACTGATATGAAGCTAGACCCCAAGGATATGCATTAAACATCTTCATATCGTCCATCAAATGCAAATACCCCAAATCCAATTTGCCACTATCTTGATCATTGAACACCAAGACTCCATAAATTAGGATTAAATACGCTAGCTTAAGACTTCTCACCGACTTTCCTTCGCTTGTTTGACACTCCTTGCGGAATTCTTTCTCAATATCCGCGAATATCAAATTAGTTCGTGACCCGAACACATTACCATGAAATTTCGAATGTTTGGGGAGAGAAATATCACCACTGAACTTTAACCCTGTCATTGCACAATAATCGGCTCCTCCGAACTCCATTACCTGACCACCAAGGTTAAACTCTAGTGTTTTTTTCTCTAAACTACTAGAATGTAGCCTTCTACACAAGAGTTTCAATAATTCTCCTTGAAACTGTATCTCACCAAAGTCCATTAGATGGCCTAGGCATGATTGCCGCAAAACAGACATTTGGGACACAGACAGAAGTTCGCGTATATCTCCCATATACCAAAGTTGACATCTCGGTCTCAATGAAATACCTGCAAATATCAAATTGACTACTAACTTATGCGTTGCACCACTTACCAAAATAATACTAATAATAATATTAATAAAAAAATCTGATTCGTATTACAACAACAAAGGTAGTCCAGTATTATATATATTGAATCTCCATAATTTCTACAGCGATAATCATATTAAAAATAGAATAGTGCGCAATTATTACAAACCTAACATACATTTATTGTGTTTCGTTCTAAAAACCTGGTTCAGATTTTTTTCCTCCCTTATTTTCCAACTCCAGCGCATTTATGATATCCACAAACCCTAGACCATTTTAACAAGAAGCAGACCACATATACTGACATACATTCACAATACTTACACAATATAGATGCAAATAACATGAACTACTTCCCATTGCAGAATACGGCTCGGCCATAAAACTTTTTAAACTTATCACTACAAGACTTATAGATGCAAAATACTTACCCGATTCGGTTTTGCTGTTCGATTCCATCATAACCCAGAAAAGTCCCCGCCGATAAAAATTTGCAGGCTCGAATAATGAGTCGTGTTCACGTTTTAAAACATTTCAATTTATTCCTCTTGGTCGAAGTCGTAGAAGAAGAGCATGAAATCCGACGCAAGTGACGAAGCTCTCAAAATTTTCAAACTTGTGTTCATGAAATTGGAGAAGCTTCTGTTCGAAGCCACTTACAAAGCTAATCCAACGGCTTGTAAAAAAGGAACATGAAAATTAAAAAAAAGGAAGGACCGAAACGTGTCCTAGCAAAATTTTAATTTTTTGAGGTAGGGACTAGGCAATAGTTAGGCACACGTGTCAACATCCTATGAATGTAGTGGTCTTTGACCAACAAAAACCCAGAACAGTGGAGAGGCGGGCTTTCATTTACAAACCCGGACCGGCCCCGCATAAAGCAAAACAAATAAATATTCGGCGCTTCTACGTGTCGCCATCCGAACGGCGATGTGTAGTGCACATTGTGGAGGTTAGACATTTCCATCAAAATCAGTTTACTTTTGGGTAGATTGAGTATATTTATTATATAGGTGGATAATTTTGATAGATAAGTTATGAATGTGGGTACTTTCGCCCATTAATACTATATATATATATATGCATACAATATAATTAAATATAAGAGAATACACATTCATATAGCCATATTAAGAATTGGAACTCAATATTTGGCCCTCCATTTTAAATACACAAAATTTGACCATTTTTTTTGCAATTTCAGACTGTATTGTCTTAAATTTGGGCGGACCGAATCGGATTGGGCGCGAGTTCTGGTGGTACTTTTGGCACTAATGTTATGTTATAATTTGTGCCAAAAGTACCAAATTACTTGATTTTTTTTGTTTCTGTTAGTACTTTGGCAATACTTTTTTTCATTTGTTCTAAATAATTTGGTACTTTTGGCACAAATTATAACATCAATGCTAAAAGTACCAAATTATAGTACTCCTTCTGTCCCACTATAAATGAAACTCTTTCTATTTTGGGTGTCCACCATAAATGAGACTCATTTTTTTTTGGGTAAAAGTTTTACCCTTTAAACACATTTTCATTTTTTTACCTACACATAAAATGCGCCTTTCTTAATTTCCGTGCTAAAAAAAGGGGTCTCACTATTAGTGGGACGGATGAAGTATTTTTTTTTTTTACTTTTTATTTGTACTTTTGACACAAATTATAACATTAGTGTCAAAAATACCATTCGAACTCGCGCGCCCAATCTGATTTAATCCGCTCAAATTAAGTGCAATACAATTTAAAATTATAAAGAATTATTAAAATTTGTATTTCTAAAATAAATAGTCAAATATTAAGTTTTATTTGCTCAATATACCTGTCTCAAAAGTTGGCTCTACATATAAAATGATCGCTTCTAAGAATTAAGGATCGATACGATCAAAAAAAGGAAGAAGAAAGAATTAAGGATCGATCTACACCGCTTATCTCTGTATATTCATAAAAATCATTATCATATATGGAGTATATATAAAGAAACACGAATTTCTACCCGACCCACACACACACACATATATATATTAGACACGCACGTGGGAAATAGTTTTATTATTTTTAAAATTTTCGAAACATATTATTCTCAAATTATTTTTTTGAATGATTATGTTTGAACTTATTTGATTAATTACTAATTATCTGAAGTAAAATATTTTGAGTTTTTTTAGTTAATATAAGAGGATTATCAATTTTTCTTAGAAAAGAGTATTAGTATATTCGTTGATAAAGGCATTTCTCTTTCTCTGATAAAACAAAAAGTATATTCGTTGATCTTAAATATTACTGTAGAATGAGGAAGTATCGAAGATTTGATTTGATTTTGTTTTGTAGCTCGACATGCGTGAATGGTACTGCTTGTGCTATTTGTTTATTTTATTTACATTGAAATTTACTTTGACGTAAAGAGGTGGTCTTGGGTACACCCGGGTGTACCGTACAATCGGATCACACTTTCACTTAAACTTTGACCCGCACTCTGATTTGAACCCATATCCTGACCCAACTCATATAAATAACACTATTTTGGGTACGGGTCAACCCGGTTGTACGGTACATCCAGGTGTACCCAAGATTTTGTGTGACGTAAATGTATATAAGAATTCTTATTTGAAAAGGTTTGCAGAAAAAAATTTCCAGCTTATAAATATTGGGAATTGATTTCAGATTTCTAAAACGTGGAAATTATTGAGTATTCTAACCCGACTTTGATTCTACTATTATAAGTTAGCAAATACTCCTATGTTGGACGAAATTTAAGGGGTAATGAATGGGAAAAAATTAATTAGATATTTTTTTACCAAAATAAATATATTAATAAAGTGGACTATGCTTTTAAAAGTAGGGTTATTGGCTCTTAAATACACCAACTTTGGGGGTAGTTTGGTTTTGCACATGAACTTTGAAAGGTGTAAAAAAATACATGAACTTTAATGTTGTTGCAATTTTATCACAAATTCAAATATTAGATATTCAAACTCTATAAAAATCTTACGATTTACGGATTTAGAGATGTCTTATACGATATCTTTTACAGATGTCCTATATGATGTATTTTTTTTAAAACATCCGCTGAATACACGTCGATATTTCGACTTGCCACGTCATCTTTAATTTGAGAAAAAAAATGAATTTATGACATCGTATAAGACATTTGTAAAAGATATCGTATAAGACATCTCTAAACTCGTAAATCGTAAGATTTTTATGGAGTTCAAATATCTAATATTTGAATTTGTGATAAAATTGCTACAACATTAAAGTTCATGTATTTTTTTACACCTTTTAAAGTTCATGTGCAAAACCAAACTAACCCCAAAGTTGGTGTATTTAGGCGCTAATAACCCTTAAAAGTAAATAAAGTGGACTATTGTGAGAAAAGTTTTTTTTTTAAAGGCATAGGTCATTAAAGTGGAAATTTGATAATAAATGTCCAAAATCTTCATTAACCTATAAAGTTGGGCTGGATACAGATAGAAGTGGCCATTTACTTTTATAATTATTTCCATTTTACTCAGTCTCTTTGTGTTGTCAAGGATTTTTTTCTTTTATTTTTATATAATAGCCGTATATTAATAATATTTCCATTTTACTCACAATGTTAATGTGTTGTCATTATTATTTTTTTTTTTTAGGGAATTTGTTGTCATTACTTTTGGTTATTTTTCTTTATATAACCCCTTGAGCCATTCAGCAAGCAAACTTTTTTCTTCTTTCTTTAATTGTCTAGAGAGTTAGAAAATTAAAGAAACTCTAAAGTAACGCGTCCATTAGCTAAATCAAATATAAATCGCCAAGATAAAATATATAAAGGGGAAAGGAAAAAACCAAAGGTAAACCAACAGATTATCATAAAAATTAGTTATAAATTATAAATATACATATATATACTAGTACAATTTTTCTCTAATAATTTGAGCCAAATAAACCAAATCTTAATTAAAGTGCTATATATAGCATGTCAAAATTTAACAATACTCACGGAACGCTGTCATTAATGATCTATTTTCTGGGAAATTGCTGTTTTCGGAGGTAAAGAATAATCAAAATTTCAGGTTTAAAATAGTTTAAATCCCGTCACGTTAATATTGTATGCTTGTAATTAAAATGTATTGTGTGTTAGTCAAGCGGTAAAGGGTTAATAAATAAAATCAAAGGTCTTGGGTTCGAGTCCCATGTGGTGCAGCTTTTAAATTTTTTTATTTAATATTGATAATTTATCAAAAAATAATACTATAATTATTAATTGATTCGGCAATAATTAGGGCGGTAAATGAACAGAGCTACTCGCAAGCTATTATAGATTCGGCTTGAAAAAAATTTGTTTTGAACTCGATTCGATAGTAAACGAGCCGAGCTCGAGCCTAATTTCATGCTCGAGATTTTTATCGAGTCGAGCTCGAGCCTGACAGTACTCGGCTCGTTGAGCTCGTGAACATGTTCGGATTTGATTGTTCACGAATATGTTTGCGAGCCTATTCACAAACCTTTAGTTGAACCTTCAATCGAGTTAGTGCACGAGCCTTAAACAAGTCGAACTCGAGCTCGAGTAACATATTAATTAAGTAGTTTTTCCTAAATTTATAACGAATTTGAGCTCGAACATCATATATACGAACATCTAACAAGCCGAGCTCAAGCTCAAGCTCGAATTCAACATTATCGAGCATCACCCGAGTCGAGCTCGAGCTTGGTAAGTGGGTGATGAGACGAGATCGATCAACAAGATAAAAGTTCAAATCGAGCTCGAGGCGAGCTCGAACACCAGAATATTTAAACGAGTTGAGCTCGAGCCTACTAGTATTCGGCTCGACTCGGCTCGTTTACGGCCTCAGCAATGACAATTGAAAGAATGAGTAATTCATAGAACATGATTTGAGATGTGTCGCAATATACAATACTAGTACGTATGATGGTACCAATATCACAGAATGTACCAAACAAGAAAGAATAATACGCAGAGAATGATTACCTAATTCGGTGATAAAACACCTATGTCTAGGGGCTCGCCCAAAAAAACGATCCAGTGTATAAAAAGTCCACAGTTAGACTCTTTGTACCTTCTCAAAACTTCACCAACAATGGACAATTGGAAATAAGATAACGACTCACCCCCTAGGCGTGAACTCAGTGCATTCACCACCTAATCCCTTTATAAACAAGAACCAAATAAAGAAGAATATACAACTCTTTTACAAAATACGCCTAATAGTGTATACCTCACAAACATTCTTCTGCTATAACAAAACAACGAACTAATATGAGGAAACACATCACGTGTAGCTAGTTCAGGGGACACCTAGTAGGAACATAATAATTCCCTACTACATCATACGAGATGAGTTTTGTCTAAGTTCCCCCATCTTCTTTAACAAAATATGGTCTTCTTATATAGCCTCTATGCCCTCGATCTTCTCTTATAGTCCATCCTTTCTTATTCGTAAATGGAAACGGACGCATCTATCCTCTTGAAGACAAGCATGAACGAATTTATCCGCAATCTTAATAGATTAAATTTTTATCAATAAAGAGTCCAAAGCCTGTTGGAAATTGAAATCGTTTGAATAAATAAACTCTTGATATCTATTCACTATCAATTCCTGCACAACTAAAAATCTCCACAAGTATTAAAAATATTTTCTGATACATATATCTAAACAAGTACTAAACTCAGAAGGTATAGTCTATATAATGTAACACATTTAATTTATATTCTAGCAACAATCCAACAATTGGAATCACAGAAACAAGAACACTCAAGATGCAGAACCCCTACGCATGCAAGCGTAAAAATTGAAAGACCCAATCAATTACGTAGTTTGGTAAATGCCTATACGTTCATATGAAGAGTGACTTTGGATCTTATTTATCAAAAATCTCTCCACTCAAACATACCCAAGAACATGATGGTTACAAAAGATGATATAATGATGGCTAACAAAATTATTATATATGTTGCGAATTCACCACCAAAGAACTCACAATTACTTTCAACAAAGCAATGAAAACAACAGTTCACCAACTCACAATCTCACTCGAAAAGTTTGTGTAGTGTTTTACAGAGTTGAATGAATTAAGAAACAAGAAAGTAAAGGAGACACAATGATTACGTGGTTCGATCTTTTCAGATCTACATCCACGGTTGCAAAGTAAGGAAAATCACTGTAAAAACAGGAGACAAGAACAAGTTACAACACTCAGCAACAAGAGCAGGAAACGCAGTTATCAAGCTAACTTCAAGCTACCGCACTATTAAATCCTATCTCTCTATTCAGCTGAAAACTAACTAAAAACTTATTCATTGTTATGTGAAGAATATATATACAAGATTTGGGATAAAAAAAGATAACAGATGCAAGCACAAGAAGGATGAGAAGTTGGCTTGCTGCAGGCTCTCAACCGGAAATCTGTTACAACAGATTTTAGGTTTAAAGTCTTTGTTTGCAACTAACTCCTCCAACTCTTGCTATTTCCTTTCCAGTCCCTCTTCTATGTAGTCACCAAATAACATTCCCCACCTTGACTGCATAGTATCATCTCCATCTGCAACTTATTTTAACCAAAAACAAGAAACAAGAAAACATAGAAAAAATTAGTAGAACATACAAGCTCTCTCAATGAGAGCAAACATTTATCAACTTAAGACAGTAATTGAACTTGGCTGCTGGCAGAGATTTGGTTAACATATCAGCTGCATTCTCCTCAATGCTTACTTTAGTGACTTTAACAATACCCTTCTCAACAATATCTCTCACAAAATGCAGTCTAACATCTATATGTTTAGACCTTTCATGAAAAGCTTGATGTTTCATCAAGTGTATAGCACTTTGGCTATCACAAAAGATAGTCACTGATATCTGCTGAAAACAAAATTCTTGCACCATCCCTTTAAGCCAAACACTTTCTTTCACTGCTTCAGTTACAGCAATGTATTCTGCCTCTGTAGTTGAAAGAGCTACCACAGATTGCAACATGGACTTCCAACTAATAGCAGATCCAACCATTGTAAAAACATAACCTGTTTGAGATTTTCTAGTATCAACACTTGTGGCATAATCTGAATCCACAAAACCAACTAACACTTCACTGTTGCTGTTAGTAACTCTCTTTAACAGAATTCCAACTCCAGATGTTGCTTTTAAGTATCTAAGAATCACTTTTAAGGCTTCCCAATGAGCCTTCCCAGGATTTGCCATAAACCTACTAGTAACACTAATTGAATGAGCCAAATCTGGCCTAGTACATATCATAGAGTACATAATACTCCTTACAACATTAGCATAAGGAACCTTATTCATTTCTAGTTCTTCTTCTCTAGAGCTAGGTTTCTGCTGTTCAGAGAGTTTTATATGCTGAGCTAAAGGAACACTAACAGTTTTAGCTTCATTCATATTAAACTTCCTAAGCACCTTATGAATGTAATCAGATTGAAGCAACATTAACTCATTCTTCTCCTTATTCCTTCTAATATCCATTCCTAGTATTCTCCTAGCCTCACCTAGATCTTTCATATCAAATTCTCTACTTAAAGCTTGCTTAACATCATTAACATCTACCATAGACTTGCTAGCTATTAACATATCATCAACATAAAGAAGTAAACATACAAGACCTCCATCCTTAGACTTTTTCATATAGACACACCTATCATAATGAGACCTAGAGACCCCAATATTCATCATAAAGTCGTCAAACCTCTTGTTCCACTGCCTAGGACTTTGTTTCAGACCATAAAGAGACTTCTTAAGCAAACAAACTTGAGACTCTTGCCCCTTAATCACAAATCCCTCAGACTGGTTCATGTATATGGTTTCTTCTAGTTCTCCATTAAGGAAAGTTGTTTTAACATCTAATTGATGGAGTTCAAGTCCTAACTGGTTTACTAACGCTAGTAAAATCCTGATAGAACTATGTCTAACTACAGGTGAGTAGATTTCATTAAAATCTATACCCTCTTGCTGTGTAAACCCCCTAGCTACTAGCCTAGCTTTATACCTTATAGTCTCAGAATTTCCAACAACCTCCACCTCTCTCTTGTAGATCCATTTACAACTAACACACTTTTGAGTTTTCACCTTAAGGACCAGCTTCCAAGTCTTATTCTTTAATAAAGACTCAATTTCTTCTTCCATTGCCTTTATCCAATGTTTACTGTCCTTACAAGTGATTGCCTCCTTGTAGTTTCTAGGCTCCTGGTCAGATATCTGCTCAGCAACATTTAGAGCATAATAAATTTGCTCAGCTTGAGCAAACCTTGTTGGTGGTCTGATGTTTCTCCTGACCCTATCCCTCGCTAGATGATAATCACTCAAAGTATCATCAGAAGTATCCTGAAACTCTGATTCTTCTTCCTTGATTTTAGTGGTTTCAGCATCTCTGTCATCAGCCTCTTCATGAGTATTTGACTTAGTTTTTCTGGTAGTATGCTCCACCTCGAGTTCAGCAGTTGTTGACTCTCCCTTATAAGGCATAACATTTTCTTTGAAAATAGCATCTCTGCTCACAAGAGCTTTACCTTTTCCTGGTTCTATACACCACAGTTTGTAGCCCTTAACTCCAGTAGGATACCCTATCATAACACACTTAATAGCTCTAGGTTCTAACTTATCTTGCCTAATATGGGCATAAGCAAGACAACAAAATGCTCTCAAGTGAGAATACCCTCCTGACCTGCCACTCCATATTTCTTCTGGAGTTTTCAGACCAATAGCAGTGGATGGACACCTATTGATCAAATAGGCCGCTGTAGTAACAGCTTCTCCCCAAAACCTTGCAGGCAACCCTGAGCTACTTAGCATACACCTTACTCTCTCAAGTAGGGTTCTATTCATCCTCTTTACAACTCCATTCTGCTGTGGGTTTCCAGGTACAATGAGATGTCTCTTAATCCCTTTGGATTTACAAAACTCACTGAATTTCTCAGACATGAACTCAAGACCATTGTCAGTCCTCAAGAGTTTCACCTTGCAATCCTCTTCATTTTCTACTTCACTGCACCATTGAACAAACTTATCAAAAGCATCAGATTTATTTTTAAGAATATAAACCCATACCTTTCTGGAATAATCATCTATCAAAGAGATGAAATAGCTTCCTCCACCCACAATGGTGGTCTTTGAAGGACCCCACAAGCCACAATGTATATATTGTAAAGGAGCAGTAGATAAATGTTTACCAACATGATATACAAGCTTTTTACTCTTGCTTAAAACACATGCTTCACAGTTACTAAGATTAATATCATGTTGGACAGTTATAAGGTCTTGTTTCTTAAGCTCCAGTAACCCCTTTTCACTAACATGACCTAATCTTGAGTGCCAAACTATAGCATCAGGATTTGAAACATGGTCAGTTTCACCTATCACAGTAGATCCTATCAGGTGATATAAACTATGTTTTCTCATACCCTTCATTATGATTTTATCACCTTTTATAATATGCAAACTAAGGTTCTCAAATTTAAATTCATAACCCTTAGATTGCAAAGATCCTAAAGATATCAGATTTCTCTTTAGGCTAGGAATATACCTGACATCATTTAGCAGCCTCACTGATCCATCATGGAGTTTTAGTTTCACAGATCCAATTCCTTTCACAGGGCATACCTCATCATTTCCAAGAATTACTAAGCCAAGTTCTTTAACCTGTAAATTAACAAACCAAGATTTAGAGGGACACATATGAAAAGAACATCCATAATCAAGTATCCAATCATTTTCATTTGAATTAGAAATTATATTTAAAGCTTCTGCTTATTGGTATTGCTCAGCAATATCAGTTGTGTCAGATGTTGAGGCTTTCTGAGCCTGCTTCTTCTTCCAGCTATATCAATCTTTTCTGATGTGGCCTGGTTTTTGACAGAAATGACATTTTCTGGTTTCTTTTCCCTCCTCATCTTTGGTCTTTCCTTGAGAGCTTGGTTTTGATTTGTCTTTCCAGGGCTTCTTGGATTTGCTCTTCTGAGATTTAGCTTTGATATTCAAATTCTCATTGGGTATCTCTGATTTTGCTTCAGCAGCCTTTTGGAGTTCTTTACTCCTAATTGCAGTCACCACTTCTTCCAAAGTGATGGTAGTTTGCGTGCCATACACCAAAGCATCGTTCATATTGTCATAGGATTTTGGCAAGGCACTTATTAGCATGATTGCCTGATCTTCATCTTCAAGCTTTACATCTATATCTGCTAGACCATCCAGAGCTTTGTTAAACTCATCTAGCTGATCTAAGATGTTCTTGTCATCAGAGATCTTGAAGGAGTAAAGTTTCCTCTTCATATACAGGTGGTTTACTAGAGATTTTGTCATGTACAAACTCTCTAGTTTCTCCCAAACTCTAGCTGCAGTAGTTTCTTTTTAAACATCTCTCAATACTTTGTCTCCAAGACAAAGTATAATTGTACAGTGTGCTTTCCGTAGCATTTCTTGAAAAAGATCTTTATCTTCACTCTCTTTCATTGAGATCTGGCTTTTATCTATGGCGCCAACCAATCCTTGATGAGTCAGTATTGCTTTCATCTTGAGACGCCATAGTGACAAATCATTCTTTCCAGTAAATTTCTCAATGTCGAACTTAGACATCGCCATTCTTTCAAGAACACAGATGGATCAGCTTCTTTCTGCAGATCTAGTTGATTTATTCCTTTGCGAGCATTCTCCTTTACCGTAGGGAGTCGCTTCCCACAGACGGCGCCACTTGTTGCGAATTCACCACCGAAGAACTCACAATTGCTTTCAACAAAGCAATGAAAACAACAGTTCACCAACTCACAATCTCACTCGAAAAGTTTGTGTAGTGTTTTATAGAGTTGAATGAATTAAGAAACAAGAAAGTAAAGGAGACACAAGGATTACGTGGTTCGATCTTTTCAGATCTACATCCACGGCTGCAAAGCAAGGAAAACCGCTATGAAAACAGGAGACAAGAACAAGTTACAACACTCAGCAACAAGAGCAGGAAACGCAGTTATCAAGCTAACTTCAAGCTACCGCACTATCAAATCCTATCTCTCTATTCAGCTGAAAACTAACTAAAAACTTATTCATTGTTATATGAAGAATATATATACAAGATTTGGGATCAAAAAGATAACAGATGCAAGCGCAAGAAGGATAAGAAGTTGGCTTGCTGCAGGCTCTCAACCGGAAATCTGTTACAACAGATTTTAGGTTTAAAGTCTTTGTTTGCAACTAACTCCTCCAACTCTTGCTATTTCCTTTCCAGTCCCTCTTCTATGTAGTCACCAAATAACAATATATTCGCTCCGTTATTATTAAGTGCCCCGGTTATCAAATTACACATACCAATAAAATAAAAAATTTACATTTGTAATCTTATTAATTATCATAATATATATGTACAATTAATTCTATATTAAGGTTAAAATAGGAAGAATGTCATAATTATACTATCAAATTTTGAAATTGGATACTTATTGGGGAACAAAGAAAATATTAAAATAGGACACTTAATAAAAAAACGAAGGGAATAATGCTTAAATACGAGTAGCTACAAGGATGATATAAGCTGGACAAGATGAATCTCTCTTTTTTTTTAAAAAAAGAAGAAGATTAATAATAATTTCTCATTTTTCACCAAATAATTTGAATCCTTGAGCTGTTAATTGAAGATGAAGAAGCGTCTTAGCAACTGAACTGCCCCGTTATCAACGAAACAAAATTAATGTATTTGATGAGCTGAAACTACTATCTGCACGATTAATTGTTATGCATTCTGTCATGATACATAATTTCCAGCTAAGTCCTTTTACAGCAGCTTCTTTGCTAATCAGTCCTTATATTTTTAATGTTTTGCTTCACATTCTTCGTATTAATCCTTTGATTTTTTGAAGAGGTTTATTAATCATTTATTAGTAACTATGTTACATACTATACTGATGTTGCTTATACTTTTCCACTTTCGAAAAGGTAAAGGTTAATACTATGCCAACCCAAAATTTAGTGCAAAATTATTGGTGTATTTGTCAAAATAACTTTTCCCACATTTAGGTGGTAATGATCAATTTTCATATCACCAACAAATTTTCTTTAGCTTCATTGAATATAGTCCTATCTCCTTTTTTTGGGTCTATGTAAACTATTCCTATACTGGTAGTTGTTAAAATAAAAGCTATGATTCTCTGTTTAATTTATATTAGAGTTAATGTTGGAAATTTGATGTATAAATGGTGCAAATCCATAAATTAATTATAATAAATTCGTTGGGTTTTTGGGAGAACTGTTTGTAGATTTGAAATCTACATTTCAAGTATAGTGTGTATTTGATTGTTCATTTTCAAGTAGTACTTAATAAATAATCAATTAATACATGAAGTTTGATGTTTGAGAAGCATTAATGCTTGAGAATGTGGAAAGTTAGTATCCCACATTAAAAAAGTAATGAATTCGCAAACCATTTATAAATATTATCTCATGAGAAGGAGATTATCAATTGTGCACCACAATGGTGCACCCTTTTTTAAGTTAACCATTTTATGGCTAGCTTATAGTCATTTCATGACCAACTTATTTCATACGAGGTAGCACCATTCAAGTCTGGTGCCGGACAGTAAAAATGTCAGATATTAAAACAATTTTTGTGATATGGTTTTTAAATATAATTACACAAGGAAAGCGACAATCACATATACTTTTTCTTATTTAATTTTCTTTAAGTTACAAAAATTTCATCAAAGCGAGAGAGAAAAAATAATGGATATGTTTTAGTTGGAATTAGCAGGTTAATGCAATATTTGTATCTGGGATTTCCAGCTAAAGAGCACTGGTAAATTCCTGTAACGACTTAATAGTTTTCATATACAGAATTGCACCTTTGATTTTTGCATCCAATATTTAAATTTCAAGATGCTACTCAATGCAGAATCTCAACAGAAAGTTTTTATGGGGTATCTACAGACTACACATACTTGGAAGTTGATTTCTTAAATTTATTTTATTGGAAAGTTGATATTGATTGATCTGGTAATTCAGTTTCAATATTATAATTAAGATATGCAGTCCATCAAGTTTTTTTAAATTTATTTTATTGGAAAGTTGATATTGAGTGATCTGGTAATTCAGTTTCAGATATAATTTTATAATTAAGATATATATATAAAATAAAAAAGGTATGCACGGTGCAAATCTTAGTATTTTTATTAAAAGAAGAATGTTGCATAACTACAAAAAAATATCACAATTAACGACGGAATTTTTCGTCGCTAAAATACTATTTCTTGTCGTTAATTATAGTTAACGACGGATCCGTTCCGAAAGTAATTCTTTCGTGGCAAATTGAATTAACGACGGAAATTTCCATTGCTAAATTTAGCGACGAAAATTTTCATCGTTAATTCGACATTGTATTATTATTATTTTTATTTTATTAATTTCAATTGAAGGAATTTTATTTTCAATTTTGCAATGTATTTTGTACTCAATCGTATACACTTTTGTATACTTCCCAGTAGGTCACCCATCTTGATAGTGCTCTAATACAAGCACGATTAACTTTAAAGTTTTTTTTGAGTAATCACCAGTGTAAAAGAGACAAACAATTGTTATAATAGTACTCATCAAGTCATTTAAATTCACTTTCAATATACAATTTCATTTATGCATAACCTTAAAATATGTCGACATGTATAACTAAAATTTGTTAAGTTTTAATAATGATCAATTTCAAAATAACTATAAATTTTAAAATAAACAAAAAAAATTAATATTATTACATTACAAAAAAAATTAAATTAAAAATACAGAAATAAGAAGAAAAAAAAATAAATAAATAAATTTATTTTTAAATTAAATAGAAAAATAAAAAGTATTTTTAAAATAAAATTTATAAAAAATATTAATTAACGACAGATTAATAATGAAAATAATAAAAATATAGCAAATTTTTCCAAGAGCTACAGACTACACAGTACTTTTTTCTTTTTTCTTTTTGATCAAGACTACATTAATATGGACCCCCAAATATAGAAATTCAAATCAATATTACTGTAATAGAAATTCAAATCAATATTACTGTAATTTGTATTTAAGCTCATTACATCATTTCCCATTTATAAATGTCAATCTATCTCATGCATACAACCAACAATATATATATATATAGTAGCCTGCATTAATATGGACCCCCAAATATAGAAAATGGTTCCGAGAGGATGTGAATGAAATAGCTAATAAGTTTTCCATTTATGGTTCTAACTTCTAATAGTATATTTTTTTAAAAAAATTGAGCCTCTAAAATTTTACTGATTTGTCAAAATTGAGTTATATAATTATGTTAAAATTATATATGTCTGTAAAATTTGGATCCTTACACTTATTATCGATATTCACATTATGGTCGTGTTTTGTATTAAAAGTATTAAAGTAATAATTTAGTAAAAGTATTAAAGTAATAATTTAGGGTTTTGACAAATAAAATCACGAACTATTACGAATTTATAATTTTAACGTGATTTTTGAAGTGTGACAAATTAAATCATCACCTTTTCAAGTTTTGCAATTTCATCCCCACAATTTTTTTCGATCATCGAATTGTTGAGTTGGAGATTACGTGGATTAGTTCGCCACATAATATGCATGTTACTATGTTGTTTTCTATAAAATTGTTGAATATTAAAAATTATGGTGCAAATTCAGGATGCAAGCACTTGATAATTTGAAGAAAATTTTAATTGAAATTGTACGAAACGACATCGTTTAAGCCTAATAAAAATCATGTTGTCTTTACTAATCCATGTAAGTTCTAATTCAACATTCTATGATCGAAAAAAAAAATTGAGTGGACTAAATTGTAAAAATTAAAAAGATGGTGATTGAATTCATGTACCACACTTCAAAAATCACGTTAAAATTACAAATTCGAAATAATTCGTAATTTTATTTGTCGAACCCCTAAATAAAATTATAGTAACAAAGATTTTACAACGAAACTTCGTGGATTCAATTCTCGAAAGAAAAAAAAAAAAGTTCAAAGAGCTCACTCTTTACAAATGAACATTAAAGGAACCCATCGAAAGTATTTAAAAGTGTATGGACCTAATTATGCATTTATCATAGAATTAGTTTGTACCCATTCTCAAAGTACTAGAGTTATGTTCATATCTTCATTAAGTTGGCGTATATGATACACTCTCATTAATATATAGGGTAATAACACTAAAATACACAAATTTTTATATATTTCTGATTTTGCACATAAACTTAAAATCATACCTTTAAATACACAAATCTTTATTTCTTTTCGATTTTACATACGATGAACATTTTGGGTGAGTGATTTGTCGTCAAATCATTTTATTATTGTAGTGGAATCTATAATGTCCAACTACATCATTTAGGAAGACTTTTGTTTAAACCACGTAGATAATTCCGCGTCTAGCTTAATATTCCTTAGCCGAAAATTTTCACCGTGTGCAAAATAATGAAAAAAAAAGGAAAGTTCATGTGCGAAAAAAAAAATGAGTGAAAATTCGTGTAAATTGACATTATTACCCATAATATATACATATGAAAGATTTGATTTTACACACGCACAAATAATTTTATTCCAAACTATTCAATTATAATACATCAAACTAATTAGTCAAGGCAATCGATAATTTTTTTTAACTTTAAAATGTATGCTTTGAGTAAATTATATGCTACGAAAATTAAAATAAAAATAAAAAATCCATAAGATCAAATATAGTAGTCTAGAAGCTTAGCATAAGGAATTGAACTTAAAAAATATTGATGGAATTGGAACATAAGTAGGCAAATTTAGACAAGTTGGCATCTATTTTTGTATGTACTGTTTTATATGACCTACAAATGTTAGAAAAGATAAAGAAAGAGTGGGAGGCACTATTATTTCAGATGATGAAACTGTTATTTACTCCCTACCACTCATTTTTTCTTTAATTAGTAGTTTGTTGTGTGTGCCGAATTCGCCTTCAATGAGAACGACAACTGCCCAAACGCGCAATTTCTTCACCCATATATTGGAATAATGATATTAGAATCTATTTGGTGTTGATAAAATTCTATGAAAAAAAAAGATATATATGCGATTTCTCGCCTACGAGATGCTACATCTGATAAAATATGCTATTTTTAAAATTTATTTGAAGGGTGAATTATTGTTAAAAATAATAATTTGTTAAACTTCTAAACTTGGATATTTGAATTGACAAATGATGATTAGGTCGAAAAATAGTAAAAATAACAACTCATCGAAACTATTGATCATGTTCATCTCAAGTGGTAAAATTGAGACACCTAGAAACTCTTTTTTATAAGAGGTTTTGGTTTTAATTCCGCTTGAATTGCTATGTAGTTTTCCCACCTTTATGTGGATAGTGGTTCCGCCTGCGTGTGATTATTTTTATTTTCTCACCTTTTGTGTGATGTAGTTTTCTCACCTTTATGTGGGTAGTGATCGTCTACGATCGGTTATTTTTAGACCTTTGTGTGGTGTAGAGATTCTGCGTGTGATTATTTTCTCACCTTTGTGTGATGTAGAGTTTGATTAGATAATAAATATCTCTTGTAATTTTTAATAAGATTTTTTAAAAAATAATAACTCATGGAAACTTACGCTCGTAGATTGACCGGTCAAATGTGTAAACTTGCATTCACAAAGAGCTTATTTGGTAGATAGCATGGAATAAGGCTTGATATATTTAATTGAAATATCTTTTACTATATATCTGTCATGTTAATACTCTCCTGTTAGGTAGAATTTATTAAAATATTTATAAAAATATAATTTATTGTTTGATATGATGCATTAAGATTATATACATAATTATGATTTGTATTATGTATACCACCTCCCCAAATGATAATTACCAAAATCCGTATAATATTTTTTAGGTTTTTTATTTATAATAATGTGTCATAAGCATATTATACACTCTAATCATCTGTACCAAACGACCCTAAGACCCCTAATAATACTCTAACATCGTATAATTAATTAGTTAGCAGTGAAGTCAAGAATTTATAAAAAGATCTCAGTAGAATACAATTGTCTTAACTTTTGTTCTCAAAATTGGTTAAAATGTGATCGATACAAGGACTATATAGTAAGTAATGCCCCACAACTCCATTTATGAAAGTTGTATACATGATTTTTATGGACATTTCTATATCTGAGTTGAGAGCCCATTATTTGTCTCACACCATGGACACGAAAGACGATGCGAAGCACTTTAATTGGATTATAAAAGTTCTCAAATCCGAATTTTCTACTTCATAATTATATTTAGTTATTTTGTTACTATTATGTATTATACGCTGTTATTTTGGTAGTGTAGAAAATAGAATGACGATAAATGTAAGGATGCAGAACCGAAGCGAGAATAAATTCTCTCTCCGTAAGGCAAAATTATTTTCGCTCTATGCTTGCGGATCTACAATAATTGCCCCCAAGATACAACGGTTTTAGGATGATAGACGAGTCCTTAGCACTAGGAGATCGCTATCCGGTCGAACGGCTTGATACTCGGGACTGAGTATGTAAACTAAACTAATATGACAAATTGATTATCTGAATTTGTTGGTGTATATTTAATCTCATTCTGGAGGGCCCTATTTATAGTGTTCCAAGGGTTTCCTTGAACGGACGTGACTTTCCAATCCAAAGAGGTGCACCCTTTTTGTTTGAAGAGATGTCTCTCTTATGTCCGAAGGGGTGTATTGATTGGGCAACATGTGGTCCGAACCATCGTGTCTCTTCGGTCCTTAACCGCTGCCCCGCGCACTGTTTGGACAAATATGTCCGAACCATCGTGTCTCTTCGGTCCTAAACCGTCGCCACATTTTTGACATTAATTACTCATTCAATTCTTTATATATTTAAATAAGTAAATATACCAATTTTAATCTACTCAACATGTAGATTCAAAAAATATCATTTAATTTCATTAATTATCAAAGTAATTATGACATTAAATAAGATATTTATTCCAACATACGCATGATAGAAGTACTAAATTAATACAATAATACTTAGCTGGTTTTGATAATAAAACTATTATTCTAGTCAAATGCCATTTAAATAAATACATAGTTTGCAAGGAATCTAAAGTCTCGAATGCCCTTTAATTTCATTAGTCCTTTTCTTTCTATACTTTATTTATTCCCAAACCCAAATGATAAGATTAACAAGGAAGAGATATTGAATTTGGTTCGAGATTGTCCACGGGCCGGGAATCGGTGGTTTTGGACCTGAACCGGTGATTCACGATTCATCGATAGGGTTTATCGTAATCGATGTGTCTGACTATGGAGAAAGTTTTGGGCCGAGTCCAAAATCAGAGATTTTAAGTTTGGTTCGAGGTAAACATATAACACTCAATTATAATAAAAATCTGTATTATCATTAAATTCAAACTATACATATACAATTATAAAAATTACAAATAAATAAAAAATAAAATATAACATTTACAATTTTACATTATTTCTATAATTACACAACCACAAAATACATGTCTAAGTTTAAAATTATAAATCTAAATATATAAATTGACAGTTAACCGATGTTTAGGCCCATAATCGGCCATTGTTCCGAGCGGTTCCAGACTTCCAGTTAACCCTTTGGAGCGTACTTAATAATGCATGTTGAAGACACAAAGTTTGGTTTTCGACAATGTGTAGTTTTGTTTTTTATTGTGTGTATAGTTAGACAATTCGAAAGAGTTGACTAGATTATTATGTAAATATTTTCACTTGATTATATAACTCAGGTTTTTTTTTTTTGATCAATATATATATATATATAGGGAGCCGCTCCAATGAGACCCCCTAATTTTAGTGAGATTTAGGGCACGATCTGGTGCGTTTATATATATATAACTCAATTGCTACCAATCGCTTTATGTATTTTTTTTTTCAATTGATGTAAAATAAACTTAACTTTTGATTGAGTGCACACTTTACGCATACAAGGCATCATAAGAATTGGAAGAAAAAAAATGAGTTATTTTATGGGTGGGATCTAGATGACTACATAATTAATTAAAAAACAAAAATAAGGTTCGAGTGATTTGAATAGAGTTGACATGAAATCAAATGAATTGGTTGGCATCCCTAAATGAGGATTAGTTTGTGGTGGGGGTGAGTAGGGTGGTAAAACGGTTCTGGTTAATCAGTTTTAATCGTAATCGAACTGGAAAAATCGGTTTTCGGTTAACCGATAACTGGTTTTTATCAGTTCGGTTCTGTTATCGGTTAGTGTGTTCATCACTAATCGGTTAATCGGTTTAACCGGTCGGTTAACCGGTTAAACCGATTAACCGATTTATTTTATATTAAATCAATTAATTTATATTTTAATATTTTAATTTAAATAATACATTAATATTTCAAGTATCTATAATTTTTTTTTTGTTCTAAATTATCATAAGTTGTGAATTGGTGTAGTGGATAAGACTTTATTCTTTCTTTCAAAACTCAAGAGTTCAAATCCTATTGCACACATTCTACAAATTTGAATTTTTTTAAATAAAAACCGGTTAATTCGGTTAACCAGTTAACCGATTAACCGAATTAACCGGGTAGTTAAGTCGATCACTTGAAAAAATTACACTTTAAATTTATCATGTGTAATAAATATGCAAAGTCCTTAATTTAGTAAGAATATTTTTATTAAACACCAAAAAAATAACAAAATAATATATTCTATAAATGTAATAGTATTATATTTTAACTAAATTAAAGTTTCGTAGTTTAAATGCTATTATTTCATATTCATTCAATATGTATTTTGATTAAATTATTATTTATTTAATCGATTTTATGATTTAATAAACTTTAACATGCTAATATTTTCTCCGTCCATCATAAATTTAACATTTTTGTCATTTTTTATGCCTGTAAAATAATATGATACAATACTTTTTTTTAAGACATGAGCCTACCATATACTTTATTTACAAAAAAATCATTATGCATGTGTCAAACTTAATTCACATTTAACCACTCATTTTATATTCAGTGTGACCATTTATTTATTAAAAATATATCCATTAACTTTTTTTATTATAATTCGTCTCCAACCAAAATGTTATATTTATGGGGGACGGAGTGAGTATTTAATGCTTCCTCCGTCTATTACTCTACTCTGTTATACCCATATCACATGTAGGGGTGTAATCGAGCCGAGCCGAGCCGAATAATGTCTTGTTTAAGCTTGGCTCGTTTAGCTAATCGAGCTGTTTGATTAATTATCGATCGAGCTTTAATCGAGTCGAATACAGTGCCGAGCCTAATCGAGCTTTTTAAATTTAAATTTTTATTTAAAATTTTAGTTATTTTCCTAATACATAAGTTAATTTTCAAATATATAAGTTATTTTATTCACAAAAATATAATATATTTACTATTTTCCTGTAAATAAATGATGTTAATTAGATACTTAATCCAAATATTACTACATATAGTATAAAATATAGTAAGACATTTAATGAATAATCTTATGTTTTTAAGATAAATCACTTCACGAGCTAACGAGCCGAGCATCGTCATGCTCAAGTTTGGCTTGTTTAGCTAAACGAGTTGTTCATTAAATTATCGAACGAGCTTTTATCGAGTCGAACGTCGAATAGCTCACGAGTAGTTTGGCTCGTTTACAACCCTAATCACATGCACTTAATTATTTTATTGTAATTTGTGTTTTAGTGTTATCTCAAGTGATTATCTTACGAATAAACAATAGTACAAATTTGTATAATTATTTATGGCGTGATATGTGTGGGTACAACACTAGAAAAGTAGTCGTTTAAAATGTTTGGGATGACAAGTGTGCAAGCAATAAGATACAATAGTCGCCATCTCATTATTGTCATCTACGAAATTACCAACAACAGTTGCCCAAAGCCTGTGGCCATTGTCGGGATCTAATTGCCATATACATATTAAGTACGCTTATTGGCCCACCTCACCAATAATAAGATCATGTTCCAGATTCGAATTCTTGACGTTACGTTATACAATTACATGAAAACATGCACTCATACACTTGTATTCAACAATGAAATATAATTTTCAATCATTCATCTTAAAATTATAAATTATGGTTATTTTTTAATAATTTTGGTCTAAAATATCTTTAATTTCGCGAATCCTACTCTCTCCAGTCCAATCCGTACATGTGACTTTTCCTCTCTCTCTCTCTCTCTCTCTCTCTCTCTCTCCTCCTTTATTTTGGCACAAATAGACATAATCGTGCTCAGTGTACCTAATGAATGACACAATTCGCATGAATTTATCCATTTGTACAAATCGTACCATCATTCAATCTTCAGTCATATTTGACACAAATAAGCATATAATTGTGCTAAATGTACTTAATAAATGACACAATTAACACAAATTTACCCATTTGTACCAATTGTACCATCATAATCCAAGCGCCCCAACCTGAACCCGAAGCTCAACCTGCGCGCAAACTCGAACCCGGTCCGCCCTAAATAAGGGCAAAACAGTCATAAAACGTAAAAATGGGTGGGGGGAGGGGGGGGCAAAATTTGTGTTTTTTGGATTGGAGACCAAATATTGAGTTTCATTGCTCAATATGACTATTTCAAATATTGACTCTACTTATATATTCTCTTCGTTCATAAAATACATAATCTCTAAAATATCTTTATAAGAAAGTCGATATGAATTAATTTTAATAAAAGTTAATTGTGTATTTGATGATTGAATAAAGTGTCTCACGAATTAGAAAAAGTGATGCGTGATAATGATTAATGAACCAATTAAAATGAAAAGCGGTGAATCCATCAGTGACAATGTGTGTAAATATATAGGAATTGTATAGGTAATATTTAGTAAAATTGTATCAAGAAATGGATTCAAAGGATATTTTGAGACGGACAAAAATAAAAATAAAGTAAGATGTTTCAGGGACGAAGTGAGTATTTATTTAAAAATAACATGAATTTAAAATAAATAATTGAATTCTGTGTGAGTGAAATAAAAATTTCACTTTTATTACGAGTCAAAAGTGTAGAGTATAATTACCAAAAAAAAATATGCATTTCAAGAACAAACCAACAAAGAAATATGGATATATATTTCAAGAAGCGGATAAATACTTCAGAAATGGAGTTAGGAACTAAGAATTCATTTAGAAAGCATTTTTCATATTGGAATTATTTCAGAATTTATCTAATTATATGACTATACATTGGATCGGGTATTCATTTAAAAAGCATTTTTCATATTGGAATTATTTCAAAATTTATCTAATTATATGACTATTCGTATCGAACTCAATTAAAAATTGACTTTAATATTTGTACTAGTTATTAGAGCACCTGCAGCGCTCGTGTCGAGCGCTCGCCGCATTGGAGACACGGCTTGATGCGAGGCCGTGGCGAAGGCTAGACCCGGGGCGAGCGGCGATGGTATAAAGGACACGCCCAATTTAAAAAAAAAATCGAAAATCGTTTTTTTTTTTTAATGACCGTTGCTTTAAATTTTTTTTTTAAATCGACCGTTGCTTTTGGAAGGGCTATTTTGATATTTTTTTTTCTTTTTTCCCTTCTATAAATATCACTCTTCCACTCTTTCAAAATCACCACTTTCTCAACTACAATTCTCTTTTTAAAATTTTTCCCAACAACAATTCTATCTTCTACATTTTTAAATGGATTGTGAATTCGATGAATACCTCGAGCAGCAGCATCACCAACTCCAGATGTGGACCTGGATCGAATCCTGCTTGGTCCAAATTCATATCCGTATTTTTTTACTTAAGTCAGGATCAGATCCAAATCCATTAGGTCCAATAAAATTTAAATATATATTATATAGATAAATATATACACAATTAATATCATAAGATAAGCCTAAAAGGTTAAGGTGTTGGAGGAGATGCTGTTGTGCGGGGCGGTGAAGAAGATGGTGGCATTGCTGCATGTAAGCGATGAGCAGTCGACAACCAAGAGATTGAGCGCGTGCGAGCTGACAAGGTGCAAGTCAGAATCGATGAGTACGGGGGCGGTTAAGTTGATGCCGGAGGTGGGTTGCTGAAACTTTAAAAAATAAAAAAAAATAAAAAATTAAGGTGCAGATTCACCCCTGAAGTAGAGGGTGCAATTAAACCCAAACGTTAACGGACACTTAACGGCGTTAGATCAGAGGGGGGAATTTGCACCCTTTTCTCGGAGTTCAGGGGTTTAGTTGCACACACAGTGAGTAAGGGGGGTTATACGCTATAAGGGCTACTACTTCGGGGCCCAATCTGCACATTTTCCCTTGTTTTTTATATATAATTAATTAAGTTGAAGTACCATGTTCCTTTATAAAACCTTATAAAAGAATAATGAATCATATTTCAATGCACATTCGAAGATCGTATAGTAATTATGCACTAATTATTTAAATACGTTTAAATTTATTAATTATTAAATAACTGTCATGATAGTTCATAGTTGGGTACCTGTCTGAAATAATGCTTGCTTACCCTAAGGTTATTTCAGTAATTAAACGGATATCCGTCCCAATAGAATCCCCAAACACTATAAAATAAATATTAATAATAAAAAGTAAGAATAATATTAAACACTAAAACTTATATTTCAAATACTGAAAAAAATACACATACAATCTAACTTGAGCAGTATCCAAATTAGATCTCTTAAAATATATCCGTTTTTAGTTCCTTTTTATTAAAGATTATTTTTTTCTATAAAAAAATAGGAATATCCAAAAATTATTGGGATCTGTTAGGGTAATGATAGTGAATATGATATATAGCTATCAATGAACTATAGCTGGCCACTATAATAACTATTGTATATTTATAGGTATTATATATTATTATTATTACAAAAGTTAATGGTAAATAGGAATGTATGGTCCAAATATACAGTTGCTAGTCTGTTATAAAGTGGAAATTTTTCTTCACCAGAAATGAGTCAAATGACAACATCAAATGGAATTAGAATTTGGCTTCATAAAGTGCGCATGCAGTCTGCAGCTATACAATAACTAATACAATAAATTTGTACGGCCACATTATAACCATTCACAAACTAATTTAATAAAAAAAATATTTATTTAATTTATTTTTAAAAATATAAATAGAATTTAATTATTTTACTGTATCATCTATATTGTACCTATTTTTTTGTATTTTCTACTTTTTTAAAAAAATAATAAAAAAGTTACAAAAAATAACTACAATTAATGTAAACAATACAATAAAAAAATTTTAATTTTATTTTATTTTAAAAATAAGTTAAATAAATAAAAAAAATTCCCATTTAATTAATTTTTCCTAATTAACTAATTTAATTTGTGAGAGACCACATACCAACTATTTTAAAATAAATCACTTTAAATAATTAGGTATAGGCTTCATTAATAATTTGTTTTACTAAAAAAAAAGCATCATTAATTAACTTGTACTTTACTGCCTTGTCACACCGTAAGACGCTAGAGTTTTAGTACATAAACTAGTGTCAAACCAATCGAAATTCGACGGAAATCATTTTATGTCATCATTATATAAATTATTTTTTAATTAATTTGATATGATCAAATTAAATTAGTAATACAATATTTGAAATAATATTAATTTTAATCACTTTCGCCAATTAAATGTAGGTTGTGATAATAGAAATACATTTTTATATAAATATTCATTTGATGAAGTTTATAAAAAGTTGATGTGGGATTGAAGATTTTAGAAGAAAAAATATATGTAAATTTAAAGTATGATATGATGTACGATTGATGTGTCGCATCTGCTGTTAATCGTATATCGATAATATTTACTCTCTCCGTCCCTCAAACATTTTCCTTTTTTTTTTCTTTTCTATTTTGGTTCGTCCCCAAAACATCTTTCTAACATATTTTTGGAAACAATTTCACTAATTATTATTCTTACAATTTCACTTTTTGTGGGACTCGTTCTCCACTTTCACTAACTATCACTCTTATAATTTCACTTTTTGTGAGACTCATTCTCAACTTATCAAATACATAATTAACTTTTATTAAAACTCGTGTCATCCTCTCTTAGGAAGATGTTTGGGGGACGAAGAGAGTGTTAAGTTTGTTCAAATTTTTTAAATTTGACGGATAAGAAATAATTTAACTAAACATATGTCATATGAGTATCATCTCATATGGACCTAATAAGACCAGATAATCATATGAAGCTCTAAAGACCACATATAACATTTGAATGTCAAAATTTTAAAAATCATATTCTTTGGAGTTTGAAATACCACATCTGAATTTTGAACATCATCTTGTATGGAGCTTGAAAATTATAACTTACTTGTGAGTATCATTTTCTCTAGAATTTGTGAAACTATAATTAAGTTATGAGAATAATCTCGTCTCAAACTTTAAATAACATCGTCAAATTTGAAATCATATTCAATCATATATATATATATATATATATATATATAGTTAATTGTTTAAGTAAATACATCTATATATAAACGTATTATAGGAGTGGGCTACCGTGAGAACACGTATGAATTCGCTGTATAAAGGTATGAATTGTGAAAAATAATTTTTTGCTACATTTGGGATTCGAACTCAGGACCATAAATCCATCCAACAGAATTACGAATCAACCGTAGATCTTGATGATTAAGGGCTGAAAATGATTTTTATTTTATATCTTAAGAAATGCTCTTATTATAGCCCTTCCCACGTATAATATATATACATATTAATTTGTGAGTATGATGTGATAAACTTAAACTAATATTATATAATAAAATAAGATACAAATATAAATCTTTTTTAGATATGAAAATTGATTAATAATTTAGAAAAAAATAAGAATAAATGAAAATTGAAGAAAATTAAAATAGAGTGATTATACGGCGCCCCGTAGGATAGGATTTATTTTGCTATTATATATATATATAGATAGATTGGGCATAGGCATGTATTTTATTTATTTATAACATTTAGTTGAAGAATATCTTTTCTAAAAACTGAATTGACATTTGAATTGATTGCTTTTCGTGGATTAATTTATTGGTATACTTTATTTAAGTTTTAGTCACACTTGGAACAATCTCAATTAAGTGGATATAAGGATTTCTATTCTGGATGCCATCATTTTATTAAGTTAAATTTTTTAGGTGAAAAAAAGGTGGATTGTGAGGCATGATGAGTTCTTGTTGGTCATTGAGTTTATATATATAAGAAAAGTTGGTATGAGGTTGGGAGGGATTTCAGACGTTTGAAAACAGATAAATGGACCCTCGAAGTGCTAATGTGTTTTAATTTGGCTGGGTCACGATAATCAAATGGATATGTAGGATTTATAATTAAATGAATATGTTGGATTTATCTAATAGTTTTATTCAATTATTTAATAGTACATATTTTACCTAATAGTTTTATACGATTATTTAATAGTATAGAATTTATCTATAAATTCATATATGATTATCTAATAGTTTTTAAATGTAAAATTTGATTATAAATGTATAAATAAATAAGAATGAATGAGAATTGAGGAAAATTAGAATGAAGTGATTATACGATGCCACGTAGGATATGATTTATTTTGCTATAATGTAAAAATTGATTAGAAATATATAAATAGATAAGAATGAATGAAAATCGAGGAAAATTAGAATGAAGTGATTATACGATGCCACGTAGGATAAGATTTATTTTGCTATAATATATGTAGGATTTATAATTAAATGGATATGTTGGATATGAAGTGATTATACGATGCCATGTAGGATAGGATTTATTTTGCTATAATGTAAAAATTGATTAGAAATATATAAATAGATAAGAATGAATGAGAATTGAGGAAAATTAGAATGAAGTGATTATACGATGCCACGTAGGATAAGATTTATTTTGCTATAATATATGTAGGATTTATAATTAAATGGATATGTTGGATTTATCTAATAGTTTTATACAATTATTTAACAGTACCGACTTTATCTAATAGTTTTATACGATTATTTAATAGTATAGAATTTATCTATAAATTTATATTATTATTTAATAGTTTTTAAATGTAAAAATTGATTAGAAATGTATAAATAAATAAGAATGAATAAGAATTGAAGAAAATTAGAATGACGTGATTATACAATGCCACGTAGGATAGGATTTATTTTGCTATAATGTAAAAAAATTGATTAGAAATATATAAATAGATAAAAATAAATGAGAATTAAGGAAAATTAGAATGAAATGATTATACGATGCCACGTAGGAATAAGATTTATTTTGCTATTTTATATGTAGGATTAACCACTTTCATATCATTCATGAGCATATCAATCTCGTATGGAACAGACCCCCACAAGCCTAATGAAATTAAAAATGGTTTCGGTGGAGCTATTAAATATAACAATTTTAACATTAAAATAGTGTAGAATTTCAAAAAAAAAAATTCAGTAGTATGCTCTATTATACAACAAAACAGAATATTTAAAAATATTTTTCTTAATGAGTCTATTTTTTATTAATAGGTGAAGTTTATTGTAATTAATACAAAATAAATACTACGATTTAAAGTAATAATAATACAAAAAAAAACATAATAATATATTATAATTATCAGCATTTTTTAGAGCATCCACATCAATCGGCTCATAGGGCTAACTCGAGTCAGCCCAAACTATTAGTCGACCAATGCATGTGTCGTTGACTTTAGCTCCGTTAACGTCCGTTAAAAGGCGGGGGAAATTGGTGCGATAAAGCCACGTTGAGGTAGTGGGCAGCTCTCCCCCCTTGACGGTAGAGGGCTAAACGCGATAGGGACGCCATCGATAGGGAGGAATCTGATACTTAACCCTTTAAAAAATTAAATACATATTTTAATTTTATGTAATTTTAATTTATTTTAGATTTTTATGAACATCATTTGAATTAAATTTTGTATTAGCTTATATAAAAAGGTTAAAAAATAAATATGTATCAACTTTTTATGTCCACGAAATATGTACCACTAGATAATTAAAATCAAAAGAACAAAGAAAATAAAAAAATAAACAAAGTGGATATCGCAGATATAAATTTAATTTAATTAAAACATTGGGTTAAGTATCAAATAAGCCCCTATCATAGTGGCCCTTTTCACGTTTGGCTCCATATAGTCGAAGTTGGTCCAATTAAACCCTCATACTACCTAAAATCGAACAATTGGGCCCTCTGCCCTAACGGCGACTTAACAGCCGTTAACTATTTTATTTTTTAATTTTAACAAAATTAATTTTTCGCCGGAAACGCACCATGGGTTTTGACCGGATGAAGCCAACTGGCCGGAAACACACCAGATGAAGCCAAAGCAATCACCGCCTAGGGTTTCGCGCCGCCACTGAGCGGCGCCGCTGCCTGCACAGCCTCCGTTTGCCTATCGTCGACCACCTTCTAAACTCGCCGCGGACAAACACGCAAGGAGGAGGAGGCGCGATTAAAATCGCCCCTGCCTGCACAGCCTCCGCTGCGATTCAGGACTTCGCGCCGCCTCACAGCAACCCCAGCAACGGAAACTCAGTTGGGAATTGTTCATGGCGGTTGGGCTGCCAAGATTTGCCGGAGCAAACCCAGCCCCCAATCGCCGTCGACTCCCAGACGAACGCCAAGGAGCCGCAAAACCTGCTAGGGGTTAGACGAGGTGGGGTGAGGTGAGAGAGGGGGATGCGGCGGCGGGCTGCGGCGTCGATGAGAGAGGCGGAGGTGGGGGAGGAGGAGCGGTGGATGAGGGAGAAGACGTAGTGCGGGAGAGAGGAAGAGGGAAAGGAAATGGAGGGGCAGAGGCTGTGGAAGATTTTTCGGCGAGTTTCCGGCTAGCTTGGCGAAGTGCAGCCTACGCAGCACACCAAAAAAATTAAAAAAATAAATAAATTGAAAATAGTTAACGGCTGTTAAGTCGCCGTTAGGGCAGAGGGCCCAATTGTTCGATTTTAGGTAGTATGAGGGTTTAATTGGACCAACTTCGACTATAGGGAGCCAAACGTGAAAAGGGCCACTATGATAGGGGCTTATTTGATACTTAACCCTAAAACATTTTACACAGTAACGGTACATACATTATGTGCAATATATATTAAAAAAACGGCCACATTTTATTCATGGAAAGTGACTACATATATAAGTACTAGTATATTCTTTTGAGTTAAGTTGATCAACTTCTTTTTGACACAGTATTTAAGAAACTAGTGTTTTAAATGTGTTTGAAAATAAAGTGAATAAGTGATTAGAGTATTTCTTTACTTATATTTATTTCATATAAAGAAATTAATCAATTTAGTTGAGATGATTCAAAAATTAATACTCCCTTCGTCCCATATGGATAGGCTGATTGAGATTTTCACAAAGATTGAGAAAAATAATTGAAAATGAAAATATATAAGTAAATTTCCTAGTATACCCATATTTATTATTTAATGATGTATTAAAGGGGGGGTAAATTAAAGAATTAAATAGGAATATAGTAGTAAATGAGTAAAAAAAATATTACTTTTTATAGAAACAAGCCTATATAAATGGGACATTTAAAAAAGGAAAATAAGCCTAAGCATATGGGACGGAAGAAGTATTAATTAAGTTAATTGAAAGGGAAAAAGTAATATACCGAGATTCATGACATTTGTGGGATAGAGATATTAAATATTACTATATACCAATAAAAACTAGGCAATAATTATTTTAAAATTTTGAGGGGTGATGAGACTGATGAACCTCCTTTGTTACAATATATATCACATCCAATTTACTAAAGTTGACGTTACTTAAAGTAGTTAATGTTGTCATGGAAATGAGCAGGGTTGATGTGCTGATATTGATATGTGACTATCACCACCATTTTAATTGTGCAGCTTATGACTCATCTACTTCACTAATGATGCGAGGCCACGAGTGGTGCTAAAATTAGTCGGACAAACTTGTAATTATTTTCGAAAAGCTATTAATGTATTTTTTAGGGTAAATATCATGAAAACCTCTGAATTATACCCACTTTATCAAAAATATCCTGAAACTTTTGAAATATTCTCTAAACCCTCAAACTATCAGGTTTTTATCAAATATATCTCGCATTTATTTTTCGGTTACCAAAAATGTGATGTGGCTCGCCGGATGCCACAATGTAATTTATATTCTATTTTTTTTAAATGACATGAAAAAAGCGATTTCGTTATGTACCATATTCTATCGTGTTTATCCTTAATTCTAGGTTATTAGCGTGAATTTCAAACACGATAGGAGTGAATTTTAAATTTCAGAGTGGATTTTTTTTAAAATGATATGCTATGAAACGACGTCGTTTTTGCCATTGCATTTAAAAAAATAAAATATAAATTACATTGTGGCATTCGACGAGCCACATCACGTTTTTGGTGACCGAAAAATAGATGCGAGATATATTTGATAAAAACCTGAAAGTTTGAGGGTTTAGAGAACATTTTAAAAGTTTCAGGATATTTTTGATAAAGCGGATATACTTCAGGGGTTTTCATGATATTTACCCTATTTTTTATACATATTTTTTTATAATTGTTATTAGATGTCTTTCATGTGGACGTTTGTGCTTACAATACAGATCGCTCACATATTATAATATGATACTTATAATTGTTATACTATTAGACACTTTGATAAAATACTTACAAGTATTTTATTAAAGGGTTAAGTACCAATTCCCTCCCCTCACCCTCACCCTCACCCTCACCCCCAACGTTCACACTCTTATCGCTTTTAACACCCTAACGTCAGGGTTGACGCTGTTTACTAGCTCAACGTGTCAAAATTGAAGCAAATCGACCCCCGCGTTTTAACGGCCGTCCAAGGTACAACTCTAACGGGGTTAAGCACCATTAAAATATGGGGGGTGATTTGCTTCAATTTTGATATGTTGAGGTTTTAAACAACGTCAATCCTGACGTTAGGGTGTTAAAGGTGATAGAGGTTTCAACGTTAAGGGAAAAATGACACTTAACCCTTTATTAAAATATGTGAGTCAAGGTAGATGAGAATTTGTGTTGTTGTGGTGCATCTCATGTTTAATAAGCATAGTGATTATATGAGCAAATCGGAGGAGGGTGAAGCCATCAAGTTTAGGGAAGAATGTTTGGCATTTTTTTTTTTTTTTTTCATTTCAAGTCACACGATTCTACTTCATATGTGAATGGTAATTTGAATTCGTTACCTTTTAATGTTTTTTGTTGTGTTTATCGATGATAGGGATGATAGGGTGTGGTTATAATAAAAATTATATTTTTCATAAAAAAACGTGAGAATAATGCATCCGTTATTAAAATTAATGCATTTGAGGAAGAAAAAAATCGTTCCCTTTAGTATTGGCGGAGCCAGGGATGCAGTGGGGTCATTGGACCCCAGTGAGATTTTTTTTAAAGGGGAGGAGTATTTTCGTAATTTTACAAATATTTTTTAAAAAATTAATAAATATAAATTTTATTTTCATTGTTATCGAGTTGAGTTATTTTACAATGTAATTGACGTATAAGCTTTATAATTGAATCAATGTTTTGATGAAATCAACAAAAAAATAATTTTATGCATGTCATGCTTGGATCATATAGATTCATTTTCTAGATTTGATATTGAAAAGCTACTTCGTTTGCAAAGTTTTATCCATCTAAATTTTCTGAAGTTGCTTTGTATGAACTTAAAAGCCAACTTGAAAACTTTATTATTGGTGTGCGCATTGATGAAAAGTTTTTAAAACTGTCAAGAATGGGAGGTATTGTCGTGAAGATGATTTCTACAAGGAAATATAACGTTTTCTTATTGGTGTATTTGTTAATTAATTTGTCATTGATTTTACTAGTTGTCATTGCTACAGTTGAAAGAGCTTTTTCAGTAATGAAGATTATCAATAATATTATTTGCAATTGTACGTGAGACAATATTTCAGAATGATTGAATGTTAGTAATGAAGTTTTTATGTAGATGTTTCAGAATATGAAAAATACTCACTCCGCCCACGAAAGAACTTTCTATGAGGGAGTGACACAAGTTTTAATAGTAAAATGTTGTTGAGTGTATTGAAAGTAGAAAATATGTTGTTGAGTGTATTAGGAATGATGAAAAAGTATTAGTAATTTATTGTGTTGGTGAAAAAGGAAGGGTAAATAGGGTATTTTTAAGTGGTGGGAGTATAATCCCAAAATAGGTAGGAAGCTCTTTTGTGGACGTCCTAAAAATGAAAAGTAGAAACTTCTTTCATCCACGGAGGGAGTAGGAGTTTTCTGAAATAATCGTGTTTACTTGTTATGTAATTTAAATTACATTATAATTATACTCCCTCCGTCCCCCAAATAACTTCCTAGTAGGGGACGACACGGGTTTTAAGGAAAAGTTGTTAAGTGTATTGATACTGGAGAAAAAGTGTTATAATTAGTATTGAAAGTAGTGAAATTATGTTATAATTAGTACTAATACTGCGTAACCCGTCGAAATTCGATGGAGAATTATTTTAAATTATTATTTAAATTATATGATACTCCCTCCATCCTCCAAAATTATGTATACCTTTTCTTTTTGGTACGACCCCCAAAATTATGCATACCCTATTTTTACCCTTTTAACTTACACTATTTACTCATAATGTATTTAACAATACCCTCACTGTGGGACCCTTTCTCCACTATCATTTCTACAAACTTCCATGCATAATTTTGGGGACGAGGGTGTATTATTTTTGTATAAATAATTATTTATATATAAATTATTTTTAAATTTATTTAATTTAAGGTAATATAGTTGAAATTATATTAATGTGAATCATATTCCTCAATTAAATGTTAACCTTTTGTTAGAATAATAAATATTCTTTTATATAAATTTGTATTTAATAATATTTTAGAAAAAGGTCAATATTGAAGATTTTATTTCATCTGAGCATCATCTTGTCTGAACCACCCTGTATGATCATATCATCATCTAAAGCTCGGAAGACAACATTTAATGTTTGAACACCAAACTTTTGAACATCATCTCGTCTAGACCTTAAAATACAAAAAATGAATTTTTATGCGTCAATTTTTTTAACATCACAATCTGGAGGTTTAAAAATCAAATTTGACTTGTGAGATTGTATGATTTGGAGCTTCTAATATCATAATTAACTAGTAAACATCATTTTGTATGGAACTTGAAAAAATATTGACAAACTTTTATGCATTATTAGCTTCAAATATTATAATTGGGTTCCAAGAATCATCTCGTTTGGAGTTTGAAAAAATAAATTTAACTTGTGAGTATCATCATTTAATTGAGTTCCGAGAATCATCTCGCTTGGAGAATTCAAATTGTATTAGTCTCAATCATTTTGCCAATTAAATATAAATTTTTAGTTTGGAGAGCAAGAGCTTCTTCTTGTATAAGTTTTATTTTAGTGAAACCTTATAAAAAAATTAATGTGAAATGAGGTGATTTATATGAATTCTTCACTCGATTGAGATTATTATAAATTTAATACATAATTAAAGATTTCTAATGTATTTTAACATCATATCATGGTGTTATTGCCTAAAAAAGAGGTGGTTCACTCGGTCGCCGATCTCAAACCTATTGTGCTGTCTAATTTTTTCTTCAAAATTATTTCCAAGATTCTGGCCAATCGTCTCAGCATCGTTGTTTCTAAGTATGTCAGTGATAATCAATTTGGCTTCATCAGTGGCAGATCGATACATGATTGCATCATGCTCGGTTCTGAGGGTGTTAATTGTATGAAGCGCTCTGGCAAAGGCATTAACATGGCATGCAAAATTGATATTAAGAAGGCCTTTGATACCTTGAGATGGGATTTTCTTCTGGCGGTTCTCAAGGTCGGCGGCTATGAGGCTAAGTTTATTAATTGGATTCGCATAATTCTGAACTCTGCTCGCCTCTCTATTCTCTATAATGGTCATCTGCATGGTTATTTCGCTTGCTCGTGTGGAGTTCGACAGGGGGACCCTCTCTCTCCTATTCTTTTTGGCATCGCTGAAGACGTTCTTAGTGCTCTCTTCAAGAATTGTGTTGCCTCGGGACATTTCACTCCGATGACTATGTGCAGAGCTCGTCCTTTTCCCACTCATCTCTTCTATGCTGATGATATTTTGGTTTTCTGCAAAGCTTTGGAGTAGAATGCTCAAACTTTAAGGAATATCCTTGCGTTTTATGGATCCATCTCAGGTCAGCTTTATAGCTCTGAAAAATCACATCTTTACTTCGCGGAAAAAGTGCCTACTGCTCTTAGAAGGGCTATTGGCCGTACCATTGATTTCTCGGTCGGCTCGCTGCCCTTCAACTACCTTGGGGTGCCTCTTTTCATTGGACGGACTCGTGCTTCCTATCTCCGACCCATACATGACCGTATTATTAATAAATTTACCCGTTGGCGAGGACGGCATCTTTCGATGGCAGGGAGAGTCTGTTTGGTCTAATCTGTCATCCAAAGTTCGCTTACTCACTCTATAATGATTTACCGTTGGCCTCGTTTGCTTTTGAAGGTCCTCGATGCTAAATGTCGTAATTTTATTTGGACTAGTAATACGAAAAAACGGGCTGCTTGCCTTGTTGCATGGGAAAGAGTTTGCGCTATCAAAGAAGAAGGGGGTCTGGGTCTACGTTCTTTTACGCTCATGAACAAAAGTTTTCTTATGAAACGTGCGTGGAGCATCATATGTGGTGATAAATTTGGTTTAGATATCATGAAGAAGAGATATTTGAAAAGTTTTGGGCAGGTGAAAACTGTTATGGTCCCTTCCTCCGTCTGGCTCGGTATTCGGACTGAGGTCGAGCCGCTTACCCAGGAGTCTTACTGATATGTTGGAATTGGGGATTTCATCAATTTTTGGAATGACGATTGGGTAGGTTACTCCATTGCTCAAAAGTGTGGTGTCCCTCACTATTAGGGGTGGAAAATCGGGTTGCGGGTATCGGGTATACCCTCACCCGTCCCGATACCCGCGCGGGTATCGGGTACCCGATACCCGCAAAATTCGGGTGGAGGGTCGGGTGCGGGTATCGCATCCTCAAAAATTGCGGGTAGAGGGTACCCTCGGGTATACCCGCGGATACCCGCATTACCCGCAAATAACATTATAAAATTAAAATTAAATAATTTTATTAGATTTTACTTTTAGGAATTAACCCCCAAATCCTCTTTTATGGATAATCGATGAAATAAAAAGGATATTTTCATTTTTTTTGTGAAATGCGGGACAAAATACCCTCTCGCGGGACGAAATACCCTCCAACGGGACCAAAAACTTGCAAAATTACAATTAAAAAAAAATCGCGGGACTGTGAGGGTACCCTCATACCTGCAGCGGGTATCCGCTGCAGGTATTCGGGTACCCGCATCGGGGAAGAGGGTCGGGTGAGGGTGCCGTTTTCGGCAGTTTTCATCCCGCGGGTCCCCGCATTTTGCGGGTAGGGTACCCGCGGGTACCCGATTTTCCACCCCTACTCACTATGTACAAGCTTTTCTTAACTATCCAATTTCGGATTACTTCTATGGAGGTGTTTGGCATTTTACTCGAGAATTCGTTGACACCTTCCCGGAATTCGTCTGCGATATTCTGTTGCTTCCGATGGGAGAGGGGCAAGATGTGAGATTGTGGAAGCCTTCGCTTCGTGGAGAGGTCACTGCCGCTCTGGCATTTGCACATCATTGTACTCGTTTTCCGACTGTCTGTTGGGGCACATGGATTTGGGAGAAGTTTATTCCCACAAGGCGGTCAATAATTTGTTGGAGATTGATTCACGGGAGGATGCCAACTTTTGATAATCTTATTAGGCATGGGTTCATTATGCCTAACTATTGTCCCTTATGCTTTGATGACTTTGAAACAATGGACCACATCTTTTGGAATTGTGGTAAGATTCATCCCATATGGAAAGAGTTCTTGGAATGGTTTAACCACGGGCATGATACTCATAATTCGGACATTATGAGCATGCTTGTGGCTGCTTGGGGGTATTCCTTCAGCTCGCAAGTCGCTAGTTATTGGAAGGCAGGGATCATCAATTTAATTTGGGCCATTTGGATGCAACGTAACCATTGTATTTTCGAGGATGGAAAGTTTGAGGCTAAAATGGATTTTACATTCGGTCAAAGTGGCTTTTCGCGAGATGGAGCAGAACTTTAGTCTTGGCTCGATGAATAACAATTGCGAGGATTTGATAATTCTTAGGTGGATCGGCATTAAAGGACGTGCGACTCCGCCGCCGGAATTTATTAATGTTTACTGGTGGCCTCCTCCCAATCAATGGATTAAAGTCAATACAGACGGCTCGGCCTTGGGGGCTCCGGGCAAGATTGCGGTTGGGGGCGTTTTTAGAGATAATCACAGCTTGGTTAGAGGTTGCTTCCATGTCAAAGGTGGTCTGGGGTACGCTTTTGAAGCCGAATTATTGGCCGTCATCACCGCCATTTTAATCGCTCATCATCGTAATTGGTATTATCTTTGGGTGGAATTCGATTCCACTTATATTGTGAGTTTGCTTACGAATCGCTCGTTGATTGTTCCTTGGCGATTCTTAGCTTCTTAGAGAAGGGTTATTGCTTTGTTGGAAAACTTTACGCTCCATATTACTCATATTTACCGTGAAGGTAATAAGGCCGCGGATATCATGGCCTCTAATAATATGGAAGAAGGCTGGTGGCCGGCGGAAATTGAGGCTATTAAAGATGCTGTTCGACTTGATATTTCCACACAGTCATCTAAGGATGATTCATTAGTTGTTTCGATGTGTTGGCTGTTTTGGTTTGGGACTTTGGCTGAGACTTCGGTCTGGCTTTTCTTCGGTTTTCTCAGCTCTCAGTTCGGCTGGGGGTGGGCTGTTATGATTTTTGTTCAGCTTCGTTGGATTCAGCTTGTGGTTGGGGATGACTGTATTTTTATCAAACACGTTATGAGCTGTTCTTCATGGGTTTCCTTCTTATGTTATGTGTGTAGATGGGTGACACACACCCGTCGTGCGGTGCGGGCAAAATACTTGTGTATGCCCAGTACAGACAATACACGCTCCTACGTCTCACAACAAGATCTCAGTCTTAGTGGTAAGTGTAGGGTCGAATCCCACAGGGAGTGAGGAACCACTTTGTTCTCCAACGACAAACTGAGGTGTCACAATTCTCAATCTGTATACTCTGCACAAGAAATTAACAAGATCAATAATAACAAGGGGTGAGGTTATTCGGTTAGGTCATAACTGTTGTTAACATTCGTTTCGGTCATAGGCATACTGATAATCCGTCCATGATCCATATAAACCCAAGGCGTGGCCCAAAGACATTGGGGCGTTTCAAGGGGTTATACTTCACATATAGGATGATTGATCCCATTGTGGTCACTTGGTCCGAAAGTCACACGTTCCCCGGTCACAAGGCAGTGCTTCACTTCTCCTTAGATGGTAGTCATACCCGTTACTCACCAAGTATGGCCCTCATCAACCTTCTCTCCCGAGGTCCCCAACTCCGCACTTTGAGTGACACATGCCTCCTGAACACAACCATTTCCGGCCTTGTCAGCCGACCAGTCATAGACATGTTACGGCGCCGAGATTGCTTTCCTCGTTTGATAACCATGGCTTTATGCCTCGTCACAGTTGATGGATGGTCTCTAGAGAAGCCCAAGACTGAGGAAGGACAGTGTATCCCATCAATCTTTTCCCCACCTTCCGGATCTACAACGCCTTTTGTTGACGCTGCTCAGCTACTCGGTCGTGGGTATACCGGTTGTCACGCCCAGGTATACCCTAGCCTTTGCTTGACACAGACAGCGTTTTACCGAACGGAGATCACCCGTTAGGCCCCTACTGTCCATGGTTTCGAACAGATCCTTTCGGAACCACGAGATTCAACCGAAAGAACAAATGTCTCACGAATGTTTACATGTTAACAACAATTATTTTCACCCCTAAAACCTCACCTAAGGGATTACTCACGCATAACAGAATTCATCAATACGAAATGAACTAAACACATTATAGAACAAAAGGAAATACTTGAATAGATAAATAATACCTAAGGCTTCAAGCCTTCAATCTTGTTCGAATGCAAACACAACGGAAATAGGTAAATAGTACTGAAACGTAAATTGTTTTGGATGCCACACACGGCGAATCAAAGTAATAGCTAAAGTAAAAAGAGTTCAAAAGGTGCCAAGAGCTTGTGCACGCTGCACACATCAATCTTTTATACTGCCGAATGGTCGAGGTCTAACCCTAGCTGCGCCAGCTCCAAATCTTCGCCGGGATCTTCTTTCATTCTTTAGCTCAATCTTTGATTGATCCGATTGAAGATGGCGTCCAGCTGCAAGCTTAGTCAACCTTTCCCATTCTTCAGATCCTTCCAGTTCCTTCCTCTTGCTTCCGCTCGCTTCTTCAAAATCTCCGAGATTTACTTTCCTTTCTTGGCTCGGCTGTCTGCTTTTCAGGGTAGCGATCAGACGGATTGCTTTCTTCAGTGTAGTTCATACCAGGTGGGTGACTTCAGGTTCCCATGCCCCAAGTTAGACTGGGGAGGCATTTGTTGGCCGAAGCTCCATGCTGGTAAACATGACATAGCAATCTGGGCTCAGGAGTGCCCATTCTGACCACATTTTCTCCGTTTCCACTCTACTGACCTTCCTTCCTCCATAACTTTGTTTTTCCCCCGGACAGACCTGTACTGACACAAATAAAGAGAAAAATAGGGCCAAATGGCCCAAAAGTCGAAGACGCATCACACCTACACACTTAAAGCATACTTGCCCTCAAGTATGTAGGTGGATTCATAGAAGACACGGACGAAAAAGGTTGAAAGAAAAGAAATAAAACTAAGAGACACGAAACTTGCATAGATTTCAGGATCAAATCATACCAACATGCATCATTCAGTTCAGTCAAACCACAAACCAGAGTAATGATCATGCATAAAGTGTGATAGTAGTCTCTCTTTTCGCTCAAGTACCGGGCTAAGTGTATACACTCATAATTTGTTGTGCCAGTTCTTCTAAGAGTTTGATTAAAGACTATAAGTGAAACATACTAGCATGACTCATCAGATGGTCTTTGTTGGGTTGTAACGGGGTATACGGAGCTAAGGTGAGATAAATATGGTTCAGTGGCTAATTTCAGTATCACCCTTACTCAGTATACACGTTCAGTGCAGCTACAACCAACCCTTTATTTCCCGCTTTCAATGGGGTTCATCTTTTCTTTGACGTTTTGGGCAATAATTTTCATTCATCACTTTTTTTTTGTGCCCAGATTTTCTTTCTTTTCTCTAATTCCTTGTTTACCATCTTATGCTCTTCATAAATTCTTTCTCCTAGATATAGCAGTAGCAAGGCTCAAGAAAGAATGAATTCGGCTCAAATTGGCATACAAGGGATTCTTTTCACATTAAACAACAAAGAAGAATATGGGGCCCTAAATCAAATGAACATGCCCAAATCACACAAGTCATGACTAGCAAAAATAAGTCCTTAAACAAGTCCAGATTAGTGCTGCCACGGTTCAACCGGGACCGGCGGGCAAACCCTGAACCGGCCCGAAAGTCAACGGTCCGGGCCCGGACCGTTGACCACGGGCCGGTTTTGGGACCGGCCCGCCAAGGAGCTCGGTCCGGTTACGGTTCAAGGAGAGAGCGGCCCGCGGCCCGCCGATTCGGCCCTGAACCGCCGGGCCCGCCCAATTTTTTATTTTTTTTTAATTTTATATTCAAATCCTAATAATTTTACCTAAATGTAGTTTCACTACTTATAGTGTACTACACATGGTAGAGAATCCTACATTTTTCAATGTGGGATAATGTAGCTTCACTATTTATAGTGTACTACACATGGTAGAGAATCCTATAATTTTCAATGTGGGATAATGTAGCTTCACTATTTATAGTGTACTACACATGGTAGAGAATGCTACATTTTTCAATGTGGGATAATGTAGCTTCACTATCTATAATGTACTACGCATTATAAAGAATCATACATTTTTCAATGTGGGATCACTCAACCTAACTTATAAATATATAACTTATATTCATGTAATAACTTATAACTTCTAAATATATAACTTATAAATATGTAACTTATAACTTATAAGGTCGAGGGATCAATTAGTTAGTTTACTTATTCAATTTTAAAGATTATGTAATTTGTATCCTTGTAATATTTTTTTGGTACATAGAATAAATTCAATAAAGATATCTATTTTTATGAATTCATTTGAATTTTTGGTTCTCAATGTGTTAATTATTTTTCCTTTACTTTATTTCAATTCAATTGTCATTTGAAAAAAAAGATGACATAAAAAATATTATTATATTATTAAGATTTTTAAGTTGAGTAAATTTGAAAATTATTTTACTTGGTAACTTGAGTAATTTCAAGCTTTAAAAAACAAAACATATATTTAAAAATAATATATTTATATGACAATAGTATATAAGTTATTAAGTAATTTAAGACTTTAAGTTGAGTAATTTTAACATTTTAAGTTTTTAACATCATAATTTATAAAACTATATAGTATAAGTTGAGTAATTTTAATATTTTTTTCAACATTTGTAAAGTAAAAACTATTACATGAATATAAGTTATAAGTTACAAGTTATATTTTTATAAGTTATAAGTTATATATTACATGAATATAAATTATATATTAGTAAGTTAGGTTGAGTGATCCCACATTGAAAAATGTTGTATTCTTTACAATGTGTAGTACACTATATATAGTGAAGCTACATTAAGTTAAAATTATCCCACATTGAAAAATGTAGGATTCTCTACCATGTGTAGTACACTATAAATAGTGAAGCTACATTATCCCACATTGAAAAATGTAGGATTCTCTACCATGTGTAATACACTATAAATAGTGAAGCTATAAGTTAGGTTGAGTGATCCCACATTGAAAAATGTTGTATTCTTTACAATGTGTAGTACACTATAGATAGTGAAGCTACATTAAGTTAAAATTATCCCACATTGAAAAATGTAGGATTCTCTACCATGTGTAGTACACTATAAATAGTGAAGTTACATTTAGTTGAAATTAATACAAATCATTTAATTTCATTAAAAAAAAAGTGAAAAATTGTGAAAAACCGGGAACCGCCGGTTTTCGGCCTTGAACCGCCGGTTTTCGGTCCGGCCCGGAACCGCCGGTTCAGGGTCCGAAAACCGGCCCTTTATATTTCATCCGGGCCGGTTCCGGTTCGCCGGATTCTCGACCCTAAACCGCCGGTTCGGGCCCGGAACCGGCGGTTCCTGAACCGGCGGCAACACTAGTCCAGATTCCCCAGTCACAGCAAATTCTCACCATAAACATGCAATTTTTTTTTACTTTGGCCCTGATCTCACCGGTGGGGTACTCTCAGTAACCTCACAACTACCATCATGCATCTCATACTCAATCCACCAATTCATACCAAGACCGAAATCAGCATGCACAATCTCATCACCATCAAACAATCCAAGTAGACTCGACTCAAACACAGATTATAAAGACACTTAAAACAAGAAAAGCAAAAGACAAAATAAAACCTAATCTACGAGTTTAGGGGAAAAGAACTTTGTCGTTTTGGTCGGAGGATCTCGCCTCCGCATTCAGCCTCTCCTTGATTTCTTTAAAACCAGCTTTCATCGCCTTGAATCCTTCCTCCATGGCATCCCTCAACGTGGCCACCTCTCCTCCCAGTATCAACAGCTCGTCTTTGATTTCCTTCAGTTCGGCCGTCAGCATGACAATTTCGCTACTGGTTGGGCGAGATGTTCCCTGTTCTTTTGCAACTTTCGGTTCAGGTCAAACTGAGTTGCCTTCTGGTTGGACCAAACGGTAGCCGCCTCTTTCATCCACCTCAACAATCCGCCACCGTACAAGACGCCCGATATCAAACAGTCGGGTTTCTGCCACAACTGCTTCATCCGGGGCCTTATCGTTGAAATTTGCAAGCTTCTTCGCCAGGAGAGTCACCAGCGGGCATAGGGATAGGTACTTGTTGGTATGGGTTACCCCATACTGAAACTGTAGTGCAGCGGTGAACCCAAAGTTTATCCTCTTTCTCTCCACCATACACCAGAGCAAAAAGAGCTCTTGCTGTGTGACAACGTTGGATCCCTCAATCCGGCCGTAAATGTTGTAGGCCAACCAACGATGGCAAATCTGCAGGGCTAGGTCACGAAGTTCATTGGAGTTGCTGATATTCTTCACGTATTTAGCCCCCGTTGAGAGTTTAAACCAGTACTGGTCAATCTGACTGCGCCATTCAGGTGGAGCCATGGTTTCAGCTTGCTTATACTCATCATCGTACACCTCCTTGTCCTCGATCACTCCCAGGTGGATGTTCAAGTCATTGATGGACAGTGGGAACATCTTCCCCAGCAATTGGAAGCGGAGGGTACCTGGTGTTTCAATCGAGTAATTTCCCTTTGGCTTGAATTCCACCGTGCTCATGAACTCTTCCGACATATTCCTGAACGCTAACACATTCCACTTCAGAATCTTCCCCCAACCAATGCTCTGAAAATATCCCTCCACACGTTCTTTTACCCCAAAATCCTCCAACACTTCAGTCACCAGAAAATACCAAGGGGTTATCTCCCGGTTCTGCAAAACGGCATACCTCTGACTGTCCCTTGGTATGACCGTCTCCATGGTGTTGGGTCGCACCACTCCCTTGCGCTTGACGCCCTTGGGTTTTGAGGTGATTGTGCTCGTCACCGGCTTAGCAGGGGCGATCACATCCTCTAAGTTGGAGCTTTCAACCGTTTCGGTTCTCTCTGGGTCTACTTCCATCGGCTCCTCCATCTCCTTGGCCTTCCCTTTTTCGGCTGCAGTGGGTTTCCTTTGTTTCTTACTCTGTTCAGCTTTTGTTCGGGTCATACTGCCTGCCGGTGCTGGTCTGGCCTTGACTGGCAGCGGGGGCTTTGCAACATCAAGCTTTCTCTTCACTCCGGGTCTCTTGCTCTGGGGTGTCGGAATCTCTACCTCATTCTCTTGAACGGCCTCAACTTCCTCTACTTCATCAGCCTCCACCTCGTCCACCTTCTCTTCTTCCCCCTTCTCCTCCTCCGCTTCCTCTTGTTCTTCCTCTTCCGAATCCTCGGAAGCTGTTCTCCCCTCCTGCATGGAGGTTTTTGGAAATTGCGGTTGAGGTTGGGCTTGAACAGGTGGTGGTTCGGCAATGGATTGCGCCGGAGTCCCCTTGCTCGCCTGAGTCTTCTTTGACTTCTTCACAGGAGGGGTGAGCTCGGGCTCCCCTTCGTCCGGTTGTTTTGACTCGGCGGCTGCTCTTACTACTTCCTGCTCCTCTTGTAGAAGGACTTCAGCACGCCCTCTGTCCTCGGGCTGGATATTCAGCAAAGGGTCTTCGGTGATTTTTGTGGAGGTCTCCTCTGAAGCGGTTCGCCTGGTGGTACGCTTTGGTGGTGGAGCTTTGGTGCTTTTCTTCTTCGGTGGTTGGGTGCTTCCGGAGCCTGCTCCTCCTTTGGTTTTTGCCATTGTGATTTGCAGAAATCGGAAAGACTTAGAATTCGCGCGGAAGTTCTGGATTTTGTGGGGATTTTTTAGAGCAAGGTCGTCTTTAAGAAGGGTGATCGGTAATTATGGAAATTTAGGGTTTGAGGCGAGTGGAGATCGTGGTGTAGCAGTTTTCGGAGGTTAGGGTTTGTGGGAGAAAAAATCGTGGGTTAAGGCTTTGAGTATGGCAAGAATGGCGGTTATGGCAGAAAAAGAAATTTTTTAAGGAAAGAAAATCATGGCTAAAATTTGAATTTCAAATTTCTGCGGAAACCGAAGGGCTGCAGTCACATCGCCGCCTGCCTCTGACACGCTCACGTCATCTATCTCAGTAAGCCATCTTCCAGATCATTCCAACCCCCAACTCTCCACCTACAGACTTTGCAACGCAAAGTGGGCTCGGATCAACCTCTGGGCCTCCTTCCAAATCCATCTGGGCCCGTCTCCCTGTAGGGTTAGTGCATCCAAACAAAACAAAACAACATAAAAGAAGAGAAAAGAAAATTCGGTTCAGATCATACCGAAGAAACCACACTGGGTTGCCTCCCAGCAAGCGCTCTTGTTTCCCGTCTTGAGCTCTTCTTCACTCTTTACTCGTACTCAGGGTCGAGAAGGTGGCATTCCTCCTTCTCATTTTCTACTTCAGCAAGCTCATGATAGGGCTTTAGACGATGCCCATTTACCACGAATGTATCAACTCCATTGTGATCATACACTTCTATGCTTCCGTTTGAGAAAATTTCTTTGATCACGAATGGTCCTGACCACTTTGAACGAAGTTTCCCAGCCATCATCTTGAAGCATGAATTAAAAAGTAGAACTTTTTGTCCCACCAAGAATTCCTTCTTCCTGATCTTGGCATCATGGATACTCCTGGTTCGCTCTTTATAGAGCACCGCATTGTCGTAAGCCTCCAACCGAAGCTCTTCCAACTCACTCAGCTGCAACTTTCTTGCCTCTCCCGCTAGGGTCATACTGACGTTAATTTGCTTGATTGCCCAGTACGCCTTATGTTCGATCTCCACAGGGAAATGACATCTTTTCCCATAAAGCAAGCGAAATGGGGACATTCCAATGGGTGTTTTGAAAGCGGTTCTGTATGCCCACAACGCATCTCCCAAGTGGTTACTCCAGTCCTTGCGGTTGGGGTGTACCACCTTCTCCAGGATGCTCTTTATCTCTCTATTGGAAATCTCGGCTTGGCCATTTGCTTGGGGGTGATATGCAGTGGTGACCTTGTGTGTCACCCCCATCTTCTTGGTTAATGCTCTGATAGTGGCATTACAGAAATGAGACCCCTTATCACTGATTAGAATTTTGGGTATACCATACCTCCCGAATACTTGCTCCTTCAAGAAACTTGCCACGGTATGAGCATCATTGCTTGCGGTTGCCTTGGCTTCAACCCACTTTGACACGTAATCCACTGCCACCAAAATGTATTCGTAGTTCTTTGACTTTGGGAAGGGCCCCATAAAGTCAATCCCCCATACGTCGAAAATTTCGACTGGCATGATTGGAACTTGTGGCATTTCATCCCTTGCGGTAATACCTCCAGTCATCTGGCACTTCGGGCAGCTCTGTACCCATTTCCTTGCATCCGCGAATATGGTGGGCCAGTAGAATCCGCTCTCCAAGATTCTGTGGGCCGTGCGCTTTTCTCCAAAATGCTCGCTATTTGTTGTTCCATGGCACATGTCCAAAATTTGGGCATGCTCATCCTCAGGTATGCATATCCGTATGACTTGATCTGCTCCAGTCCTCCAAAGATATGGGTCCTCCCAGTAGTAAAATCGTGCTTGCACGAGTAATTTCCTTTGTTCGAACCTTGTCAAGCATGGGGGTAACTCTTTAGTAACCAGATAATTAGCTATATCAGCATACCAGGGCTCCTGCTTGGTTAGAACATACAGCTTTTCTCCTTCCTCTTGGGTGCTCATGGAATATAACTTCTCATCTGGAAAAGTATCGGTAATGGGCATACCATCATCATCTTCCAGTTGCAATCTTTTCAAATGATCCGCCACGAGGTTCGCAGCTCCTTTCTTGTCCCTTATTTCTATATTGAACTCTTGTAACAGTAAGATCCACCTGATGAGTCGAGGTTTGGATTCCTTCTTGGCCATCAAATACTTCAACGCAGCATGATCCGTGTAGACCACCGCCTTTGTTCCCAAAAGGTAGGAACGAAACTTCTCTATGGCAAACACCACTGCCAAGAGTTCCTTCTCAGTAGTGGTATAGCTGCATTGTGTCGGATTCAGTGTTTTGGATGCGTAGTAGATCACGCAACTTTCTTTGCCTTTCTTCTGCCCCAGTACTGCTCCAACGGCGTGGTTGCTGGCATCACACATGATCTCGAACGGTAAGTCCCAAACCGGAGGTTGAATAATGGGGGCTGACACCAACTTGTTTCTCAGAATTGTGAATGCCTCCTTACAATCGCCATCAAACTCAAACGGCACATCTTGTTGAAGAAGTCTGGTCATGGGCTGGGCAATCTTGGCGAAATCCTTGATAAATCGCCGGTAGAAGCCTGCATGGCCAAGGAACGCCCGTATGTGCTTTACTGTTGTCGGGTAGGGCAGTTTGGCGATGGAATCAACCTTCGCCTTATCCACTTCGATTCCTCTTTCCGAAATCACGTGCCCCAGCACTATCCCTTCCCTTACCATAAAATGGCATTTTTCATAATTGAGGACCAAGCTCTTCTCCACACAACTTTTTAATACAAGTTCTAGATGATTCAAACATGCGTCGAAAGAGTTATCATATACGGTGAAGTCATCCATGAAAACTTCAATGCAATTCTCCAATAGGTCGGAAAATATGCTCATCATGCACCGTTGAAAGGTTCCCGGTGCATTGCATAATCCGAACGGCATTCTCCGGTATGCAAATGTGCCAAATACGCAGGTGAAAGTGGTTTTCTTCTGGTCTTCATGTGCCACAAAGATTTGCATGTATCCAGAATATCCGTCGAGAAAACAGTAATAGGCATTACCAGCCAATCTTTCCAGCATCTGGTCGATGAAGGGTAATGGGAAATGGTCCTTCCTGGTTGCATCATTCAGCTTCCTGTAGTCAATGCAAACTCTCCATCCAGTTTGCAATCGGGTGGGCACAAGCTCGCCTTGATCATTCTCCACAACCTGTATCCCCGACTTCTTCGGTACGACATGAACTGGACTCACCCATTGGCTATCGGATATGGGATAGATGATTCCCAATTCCAACAGCTTAAGAATTTCTTTCAGTACCACTTCCTTCATGACCGGGTTCATCTTTCTTTGAGAATCTCGAACGGGTTTGGCTCCCTCTTCAAGGTAAATGTGATGCATGCACTCTGTGGGACTGATGCCTTTTATATCAGCTAAGGTCCAACCGATAGCTTCCCTGTTTTCTCGTAATACTCTGACCAATCGATCTTGTTGCGCAATGGTTAGATTAGCACTGATGATAACTGGTAGTGTTTCTTCTGGTCCCAAATAAGCATACTGTAAATGCTTAGGTAGCTGCTTGAGCTCCAAAACGGGTGCCTTCTGGATTGAGGGCAGCAGCTTCTCGTTCTGCCCATACTGAGACAACAGCTCCGGTTTGCTTGCTTCTATTTCTATAGCTAGATAGACCTCCTGAATTAATTCCTTGATCTTCTGATCTACTTCCACCTCGGCTTCCAAAGTACTTTCTCATAGAGAGTAAAGCTCCATGATGGCTTCCTTCATCTCATCATCCTCCATGTGTTCTGCATCCCGATCAGTCAGACCATACTGAATTACCTTCTCTGTGGTATCCCTGGAACCGAAAGCAATTCCTTGTTCTTGCACCAATGGCTCAAATACATCGATCATGTCCACCGTTTCCCTTGCCTGTTTTCTCTTCATGGTCTCATAAATGTTGAATTCCACTTGGACTCCATCGAACTCACATGTCAAAATTCCGGTTTTCATATCGATCTTAGTTCCAGCGGTCATCATGAATGGCCTTCCCAATAGTATAGCATTCTCTCCTATTTCGGGTCCGGTGTCCAGAACATAGAAGTCTGCTGGGAAAATCAAATCCCCAACCTTGATCAGTACGTCCTCCACCACTCCTTCAGGGTAAGCGTTGGACCTGTCAGCCAACTGTATGACCACACGGGTATTCCTCATCTCGCCAATATTCAATCTCTTGTATACAGCCAATGGCATCACATTAATAGAGGCTCCCAGATCCATCATCGCCTTATCCATATTGGTTCCTCCTATATTGCATGGAATGGTGAACATCCCTGGATCCTTTCGCTTCGTGGGTAGTTTCCGTTGGATCACCGCCGAAACACTTTCTCCCATCACGTATCGGACTTCTTCCTCCATTTTGACTTTTCTTGAACAAAGGTCTTTCAAGAATTTGGCATATTTTGGAATTTGCCTGATAGCATAGAGTAGGGGTATGCTCAACTCAACCTTTTGAAACATCTTCATCATTTCACTTGCTTCATTCTCTTTAGCTTTCTGTTTCAGGCGCCCTGAGTAGGGTGCATCGGTTGGGTTGCTACCTCCAGCTTGTTCGTCAGTTAGACCCTTTCCATTCTTATTCCAGCTTCCTCGAAGCAATTCAGCCTCTGCTAACAACTCTTCTTCCTTTTCCTCTCCCTCAGGAAACTCAGTCAGCACAACTTGGGCATGTTCTCTGGGGTTGATTCCCATGGCTAGGAGTTTACCAGCGTTCTCCTCCAGTTTGGCCACTGCTTTAGTCAAATGACTAATTTGCTGGTTGGTCTGGTTCATACCGGCACGAATTTCATTGCAAAATTTCTCGCTCTCCTTAGCCATGCTTTCAATGGCTTCTTCCCAGGGTGCTCTCCGATGTGGTGGTTGATAAGGGGGTTGTTGTTGATTCTGGTTGTGGTGTTGAGGGGGTCCCAACTGGTACTGTTGTTGATGCTGGTTCTGATTATACTGGGGACGTGGCATCGGTACGCCCATATTGTTCTGCTGTTGGGGCTGACCATCTTGCTTCCATCGAAAGTTAGGGTGATCTCTCCACCCTGGATTGTAAGTGTTTGCATAAGGATCATACTTCCGTGGATTCCCATCATGTCCTCCGATGGCATTGACATCTACAATATCTTCGCCAAAATTGGGACAATTTTCAGATTGATCTCCTGTGGCATCGCAAAGGCCACACTGGCGAATCTTCTTCGGTATAGTCAAGCCCGACAGAAGTTCTTTGAGTTCGTTCATGCTCTTCTCCATAGTTTTCTCCAGTTTAGACATTTCCTCATTCTCTTCAGTTCTCCTTGGTTTTTCCAGATTCCTTTCATGTCCTTCATCGCGTGATTCTTCTTCCATGGTGCCCAACAATTGGAAGATCTCCAATGGAGTCTTACTCATCAACGATCCATTGCAGGCTGCTAGGACCAAACTGCGATCGTTTCTCCGCATGCCCTTTACAAAACTCTCCACCTGATCCTTTGGTGATGAGGGCAGTTGTTTAACATTCTCTTGAATCTCGTCCAGTACTCGTAGAAGGATTCTAGCCCATCTTGCCTTATGCTGCGGATATCCCATCTCATCCGCTCCACTCGTGATGCTGGGAAGAATTCTTCCAAGAAAGCCTGTTGCAGTTGTGCTCATGTAGTGACACTGCCTTCGGGTAGGTCATACAGCCATCTTCTTGCGTTGTCCACCAAGGTAAAGGGAAGAGTATCAATTTGACATACTCTTGCTGCTCATCATTGGATTGATGCATGATTGTCATCTCAAAATCTTGGAGATGAGTGTGAGGGTCATCTTCTTGGTATCCATTGAACTTCGGTAAGATCTGAAGCAATGAGGGCTTCATGTCATACCGACGAGGTGCGAACGGATTTGCGGGTAGGGTGATTCCGTTCGGCCTCAGGTTGAGGTTAGTTGGGTATGTCAACTGTCACAGCCCGACCTAAACTAACAACAGTTAAGTCGGGGAAAATGTGTGACTGGGGAAGGGAAAAAGAAAATGGAAAAATAAAAGATGTTTCAATAACAATAATCATCATGCTTAAACAATATTTTACCATAATGTTTGGTAATTATAAATAATCACTTTTAAAACTCACGAGTAGACAACTTACAATAACACAACAACAAGTTGTCTAAGTGACAAAATTCTCGAAGCTATTGGTTTAAAATCTGTACAACACATCAATAAAGTAAAGTACATTAAGTGTTGCAGCGGAAATAACTCAAGTGGATTACATGTATGAGGACATGAAATCCTGAGCCTAATTTAACACATTAACATCAAGACTTTGCTCTGCTCGCTTCCATCTGCATCACAGCTTAACCTGCATATTTAGAAAACATATGCAGGGCTGAGTACTAAAAAGGTACTCAATGGTCACATGCCGAAATAACTTTAAAGCTTGCTCTTAGAGCTATATATTGAACTTGCCATCTCAAGCATCACACAGGAGTTTTATTTAAAAAAATAACCTGTGCACGCCAAAACATACTGCCCTGTCAAGCCGAAAACTGACAGCAAAGCCCCTTTGTTTCAACTTAACATATAATTCATACGTTTGTCAAATACAAACCATAGGAACTCAATTACATCATCTTACTACACATTAGCATGCTTTAACTTAAACTTAATTCATGTTCAACACATCAACATATAGTAGCATGCTTGATATCCTTCAATTATTAACATATAATCTCATTTTACAATTCAAGAAGTACAATTACACAAGCATCAAACATGTAGCTAGCTTATTCCAAGAACTCCCGAATCCACTTAAACTAAACTATTAGGGAATCATGTTTTCTTGTGAATAAATACCCAAATAAATCCCAATCAATTCTTCACATACATATAGACATGTATACATAGTCAATTGATACAAATATAAAGAAGATGAAATTCTAGGGTTCTTGATCGGAGCTTTGGGATGAAGCTGTGATTCCTGCCATCATTTTACTTAATTCTAAGTAATTACTAACTTAAAAACATATAACATTTTGTTTAATATCTCACTTTAGGAATCTTAGAGAGAAGTCACCTATGCCTCGATTATTTTGGCATGAACTCAGAAATCACAAGCAACATCAAAAACTTTCTACAATAACAAGTAGAATACTTAACTTTTCAACGACGAGGGACGCGACCCTGTTCAGTCGAGCCAAGACGACGATGATGACAGCAGCGCTTGCTGCCTCGGAGGGGATCGTGTAGCAGCAGTAGCGGCGTTGTGAATGGAGCGGCGTCGCTGAATCGCCGGTCTTCCACAGACGGCGGAGGTGGCAGCCGAACCATGACGGCGGGAGTAGAAAAGAATTAGGGCTCGTTTTCCTTTCTCTCCTTCTCGAGCATGGATTCAAGGCAGAGACGGGCGAAGCTCAGCCGTTCGTTGGCCTTCCAGTCGCGACAGTAGTAATTTCCTTCTTCTAAGAATTAGGGCTCCACACCGGAAAAGAAGGGAAAACGGCGAGGACTTCCGGTGCGAGAACTTTGACCACGTCGAAGAGGAGGCTGCTGTATTGCCGAATTTCGGGCTCGGGTGACGACGATTTCGGATTTTGAAATTAGGGCTTCTCATTTGGGTTCTTCGCTAAATCGAGAGGAGATGAGAGTAGTGCGAGGGGCACCGGGGAAGAACAGACGAGACGCCGGACTTGGACTCGACGGCAGCCGACGGCGGTCGGAGCAGAGGCGGCGGCTGAATCTCCTTGAAGGTTGAAAGCAAACTAAAACTGAGGTTCAATAAAGAGGGAGGGGAAGAAACGACGAACTGGCAGAGGAAAAGAAAAAGGTGAAGGTTGGCTTCCTTTCTAAGATTTGTTGATAGCTATCCCAAATAAAATAAATAAATATAACATTATGCATTCTTATGGAAGTTTACGGAATTGCTATTTCTAATAGCCACAAATACTATTCTCACTAATATAATGATATAATATATAATCAAATCAATATATATGCTAGTTTCATTCCAACTGAAATTGAGATAAGCTTCAAATACATCTATAATTATATATATAAAAATGGAATTCTCATTTCTAATAACAAATAAATCTATAAATAATAAAATAATCCCTTTAACCAGGAATTATAAACTTGCTTCCAAAAATAAAATTAATAAAGGATGCAAGAACACTTAATTATTCAAATTATGCAATCACTGAATTAAAAGCTCAGGGTATTGTAATAATATCTCATCTCATCTCAGTGATTCTACTTATCTTTCTTCTTTTAAATAATAGAAAATAGAAAATAATATTAATAATAATATGTATACTATAGTGAAAATGCTGGGTGTTACATCCTCTCCCCCTTAAAGAAATTTCGTCCTCGAAATTTGAAGTGTATGTCGCTCTTCAGGTTCCTTGAGCAGATGTCGAATTTGTCATGATAAGCGTAATCATTTCTTCAATCGCATCATGTCCTGTCACTTTTCTTTCACTTACCTCATTTCTTTCCACAATAAGCTCCGTATGGTGTCATATCAATTGTTGCACGAAAACTACTATTGTAGGCAAATTCGATGAGTAGCAAAAGCTTTTTCCCAATTCATCCTTCGATCTAGTGCATAGTGCGGCTTCTGAGTACGCGTTATGCACCTTGATATGGCCGTCTCCTGCCCTCTATCAGCGGGGAATTCGCTCCTTCCGAGTTGAGGAAAAGACAACTCTTTTTCGAAAGGAGAGTTTTGGAACCCGAAATCACCCACGATTGTCAGCGTCCCTACCACTAAAGCAGCCACTTCTTCGCTCTAATACATTAGTATGTATCACATCTTCCAAAGTCTAAAGATTTTCCTCAAATTGCTCGTGTTACTGAATGAAAGGCTATTTTAAATTTGGCTGAATTCTCAAAGTTGAAAGACCATATGAAATCGGTCCGGTGTATCATAGATGGACTTGGTTGAGCATTGTTGCAAAGTGAAAGAATTATTGTTAATGGGTCATGAAAACTTAGACCGCAAGAACTGAATTGCTCAACACAACTTTGAACTAGCAACAATAGTATTATGGAACGAGATGTGGAATTGATAAAGGATGCAAGAACACTTAATTATTCAAATTATGCAATCACTGAATTAAAAGCTCAGGGTATTGTAATAATATCTCATCTCATCTCAGTGATTCTACTTATCTTTCTTCTTTTAAATAATAGAAAATAGAAAATAATAATAATAATAATAATATGTATACTATAGTGAAAATGCTGGGTCATCTCCTTGGTATCCATTGAACTTCGGTAAGATCTGAAGCAATGAGGGCTTCATGTCATACCGACGAGGTGCGAACGGATTTGCGGGTAGGGTGATTCCGTTCGGCCTCAGGTTGAGGTTAGTTGGGTATGCCAACTGTCTGAGGGTCTGCTCCGGTACGGCTTCTGCCTGTTCAGCCTTTGCCATAGCTTCACATCTCGCTATTAGTGCTCCTGCGCACAGTCGTCTTTCTGTACGATCAATATCAGGATCAAACACCAATGCTCTTACAGCTCTACGAGTTCCACGCATACACCAGTAGCGGAAAATGGAATGAGGAGAGAACAAAATTGCTGCGCGTCACTCCCCGGCAACGGCGCCAATTTTGACATACACCCATCGTGCGGTGTGGGAAAAATACTTGTGTATGCCCAGTACAGACAATACACGCTCCTACGTCTCACAACAAGATCTCAGTCTTAGTGGTAAGTGTAGGGTCGAATCCCACAGGGAGTGAGGAACCACTTTGTTCTCCAACGACAAACTAAGGTGTCACAATTCTCAATCTGTATACTCTGCACAAGAAATTAACAAGATCAATAATAACAAGGGGTGAGGTTATTCGGTTAGGTCATAACTGTTGTTAACATTCGTTTCGGTCATAGGCATACTGATAATCCGTCCATGATCCATATAAACCCAAGGCGTGGCCCAAAGACATTGGGGCGTTTCAAGGGGTTATACTTCACATATAGGATGATTGATCCCATTGTGGTCACTTGGTCCGAAAGTCACACGTTCCCCGGTCACAAGGCAGTGCTTCACTTCTCCTTAGATGGTAGTCATACCCGTTACTCACCAAGTATGGCCCTCATCAACCTTCTCTCCCGAGGTCCCCAACTCCGCACTTTGAGTGACACATGCCTCCTGAACACAACCATTTCCGGCCTTGTCAGCCGACCAGTCAGCGTTTTACCGAACGGAGATCACCCGTTAGGCCCCTACTGTCCATGGTTTCGAATAGATCCTTCCGGAACCACGAGATTCAACCGAAAGAACAAATGCCTCACGAATGTTTACATGTTAACAACAATTATTTCCACCCCTAAAATCTCACCTAAGGGATTACTCATGCATAACAGAATTCATCAATACGAAATGAACTAAACACATTATAGAACAAAAGGAAATACTTGAATAGATAAATAATACCTAAGGCTTCAAGCCTTCAATCTTGTTCGAATGCAAATACAACGGAAATAGGTAAATAGTACTGAAACGTAAATTGTTTTGGATGCCACACACGGCGAATCAAAGTAATAGCTAAAGTAAAAAGAGTTCAAAAGGTGCCAAGAGCTTGTGCACGCTGCACACATCAATCTTTTATACTGCCGAATGGTCGAGGTCTAACCCTAGCTGCGCCAGCTCCAAATCTTCGCCGGGATCTTCTTTCCTTCTTTAGCTCAATCTTTGATTGATCCGATTGAAGATGGCGTCCAGCTGCAAGCTTAGTCAACCTTTTCCATTCTTCAGATCCTTCCAGTTCCTTCCTCTTGCTTCCGCTCGCTTCTTCAAAATCTCCGAGATTTACTTTCCTTTCTTGGCTCGGCTGTCTGCTTTTCAGGGTAGCGATCAGTCGGATTGCTTTCTTCAGTGTAGTTCATACCAGGTGGGTTGCTTCAGGTTCCCATGCCCCAAGTTAGACTGGGGAGGTACTTGTTGGCCGAAGCTCCATGCTGGTAAACATGACATAGCAATCTGGGCTCAGGAGTGCCCATTCTGACCACATTTTCTCCGTTTCCACTCTACTGACCTTCCTTCCTCCACAACTTTGTTTTTCCCCCGGACAGACCTGTACTGACACAAATAAAGAGAAAAATAGGGCCAAATGGCCCAAAAGTCGAAGACACATCAATGGGCTGGAGCAAGTTGGTGGGCCGCGATTTCTATCCTGAGGGTGCTGGGAAGATGGAATACGGATGCTTTCTGCTTTCATTATGCTGGATTTTTCATCAAGAAGTGGAGAAGTGATTGTGGTCTTTTCATCAAACACCTTATATGCAATTCGTGGCAGATTTTTGTGGTGTTTAGATGGAGGAGTTATGGGGTGTCTCTCCGGTCCTTTTTCAGTTTTTGGGTACGCTCAAAGCTGGGGCTAGGGAGGTCGGACCTCGTTAGGAGCTTGGCGATAATGAGTTTTCGTTATCGACCTCGAGTTTTTAGAGCTAGCGAGATTTGGTCATTGAGGCGTTATGCTCTCCTCTTCGGTTTTCTCAGCTCTCACTTCGGCTGGGGGTGGACTGTTATGAGTTCAGCTACGTTGGACTCAGCTTGTGGTTGGGGATGACGGTCCTTTTATCAAACACGTTATGGGTGGTTCTTCGTGGGTTTTCCTCTTATGTTCTGCGTGTAGATGGGTTGGAGCAAGTTGGTTGGCTATGATTTTTATCCTGAGGGTGCTGGGAAGATGGAATAAGGATGCTTTCTGCTTTCTTTACGCGGGTTTTTTCATCAAGAAGTGGAGAAATGGTTGTGGTCTTTTCATCAAACACCTTCTATGCATCTCGTTGCAGATTCTTGTGGTGTTTAGTTGGAGGAGTTATGGGGTGTCTCTCCGGTCCTTTTTCAGCTTTTGGGTACGCTCAAAGCTGGGGCTAGGGAGGTCGGACCTCATTGGGAGCTCGGCGATAATGAGTTTTCGTTATCGGCCTCGAGTTTTTGGAGATAGCGAGATTTGGTCATTGAGGCGCTATGCTCTTCTCTTTTGTTGGTTTCTTGAGAGTGTCCTTTCGGTGGGTCTCTTTTTCTGTCGGTTTTTGTTCCTGAAGACTACGAGGGATGTGCCCGTTTCTTCGTTGTTTCATGTTTTGCACTGTTTTCCTTGCTTCAGAAAATCCCGGGTTTACTTGGGGGCGATGGTTAGGCCGAAGCTCTTGAAGTACTCCCCATTTTCTGATGTTTGTTCCCGTTCACTTTTTCGATAGACGAGTACTCTTTTTCCTCTCTTCTTGTGAGGTTTTAACGAGGCTCGGCCCTTAGTCTGCTTCCTGTGCTTTCAACGGTTTAGGTTTCTTTTTCTTTTTAATAAAATTTTTATTTAATAAATTCTTCATTTATGCATTACTAATTTCATAATTTATCTATTATTATTATTATTATTATTATTATTATTATTATTATTATTATTATTATTATTATTGACGAAACTGAAACAAATAAAGTTTTTAGATATGAAAAATATATTTTTCTTCCCTATACAAATAAAATGTACGGATATATTTTATAAAAAATTAAAATAAAATTTTAATTATTTTGATAGACAATAAAATAAGATTTTGTTTTAAAGTAATCAGGTTATAGAATTTGTGCCTTATTATTCAAACATGTAAATCAATGACCGAACCCGTTTATAATTTACATACACGTGCATATCACAATTCAAACTCAATTTAAAATTGATTTTATTGAAAATTAAGAAGATAAATATTATATATATATATATATATATATATATATTCATACACTATAATATATTGCAACATATACATATAATATATACGCTTTTGAGAAATATAAAATTAATAAAAAATATACATCTAATCACTAACATTCAATTAAAATCATTTATTGTATATAAATTATAATTTTTTTTCTTGTCAGACATGTAAATCTAATTTTTATCGAGATAAAATAAATAATAAAATTTATTAATTTAGATTATATGTAAGTTAATATTAATATTATTTAGATTATATGTAAGTTATTATTATTATTATTATTATTATTATTATTATTATTATTATTATTATTGATTTTTAATTTCATTATTAATGATTATTATTGATTTTTGGGGGACGGAGGGAATATTAATGATTATTATTGATTTTTAATTTCATTATTAATTTTATTGGACAAAAATATGGAAAGTCTGGCTCCACCAGTGTTTTAGGATTCAAACCCAAGTAAAACATTTATCAATAAGATGATGTGTCTACATTAAATTTTCATGATCCAAGAACTCAAAATGATTATTTATTTTCATTTTATATAAGGATTCTCATTTGAACTTGAACATCTCCCTATATATTATGAAATTGGAGAATAAATTAAAAATTATGTAATTTATACAATAATAATAAAGTTTTTTGTTATTGTTATGATAAATTACATAATTAAATAGTACTAATATAAAGTTTTAACTTTACATAGGTTGTGCGAAGGGGAAAATTCTTATCACTAAACGTGAAATTAATAGTAAAATAGAATGCATTTTGCGAATAAATGTTCAATGCATATTCCAACTTTTAAGTGCCCAACACTTTTTTCAAAGTGGTTCGCTCATTCTTAGCTGAGAAATTAAATTGTGGTGAGGATGGAATTCGGGATTTCCGTTCTTTTAAGGAAAAGTCAAAATATAAGCAATACATGATTATAATTAAATTATTATATTCGTATTATTTTGATATTGGCGCAAGTTTAAAAGTCACGATAGACAGATCTGAAACAATCAATCTGAGCCTGGCAAAGCTGCATTGAGAAATAAGACAGATATGAAAATGCAAGTCAAAGATAAAGAACTAATAAAGATACAAAACGGATTTAAAAACTATTATCAGATATGAAAGTTAAAAGATATAGTATGTATTTTAATTTTTTTTTATCTAGATTAGATACTCCTTTTTTTTTGTGTTTTTCACACGAAATTTCATCTGACAGATTGTAATGGGATTTGGGCCAAAGGCCCTACAATGTTAATGTGCCCTTGATATTAGGGCATAATTAGGTTTAGAAAGTAACCTATAAATAGAGCAAAATATTCAAATGTAAGAACATTAGTTAATCCTCATTCAAAATAGACACGAAAGTAGCAACTCTTTCTTCTCTTTGAAGCTTTCTAATTTCCTTCTTGTTTTTGTTTTTGGGTTCGATTCATCTCGAACTCAGCAAATTGATTGATATAAATTCCTACACGCTTTAAATTAAATTAATATACACGATAATCTGTTGTATTTAAACTTTTAAGTAATTTCATTGACTGAGATTCGTACACGCCTTCAATCAATACATGATAATTTCATTTTGTTTTTGAAAGCTCAAGTAATTTTATTTTATTTTTGTAGTTATTTGATTTCAATATGATCAAACTCCTTTTATCTTGATTGTAATTGGACATAAATTTAGACGCTTTATTTAAAGTGGTGCGTTCTTTGTGAGCAGAGAAAATTGACTGATTTAGATTCGTACACGCCTTCAATTAATACATGACAATCCATTTTAAAGCTCAAGTAATTACTTTTCTTTTGTAGCTGTTTGATTTCAATTTGATCGAACTCTTTTTTTTTTTTTTTTTTTTAATCTTGATTTTACATCTTATACCTTTAATGTGCCTTTACTTTGATAGAAAATGAGAGAAAATATATATTTTTATTCTTTTTTCATAATTTTCACATATTTATTATAATTAAAAAAATTTGACTAGGGTGAAATATTTTCTCAAACAGTTCATTTTTGCTTATTTTCTCTTCAATATTGGATAATAATATCTTTCAGTAATAGTGTAAAAATATTTTTCAACGTTTTTACATCTTTTCATCTTTAATAAACATACAATATAAAAATTAGAAAAATAGTACTTCTTCCATCCCATTACCAATGTCTCGTTTTTCATAATGGGATGTCTCATTCTTTTTTTGACAACATGTTAGAAAATTAATGAAGTATCATTTACCCTAGTTTTGAAGATACCAAAACTCTTAGATTTTCCTTAGTAGACTAGAACTTTTTGAACTCAAGTGTTAGAGTTCAGTTATCTGGTTAGACTAAAGTTCTGAAGACTGAAGACTGCTCGACTGAAGATCGTAACTAAAAAGGTTGAAGTCAAATACTGGAGTATTTAATGGACGAAGACTTCACTGAAGATTCAGTTATGACTGAATAACTAATGCTGGACACGTGGAACTAGCGGACTGATACTTAGTCAAGTATCAGTTGACATTCTTCATCGGACTGAATCTTAAGTTAAAAAGAAAGCCACGTACACACCAAGTACAGCCGCATTAAATGCAGAAATATTGAAGATCGTCCTTTCCTGAGCAAAGCATTCATTTTTTGTGCTAACTTTTCAGAAGCATCATGCTCTTGTATCTAGAGACGACATTCCTCCCAAACAAGAGCCTCGAAGATTGAAGCCTCAGCTAAAATTCAAATCTATCTAACAACGGACGAATTCTTGAGGACCATTTTGCCAACGGATCTATTCAAGACTTTGCCTATAAATAGAGCTCGAGGATCATCTTCAATCTTCATCGATTCAAACACTCAAGCTGAACCTTTGCCAAAATTGCGACTCGGCGTATCCACTGCCATTCAAAGTTTGAATCAAAGAAGATAATATATAAAGTCCAAATCAGTTTACTGATTATACAAATTCTCTTACAACCTTAGGCAAATCCTTAGCCTAAGTTTCCGATTACCGAGAACTTGTTCTCTGTAATCTAGTTGGTATTTTGAACCTCTTTTCAACCGAGCGAAAAGAGAGTTTGAGAGAGAAAGAGAGAGAGTTCTAGACAGGAGTCTGAACTCGAGAGATCTTAGCCTCCGCAAGCAAGACAAGTGTAGTCTTTGCAACTGCGAGCTGAGAATGAGACGAGAAGTCCAATCCAGTGTATTGGCACTGAAACCTTATTTCAGTTGAAGGTTTGTTGTGCACCCGTAAGCATAAACCTAGAACGATTGTCAGTGTGATCAACTGACCGTGGACGTAGGAACTTGTTCTGAACCACGTAAAAATCCCATGTTGTTTATCGCTTTCAGTATTTTCCTTCCTTACTTGTGCACAAATTCTTTATTACACTGAAACTGATAAATCGCAAAGGTTATTTCTTAAGTTTATTTTCCGCTGCTGGTATTATTAGTCTAACTGATCAATCTTTGGATAGTCAGTAAGATTCATAACACTTATCTGATTTCAAAATACTAGACGGAAGCCTTACATGGATCATCAGTTAAAGCTTTGTGCCTAACTGAAATCAAAATATTTAAGTCATTTCAGTATCATTATACACCCCTGATTTAACTGAAACTTACTTTGACTGTTGACTTCAGTCTAAATCCTTCAGTATCAGTCGATACTCTTTCTGTCACATAAAAGTTTTTTTAAAAAATAATCTACTGGTGTATTCCCCCCATACACCAGTTCAGTGATTCTCCAGGACCCAACTCAACATATTCTCTCTCTATACCTAATATTTAAATAATTTCTACCAACTCACTTTACCTACTAATTACACATTTCTTAATCTTCATACCTAAAAATAATACTCCCTCCGTCCCAAACGAAATGTCTCATTTCTTTTCGGCACGGAGATTTAGAAATGTGTATAATGTAGATAAGGTGAGTTGGTGGAAATTATTTAAATATTAAGTATAGAGAGAGAGTGTATTGCCAAAAAAGGAAACAGGACATTTCGTTTGGGACAGCCCAAAAAGGAAAACAGGACATTTCGTTTGGGACGGAGGGAGTATGATATTTGCAATGAAACATAAAAAAATAATTTTATTTTTATTTTTTCTTATCATTTTTCAATCAAAACCTTACAACTAAACTAAATCCACCCTCATTCTTCTAAAATTTAATTGAATTCTTTCAAAATCGCCTTTGTCTAATATTCTAAACTTTTAAGTGGCCAACACCTTATCCGAAGTGGTGCGTTCTTTAATTAATTTAGATTCCTATACACACATCCAATAAATGCATGACTATAATTGTCAATTTGTGATACAAAAGTAATTAAGTAAACCTCTCTTGAATGTATAAAAATACTCCATCATGCAAAGATACTCTTTGGAGCCGTACATGCATCCAATTAATGCATGACTCCATTTAATCTGAAATCTCAAGTAAAAAAAATTTAGTTGATTGTTTCAAGTCTGATTACTCTGAAATCTCAAGTAAAAAAATTTTAGTTGTTTGTTTCAAGTCTGATTGAATTCTAATGTTTATTTTATTACTAGTATTTGTACCTCGTGTAATATATGAAAAATATTTTTATATTTATATAAAATTTAGAGTTAATATATAAAAGTATCCACTTTCATATTGTAAAATTAAAATCTAGCCTATGAAATAAAAACATTAAAATATGGCCAATTTTTGTGTAAAAGTACAAAATTACCCCCCACTTAAATTTTTTTAAAAATGGCCACTCATTTCTCTCTTTCTCTCCTCTCTCTCTTCACCTTCACGTCACTCCCTCCCTCCCTCTCTCTCTCTCTCTCTCTCTCTCTCTCTCTCTCCCTCTTCCTCTCCTTCTCGTCCGCCGCCGCTGCACAATTGCCGCTCACCACCACCGCTACACTGCTGTTCTGAGACGGAGGGAGCCGCGCACGCGGCAGCGTTGCTCTGCCACTGCTGACTCGCCGGGGAAGAAGACGCTCTTCTGGCTCGGCACCTTTGACTCCGCCGCGCCGCCTCCCCCGGTCCGACGCTCGCCTTCCCCGGTCTGACGCGCCGCCTCCCTGGTTCGACGCTCCCTCGGAAGCCTCCCCCTCCGTTCGCCTACATCAGCGCCTCCTCTGTACAATTGAATTCGAGTCCGCCCCACCCCTGAATTCCAATTCGCCTCGCCGAAGTCGTTGCAGCGGCTGGGCAGATCTGGCGCAGCCGTGAGCTGCCCACTGAACGACAGATCTGGCGCGGGCAATAGAGGATGGCCGGGGTCGGACGGCGGTGGGTGGCTGCAGCAGCTGGGCAGATCCGGTGTAGATCCGGCTGGGCAGTTCCGGTCAAAGCAGATCCGGTCGAATTCTATATCAATCTCTGTCTCTCTCTCTTCTCTCCCTCTCCCTCTCCGGCTCTCTCTCTCTTCTCTGTGCTGCAGTTTCGATCTCTCTCTCTAGGGTTTCGTTTGGTCCTCTTCCTCTATAAGAGATCGTTTCTTCTTCACCGAAGAATTTTCCAGCGTCCGAGGAGGATTGAAGAATTTCGATCAAATGTGATCAAAGCTGTAGTGATATTGTCGAGATTGAAGAATTTCAATCTATTTTTCCTTCACAATTTCTGTTGAGATTTTTGTTTTAGCTTTGATGAATGAGAAATAGATGTGAAAAAATAGAGGAATTTTTTTTTCACTATGTATAGTTGATTTAGATACAATTAATTTTCTGTTGAGCTATATTTTTTAGGAATTTGCAAAACGATAATATGATAGTGATTTTGTATATTTATTTTTAATGTTCTTAAATTCACAACTAGATTTTTGAATTCACAATTTGATCTATGAATTCACAACCGAATTTATGAATTCACAACTTAATATTCTTGAATTCACGCTCAGATCTATGAATTCACAACTTAATGTTCTTGAATTCACAACCAACTCGATGAATTCACAACTTAATATTCTTGAATTCACAACTAAAACTTGTATTCACAACCAAAATAAATTCTAATTTTAATTGTGAATTCAAACTTTAAAAACCCCAAATTCACAACTATTTGAATTCGCAACCAAAATAAATTCTGGTTGTGAATTAAATTTTAATTGTGAATTCGATTGGTTGTTAATTCACAACCAAAAAATTCGGATTGTGAATTAAATTTTTAGGGTTTAGGGTTTAGGGTTCACAATTAGGGTTTACGGTTTCAGTTCAGTTCAATTGTGAATTTACTGTTTCAGTTCAGTTGTGAATTCACAATCGTAATAATTCACAACTAGGGTTTACGGTTTCAGTTTAGTTCAGTTGTTAATTTACTGTTTCAGTTCAGTTGTGAATTCACAATCATAATAATTCACAACTAGGGTTTAGGTTTAGGATTTAGGGTTTAGGGTTTAAGGTTTCAGTTCAGTTCAATTGTGAATTTATTGATTAAGTTCATTTGTGAATTTACTGTTTCAGTTCAGTTGTGAATTCACAATCGTAATAATTCACAACTAGGGTTTAGGTTTAGGGTTTCAGTTCAGTTTAGTTTTGAATTTACTGTTTCAGTTCAATTGTGAATTCACAATTGTAATAATTCACAACTAGGGTTAGGTTTAGGGTTTAGTGTTTCAGTTCAGTTTAGTTGTGAATTCACAATCGTAATAATTCACAACTAGGGTTTAGGTTTAGGGTTTCAGTTCAGTTCAGTTGTGAATTTACTGATTAAGTTCATTTGTGAATTTACTATTTCAGTTCAGTTGTGAATTCACAATCGTAATAATTCAGAACTATGGTTTAGGTTTAGAGTTTCAGTTCAGTTCAGTTGTGAATTTACTGATTAAGTTCATTTGTGAATTTACTATTTCAGTTCAGTTGTGAATTCACAATCATAATAATTCACAACTAGGATTTAGGTTTAGGGTTTCAGTTCAGTTCAGTTGTGAATTTACTGTTTCAGTTCAGTTGTGAATTCACAATTTTAATAATTCACAACTAGGGTTTAGGTTTAGGTTTAGGGTTTAGTGTTTCAGTTCAGTTCAGTTGTGAATTTACTGTTTCAGTTCAGTTGTGAATTCACAATTGTAATAATTCACAACTAGGGTTTAGGTTTAGGGTTTAGTGTTTCAGTTCAATTCAGTTGTAAATTCACAATCGTAATAATTCACAACTAGGGTTTAGGTTTAGGGTTTAGGGTTTCAGTTAAGTTCAGTTGTGAATTCACAATAAAAAAATCTGGCTGTGAATTAAATTTTGATTGTGAATTCGACTGGTTGTGAATTCACAAATAAAAAATTCTAGTTGTGAATTCGATTGGTTGAGAATTCAGAATTCACAACCAGTGTGAATTCACAACCAAAAATTTTTGGTTGTGAATTCACACTAGTTGTGAATTGCGGGATTTTTTAAAGGGGTGATGTAAAGTGGACATTTTTTTAACTTTTAATGTGAAGGGTATTTTGGTAACACTGGCCATTTTTTAATATTTTTATCTTAGTGGACAATTTTTAATTTTACAATATGAAAGTGGCCATTTTAAAAATCCACTCTAAAATTTATACCAATTCAATTATTATATTTATAAATATAATAAAAATAATAATTTTAAATAAATATAACTTTTACATTTTAAATTACATATTTACATAAAATATACTCAAATTAAAGCTCTTATCGTGATCTTTAATTTGATATTCATATTAAATATTTTCTAATTGGACAAATTTGATAACTTTAGAAAGAAATAAAAAATAAAATAATTTAAGAAGATAAAGAAAAAGGAAATAAAAAGAAAAAAAATATAATTTACAAATAAACCTTGAATTTTATTATAACTTCAAAATTATCACTCAATTTTAAAATTGATTTGAAATTAATTTCAAATTAGAAGTTGCCTTTTAATATAGCATAGATAATCGAGCATAAATTTACATCCTAATTATTTTTAAGCTCAAATATTCAGATCTTAAGTGGACAATTATTTATATCTTTACTCTCCATAATGAATTTAATTAAGTAAACTCTTTCAGCATTGCTCTTGAATCAATTAAAAAAAAATGTTCAAATTTATTGTGCTATATTAATTTTTTGAGACAATACCAATTCTAGTCTTTTTCATATAATAAAAGAAAATTACAGCTATAGAGATAAAAATATGAAAATAATAACTATCTTTTTACTATTATGCCCTTATACCTTACACAATTTACACGAATTTTGTGTGTGATCAAAATTCGTACAATAGTGTTATGAATGAAATAGCGGTTTTATTAAAAAGAGAAAGCAAAACCAAGAATCCAAGAGAGTACAACGAAGCAAACAAGACCGGACCAAACCAAACGGAAAGGAAAAAAGGAACAAACACGACCGCAAGGCAGGAAGGGTAGCGTTAAGAGCTCCGGACTAACCATTGCCCCCGAGTCACCCTTCAACAACCACCGTGAGAACCCGAACAGGACATGCAGCACACCAGCAGACTGCACACCAGATGTTCGAACAAAGAACAACCAAGAAAAAGCCAAGCCTCCCACCAAGAACACACCACGAGAGCCACGCCAAAGCTCCCGTCATCATCTGCAGGCCAGAGAAAAACACCAAGGCCGCCACCAAACGCCCACCAACGTACCAACAGTGAGAGGAAGCCGAAGAGAGCGCCCACCAGCGTACCAACTGTCAGAACGCCGGAGAGAGATCAGCCACCTCAATCCCGCCGATCAGCGCACTTTGCGCAAAAAACTATGAGTTGCCATGTCCGCGATCACCAAGTCTTTGATCCTATCAATCCCATGAGGCCACCAGCCCTCCGGACAAGAGAGGTTAGCCATCGAATCCGCAACTGCATTACCTTCGCGAAAGATGTGAGAGACCCGAAGAGTGAAATCCATTAGTCGCGTAAGAGTCACTTTCCACGCTGCATGAAAACGCCAGGGAACATCAAGAGTTCTTTCTTCTAAGAGCTTCACGACATAGCTAGAGTCAGCTTCCAACCAGAGTTTATACCAACCACGCGAATGCGCTATATTAATCGCAGTGATCACCGCAAGTAATTCCGCCTCAAACGCATATCCTTTGCCACCATTCAAATGGAAACAACCTCTGACCACCCCAAACTTATCTCTATACACCCCACCAGCTGCCATCTCCCCGGGCGCGCCCACAGCCGCCCCGTCCGTGTTAACTTTGATCCAATCCTCAACAGGAGGCCACCAATGCACGCAAACATAAGTTGGTGGCGGCGCCGCCCGAGTGGAAATCCCAATAGCACGGGTGACTAAATAATCCGACCACTCATTAGAGGTGTGGCCTATACGAGCAAAAGCACCATCCACTTCCTTAAAAGAAGCTTTCACAAAGGTTAACACACGTTGATGAGCAAACTTCACGCCATCAAAGATAACCTTATTCCGCCACGACCAAATAGACCAAAGAGTAGTAATAACTCCCAGCTTCCAGAAACTTTGAATAAGCGAAGAAAACGAAGTTGCCCAAGCGTTCACTAAAAACATATTAATATCGGCACACTCCAAAAGTTGGGGAACTTGAAACCATGCCAGAACTTCCTGCCAGATGATGGAAACTTTCGAACACTTCCAAAAGATATGATCAATGGTTTCCGCATTATTCATACAGAAACAACAGTAGTTAGGAGTAATTAAACCATTGCGAATCAATCTGTCTAAAGTAGGCAATCTCTCATGAATAATACGCCAGCAAACAATAGAGCGACGCTCTGGAATGTAGTTGTTCCAAATCCACGAACCCCAACAAACCTTCGGAAAACGGTGACCTGTCTGAGCAAAGGCTAGAGCAGCCGTGACGTCCCCGCGAAGAGAGTTTTTCCAAAAACGAGAGTCCTCCTCTCCCTCAAGTGGAAACGTGATGATATCAACAACAATATCAGGGTGATTCTCCACAAAGTTTGCCGAGAAGTGCCAAATCCCATTCACTAAATAGTCCGCCACCGATTGAGTCAGAAAATCATGCATGAAAATAGGAATAGCAAGCTTATCGCAAAGCTTATAACCTAGCCAATCGTCAGTCCAAAACCGAGTGTGATGCCCTTTCCCCACCAACGAGTAGGAGTTTTCCACCAGCTCCCCAATTTCCGGCTTTAAACCCAACCAAACCGAGGACCCCACCACAAAGTCCTTTGCTAAGCAAAACTCATCCAAGTATCGAGATCTCATCAGATTAAAAACAAACTCCTGACCTCTAATCAGCTTCCACGCCATCTTCATCAAATAGCACCTATTCATCACCGAAAACGAACGAATACCAAGTCCTCCATCCTCTTTCGGCGCACAACACCTTCCCCAGCTTACCCCACAAGTAGGGCCTTTATCCACATTGCCTGTCCAAACAAAGTTTCGACACTTCCTGTCCAACTCATGAAGCAACGTTTTAGGCCATCTAAACACCATCATTGAGTGTACAATCGAACTCTGAATAACATAATTGATGAGACAGAGGCGACCTGCCATCGATAATTGTGAGCCCTTCCATCTAGAGAATTTCTGCACAATCCGATCTTTGATGCCCATGAAGTAGGAAGCCCGCGGCCGCCCGACGAACAACGGCACCCCCAAATAAGTAGTTGGAAGCGCTCCCTGAGTGAAGCCCAAGACATTATTGATGCCGTTTTTCATAGCATGCGAGACACCCTTTCCAAAGAAAATCCTGGATTTCTCCAGACTGCAAACCTGCCCAGACAGCTCACCGTAGTAATCCAAGATGTGTCTAATCTTTTTGGCGTTTCTGACGGACGCTCGACAAAAAAGAAGCACGTCATCAGCATATAATAGATGGGTCGGAAAATTGGCAGAGCGAGTAAACCCCATAGGAATAAGATGCCTAGAATTAACACAATTGTGAAAGATATGACTCAGGACATCCTCCGCAATTCCAAAAATGATGGGCGAGAGGGGATCGCCCTGCCTCACCCCACGAGAGCAAGCGAAGTACCCACTGAGGCGGCCGTTAAAAATGATTCAAATTCTGGCCGAAGCAAAAATGATCCCAATCCAACGGATAAACTGCGTATGATAACCCAAAGCACGGAGGACCTTCATGATAAAATCCCATTTAATAGTGTCAAACGCCTTATGAATATCAATTTTGCAGGCAAAATTCGATCCACGATTAACACGTTGCATGGTATTGAAACCCTCAGAACCCAAGACAATACAGTCATGTATAGACCTCCCCGAAATAAAACCGAACTGGTTCGGCGTAACAGAAGAAGCAGCTACTTTACTGAGACGAGTAGCCAGAACTTTAGATATGATTTTGAAAAGAAAGTTGGCCAAAATGATCGGCCGAAGGTCCGACACCGTGTCCACCACCTCTTTTTTGGGAATTAAGATCAAAGTATTCGCGTTGCAACCTTGCGGGAGATAAGAGGAAACAAAGAAGCTTTTAACCGCCTTGATCACGTCATGCTTGATAACACTCCAACAGCTTTGAAAGAACATTTCGGAGAACCCATCTGGTCCCGGGGCACTACTTGCGCCTAGCCCAAAAACCGCAGCAGTAATTTCAGCATCATCTGGTATCATGATCAGTCCCCGATTTTGCTCCTCCGAAATGACCTCCTCTATGTTAGCTTCGATATCCACCACATCAACCGTAGAAGGCGAGATTTCCGAAAACAGAGAGGAAAAATGCGTGATAATGTGCTGTTCAATGACGTCCTGCTCATACACTACATCCTCCCCAATGCGCATATGCCCAATGTGAAGCTTCTCCTTTCTAAACTTCAACATATTGTGAAAAAATGAAGTATTTTTATCACCATCAGTAAGCCACTTCACCCTGCTCTTTTGTTGAAGAATACTGTTTTTCTGAGAAATAAGGGTGTTGAGCCTCGCCTCACAACGTATTTCCTCGTCAAATCTCTCATTCGAATAACCAAGATTCGAAATTTTGTCTTGAACCTCCTCCAATTCCCTCTGAATATTCGCAATACCCGAATCAACATTCCCGAAAATAGATTTGTTCCAACTCTTAAGCACTCCCTTGAGTCGCTTTAATTTTAGCATCACCGTAAGCATGGGGCAGCGAGTATCAACCATAACACTCCACGAGCTACTTACCGTCTCCAAGAAACTCGGATGAGTTGTCCACATGTTAAGAAATTTAAAAGATCGTTTAGCAGGAGGAGCAGCAAACGAGCATTGCAAGAGCAACGGCGAATGATCAGAGGTCGCTCGAGGCAGAACATGAGTATTAATAGAACCCCAAAGATTCGCAAAAGAGTGCGAAAAAAGAGCACGATCAAGTAACGATTCCACATGTCTAGGCAGAAAACGACGGCCAGACCAAGTAAAACGAAGGCCAGAAGTAGGCGACTCTATAAATCCCGAATCATCAATAAACTTGCGAAAATCACGACAAGAACCCCTTGGAGGCATAACCCCACTAATCCTCTCATGAGAGCCAGTTATAGCATTAAAATCACCTATAAAAACAGTGTTTCCGTGAGCAAAATGTAGTAGGATAATCCACAACTCTCTCCTCGCAATGGGATCATTCGATCCATGAATAACCGCCAAACGACAGTCCAGATTCTGCCAAGAGCAGTCCACAATCACAACCTGGGGAGAAGAAAACACCGTTGACATAATCACCGAAGGCTGCGCAAAAATCCAAATATTAGAGCAACGAGGAAGCCGGTTGTTCTGATGCTGGGGAATCATATTTAGAGAATTCCAAAACGAATAACCAGTATTACGAAAAGCAGTTTTAGGTTCAATCAAACCCAAAATAATAGGCTTAAAAGAGCGACAGTGCTCTTTAAGAAGCAGTTTAGAAGCATCCGTAAGCCCCCGAATGTTCCAAACTAAAATATTCATCAAAAACCGATTTTAGGGAGCGGGTGCTCTCCCGCCTCAACCTCATCCGCCCAGGACCTATTCCCCACATTCTGCGTGGCCCTCAAAGGAGCCGAGTCTGTCGAATCCACAACAAAATCCCTTGGGTGCAACCCAAGCTCTGCCTTTTGTCTCAAGCGATGTTTAATGCTCTCCTCTGTGACCTGAGATATGGGTCGGAAGCCCCTTCCTCGTCCCACTCCAGGAGGTCGCCCTCTCCCTCTTTTGACGTGTGTAGCAGCATGTTCTCCGGCATCCTCCGTATGTGAATCCCTATCAGTTAAGTATTGCTCTAACCGTTGTATTTTCATAGCATTTTCAACCGCTAATGCTTTTACCTCAGAGGCACTTTCAATCGTCCTCTCCTCTTCCGCTGCCGAGTGGCAGTTAGCTTGATCCCTGTTTTCAACGGCCACATCATTAACATTGGAATTTTCCTTCGGATCATCTAACTTACTTTTGTCGGGCAATTCCACTAAAGTGACAGGCGAGGCATCCACCACCTGCATTGTGACCTGCTCTCGAGAATCCCGCCCTGATGGCAAAGTACCCAGGGGGTTCGGCTCAATCTCAACAGTAGCTCTGCTGCCTAAAATTGGCATCTCCACCTCCACGTCCTCCGTCAGAGCAGCAAACCTGTTGCTATTGGTATTGGTAGACGACGAAGCACCATTACTCTTGGAAGTAATGCGTGCTCCCTCCCCCTTCTCCAAATTCTCCTCCGTTCTATCTTTCGATTGCCAACTCTTGTTAGTCTCCACAGGGCGACTCTCATTTGCCACCGCAACAGGCTTATCAGGATGCCGGCGGCATCTATCAACAGTGTGTCCGGTGATTCTACAACGTGAACAATATAAAGGCATGGATTCATAGCTAAATTTCACATAGCAAGAAGAAGTTCCTTCATCAATATAAACTCCCTCCAGTAAAGGTGTTGATAGATCCACTTCAATCAAAACTCGAGCAAAGTGTCCTACTGCACCCGCAGCAGCGCTACTTTCAATACGAATCGGATGCCCTACCGCACGTCCAATAACCGCAATCACCTCTGGATGCCAAAACTCCAAGGGGAGATTATAAATTCTCACCCAGATTTGTGCTATGGATGACGATTCTTTATAAGGGTCAAAGAATTTTGTCCATTCGCGTAGTCTAACGCACCCCGAAGTCAACTCCAAAACAGGCTTGGCTTTTGCAATCTTTTTATCCTCCATGGACTTAAACTTTAGCGTAAAGAATCCTTTCCCCATAGGAATGCACTACCAATCCGACAGTTTCCAAACGTTTTGTAGTTCACGTTGTATTTCCAAAAGTGGCTTCGGCTTCTCTCCTTTCCGAAAAATCATTCTACCAATCAGAGCATATTGGAAGGATTCTAACTGTTTCTGGTAAAATTTATGAGGAATGGAGATAGTCACAACATCTCCCTCCTTCTTATGTGTAAATGCCTGAAAACGGTGCGCCGGCACATCGGTTCTCCTATCTCTTGGGATAACAACTTCAGCGTACGCAGGCTTTGGAATGTTTTCAGCCTGCTTTACATGCAAGTTAGGGTTTTGCGAAACCCTAATGGGAGGATTTTGGTTGTTGTTATGTAGGGTGGGACTGCCATCAGCAGGAAACATTAAAGCACCAGCAGTCGAAGTAGGCGCCATGGAAGAGGAAGTAGGTGCAAGCGTCGGATTAGAGATCAAGACAGTCGGAACAGCATCCGTCTGCTTAGAAGCGTTGAGCGTGAAGTTATTCGAAATCACCGGGAGATTGAGAGCAGAATTGTCCGCGGTACTGCGAACGACCTGGCCGGAATCCATGAAACAGGTCGGCGGCGGTAGGCTAGGGTTTAGCATACGTTGAGAGAAATTGCTTCATCCCCCAAGGTTTCAAGAAAATTAATCTCCAAAAATTAAAAAAAAAAAAAAACAAATCGTACAATAGTGTTATTACTATATGACAATTATATATATTTTTATATTGTTATCTATATTATTATAATTTTAATTATTATATGCTTTTGATTAGAATATGGTGTTGCCCCTAATTTTTCTAGTACAAATTTTTTTGTTGAAGGGGGAGGTTGCTTTGAGATGATGGAACTAAACCAAATCAGAAAAAATAACTATCCAATCATATGATAAAGGGCCTTTATTATGCTAGTGACCTAGGGTCAATTTCATTTAGAATTAGTACTGGGACAATCTTCCCCCTTCAAATATTTGAGTGATTGATAATTAAAAAGTTAGAACTCTTCTTTCTTTGATAAAATTAATAATCAAACAAAAAAAATTTAAAGATTGCATCACAGTAAACTCGAATTCAAGACTTTTAACATTAGACATTCACATCACTTTATCGCAAGACCAACACACGCACACAAATAGAACTCATATTTTGCTAGATTGCTAGTTAGCACATGCTTGTGATAAAAGGAAACTAAGCATATTCATTAGTGTTGTATTTAACATGTACCTAAGATGAAAAATAAAATATTTAATTTGTTATTCTTTTGTTTCTTTTTTTAATAGTTTGACAACTCAAAAGCTTTTGCCATCCAAACTTTATATAGAGAGATGCTACCTTTTGATAAAGCGAAGTAGCTGAATTTAGCATGCATAAATTACAACATTGAGTGAAAAATTACAACATTGAGTGAAAAAATATATACAGGCTATGGGTAATTACAACATTGAGTGAAAAATATTACAAGATTGTTTGCATATAAAAAAAAAATTACAACATTGAGTGAAAAATATATACAAGATTGTTTGCATATAAATAAATGTACAGGCTATGGGTAATTCATTTGATATAACATCATAAAATCCGAACCTAATTCTATCATAGTCCAGTTGCAAGTAGCATCATGCTTCTAACAAGTGGGTTTGTGCTAATAAATTTGTGATCAATAAAACTATATCATAATTTGGCCACGAAAATCAGCACACACTATGAGAGTATGAGTGTGATAGTATTGAAATTTATGAGTATCTTCTTTGTTGCAACAGAAAGAGACTGCACTTTCCCCCTACTCTCAATTATAGGTTTAGCATATGGTTGGTACTATCGTATAACCGAATCGATGTCTCATTAAAAAAAAAAAAAGGAATTAGCCCACATTTGGTTGGATGTTTTTAGAGATTGGAAAGAGAATCAAGTAATTGAATCATTTACTTGTTATTTGGTTTGAGTAATGAGATAATCATTACCCTCACTTGAGGGTAACCCAATCATCCAATTTGTTACCCCTCAAAATAGAAGGAAACAAAAGAAAGGGAATCCCTTACTAATGTTTACTTTCCATTGTTAAACCAAACACTCAATAAAAATAATGGTTATTGTTATCATTCTTCTCCTTTATTTGATTCCATTCCCTTTCCATTCCTATACTTGAACCAAACGAGCACTTAAACTGAATCAACTAAAAGTTAATTTGGGCTACGATTCAACCGACACTAACTCCGATAGTTCGATATTCAATTTTCTTTTTTGACTAAATTGAACTTTTATTCTTACTCGTTTTTTACCCATATAATAAACAAAAAACACACATTTACGTGAAAATTAGAGTTAATATAAAAACACAAATTTTCTTGAGCAGCCGTCTCCACGTTGCAAAATACTCACATAATGTAATAGAACGCTTATAAGTGCTCTATTAAAAGTACGTAATAAAATATTATAAGTGTCACATGAAAGTCCTCCCTGTATAAACCAGATGAGAAATTAAAGTTCTCTAGGGATTCTTCTTTTGAAATCATAAAACAATTAAAATAAATACATATTAGACTCGCGTCGTTTATATCGAAACCAACCTTTGGTTGTGGTCACTATGTACAAGTACAACTATAGCCTAAACCCATAGAAGGGCTAAACGTTGTAATGTTAACTAGAAAATTTGTACATTGCCTCCAAAAAAAAAACGTACATATGCGTAAAAAATATTAATTTAAACTATTAATATATATATATATATATACATATATATATATATAGGGTTAGGCTAAAATAAGAACTAGAGTTAGGATATAAATTAAAAACCGTTAATAACCAATGGATCAATTTAAATCTACGGCCATATTTGATCACAAACAATTACATAAAAAATCTCGCTGGCTACATAGATTGGATAGAAAAGTAATTTATGTCATTCGGTTATAATCATTTCCTAAATTAAAGGGATTGTGTAATTCAATCACAATTAACTCTATATATCTTTATTTTTGTAGAACACATCAACACGTAAACACAGAAACTTTATTTTTAAAAAGAATGCGACTTGTCAAAAGAGTGACAAATACCAATATACATTAAATCCATTTTTAAAACAAAAAATTTGCATGCAAAAATATATTCCAATTCATATTTTAGTTATTAAAGAAATTTATACAAGCAATATAATATAAATATAATACAAAAAATTAAATTAGCAAGATTCAAATTATTCATGTATTATAGCCATTAAATTAGCACAATAAACATAGATATTCAAACCTTAGTATAGAGCTAATGTATATACTCTCAGCACAAACATGCACTAACTCACAAATTTTTACTTAATTCTCACTAATCAAGCATACAACAATAACGATTATAAATTATTCATGCAAACAGTAGCGGATCCAGGCGAGGGCGGTGGGGGTACAGCTGTACCCCCAAAAAAAGAAAATTTATACTAGTAGTATTATGCATTTAGGGGATTAATATGTATTTGACTTGTATTTGTACCCCCAAGTTCCCACTTCCCACCGGCCAAGTCACTCAAGTGAATTAATTTAGTTTGGGCTTTAGGCCCAACTAAAATTAAAAAATGGTGGCGGCTTAAGAATCACACAAAAGAATTAGAGGGAGAGTGATAGTTATGTAATTTATTTTTCTTGTTCTAACAATATTTCGGAACACACAATTCTTAACATTAAATTAAGTATTTTTTGTATTTATGTTTATGAGACTATTTTTTCGTACCCCCAATTTAAAAATCCTGGATCCGCCACTGCATGCAAAATACTCATTAAATTCGCACAATAATAATACATATTCATATGTTATTACATAGCCAATGCATATACATCATCACAAACAGGATATTAGCTAACCCATGTACATATCAGTGACATATATATTCAAAAAGATTCATGCACATATCAAACTCAATTCATTCATTTTTAGCACATATATTCGTTCCACATACTTATTAGTACAAGAATGAAAATAATTCACATAATAAAAATGTACTGTTCACGCAAATAATCGAAGGTTATCCATATGCCATAATTTCAATCACGTCAAATCTTTATTCCAAATAAATTAGGCATCATTTTCGGAAATGTGTAGTTCGCTATTTGGAAAGTCAACAAGAAATGCCGAATTTACCCTCCGGAGCAAATAATGCGCGAATTGAGTTGTAGCATAGAATGAATCAGTGGGAATCTTCAAAACTTGATCTCAGCCGTTAAATAGGACAAGATCTAAGGTTAATATAAGTTCTTAATTTATATACTAAGAGGGGTTTGTGGAATAACCGCCCCCTATATATATATTATTATTACTAAACTATTATATTATGATAGTAACTAGTTAGTAATTGATTGTTCAATGTATTACACAAAAAAAGGGTTATAGCAAAAAAATACACAAACTTTTGTAAAAATTGTAATTTTCACCTGCACTTTCAATTAAGAAATATATGAATTTATATTTTCGTTGCAATTTATCCTTGAGTTTGACTTTGGTGAAATTGGAGCTTAGTTGACAGTCGAAATTAAGTCAAATATATTAATTTTTGCCTCTTAGATCTTCGAACTTCTAAATACTTCTCATCATCAGAAGCTAGACCAACATCAAGTGAACTTTCGACCGGCGACTAATTTTTAATTTCGTCGGAAGTCAAACTTAGGTGAAAATTGCAACTAAAATATAAGTTCATATACTCTCTCCGTCCCATGAATATTGACACATTTTCAAATAAGGTACTAATAATTATTACCTTCTCTCTCCTATTTTATCATTTTTATTACTTTATCACTTTTATTATCTTCTCTCTCTCTTACTTTATTAATTTTATACTCCCTCCGTCCCACTGTAAGTGAGACTCTTTCTATTTTTGGCGTCCCACTGTAAGTGAGACCTTTCCATATAAGGCAATAATTAACTTAAAATTAGGGGACCTTAATTAACATTTAAAAATGTTTCAAGGCCTAAATTTCGATACCTATTCCAGCCTGGCACTTAGTTTTTTGCCTCTCTCGATTCTTCTCTCCAGAAACCCTATTCTCTTCATTTTCGCCTCTCTCTCCTCTGAATCTACGCCGCCGCCCTCTCTCCTATCTAAATCTATGGCTGATAATCTTTCCGGCGACGATGATGGCGGCGAAAATGGATGGATAAACCCTCGCCGCCTCACCACCCCTCTGTATAACCCTTGTCGCCCCCCACCCATCTGTATAACCCTCACCGCTCCCCCACCCCTCTGTATAACCCTCGATTCCCTCCAAACGAAGATGGTTTCGAGGAAGCTTGTGGGCTCGCCAGCGGCGGGGAAAGCCTCACTAAGCCGTGGAGATACGGTAATTTGAGGCACCCTCGTCTCCCTACACCTTATATCCCGCGTCCATCTCTCCTTCCTAAACCTTCCCCTGTGATGACGAACGTGAGCGATGGGAGGGTAGAGGTTCCAGAGGTGGCTTCATTGGACAGTGAGGAAGAGGTTACTGCGGACTATGGGCTCGCTGGCGGCGAGGGTGATGGCGGAACACTTGGATCTGAATTAGAAGAGGAATCTCCTTCTGATTTCGCCCTTGTTTACTTCCCGTGGAAGCCATCAACGGAAGAGTGGGCGAAGTGCGTTGCTATTGCTGACAAACAATGTGATGAGCTCCTAAAATTCCTTGATAAAAATCAATGATGAGGTGATATTCAATTAAACCTGAGATTTGCTCATTCATACCGCATATGTGCTTTACAAAAGATTGGGGTTTGTAACCCTAAGGTGATTTGTGCATTTGTGCTTTACAAAAGATTGGGGTTTGTAACCCTAAGGTGATTTGTGCATATGTGCTTTACAAAAGATTGGGGTTTATAACCCTAAGGTGATTTGTGCATTTGTGCTTTACAAAAGATTGGGGTTTGTAACCCTTCTGTGATCTGTGCTTTACATTTCTAAGCACTCTCGATTATGTCTAGGCCCAGATTTTGCACTATATCTGTCATTCCATCACTGCTTCCCCTTTCATTGAGATGATTTATGCATGCTTCAATAAGCTCCACTGGCACTTCTAGGTTAACTGGCAAGCGATCTGCCCTTCTTAGTGCTTCCTTGCCCATATGAGGTACTCGATAACTGTTGTGGCCTCTAAACTTCATTATCTCTATCAAGCATGATTGAAGACTAAGAAAAACTTTGTTTAGTGTGTGAGGTGAAAGTCTATTGAATGAATCAGTCACTGCATGTAGTAATTCATCCACGGTGTTGCATGCTGTCTCCACTTGCAATGATTGTATTGCTCGAAACCACCCTAGGTCGTTCACGTTGCAATCTGGACTGTTTGGTGGCTGTTGTTTGAGTCTTATGTCGAATCCATATTTACTTGCGGCAGCCCTGAAATCCGGATCATTGTCTAGAATGTGGGGTCTTGCATTGTCCTGCTGAATGTCAATTCGTTTGCTTGCTCCCTCTGGCCACTTGCTCATTACTGCTGGTACTACTTGTATAATGTGTATTTAGTGCCCTGTTTATGCATGATATATGCTGTGTGCAGTGGTGTGTGCCCTGTTTATGCATGATATATGATGTGTGCAGTGGTGTGTGCCTTGTTTATGCATGATATATGTTGTGTGCAGTGGTGTGTGCCCTGTTTATGCATGATATATGTTGTGTGCAGTGGTGTGTGCCCTATTTATGCAGGATATATGTTGTGTGCACTGGTGTGTGCCCTGTTTATGCAGGATATATGTTGTGTGCAGTGGTGTGTGCCCTGTTTATGCATGAACATCATTTAATGAATACAAATGCAAAGGTAAAACTTGATCAATGATGATGAGTAATTCTCATTCTGAGATTATAACAGACAATGAAAAGCTCTTTGTGGCAGTACCTCATTGATTAGCCAAGCTTTATACACCTCCTTCGTGATTGATTCTATTGGCTTCGTCTCCAACGTGCCTGCATTTCTATTTCTAGTGTTTCTCTTTGCTGGCACCTTTTCTACGAATGGAAAAATCCCTATCTTTCCATCAAACAGAACTTCACCATTTTCTGCAATCAATGGTCTAGTGACAACACATATGAACATGATCTTTCCAATGAATTTCTTACTTTTGCATGATCTATATGGCTCGGGCTCTCCCGGAGCCAAGTAGTACCGATGTGTGCCCTTAGTAATATAAAACCATTTCTCATCAATGTGCACGGTGTTATTCATATCCTTGAACTTTATGACGTTGAGTATTCTATCCAATTCTAAGGATTGGAGTGAAAATCTCAACCTCAAAAGTTTATTTGTGGCTGTTAAATCGGGTTTGATGGCACTTGTATGTGCTCTGATTTTTCCAGTTTTCACCCATCTCCCGACAGTGCTTTTACTAGCCCCTAACCCTTGTGCTAGCCTTCTAATGCTTCCCCTCTTAGTGCATTCCATATTCACAAGCAAGGTAAGATCAAGTTCAATGTGCTTCGCATGAAGTCTAGTTGTTTTGCCACTTACAAGATGTATTACGTCACCATTCTTTTGTTGTTTTTTTGCAGCAGCCCATAGTCGAAAGACGGTTGCTCGAGAGATGTTGAACTTCAATTGTGCTTCCTTGTACCTGCCTTTACTGGGCTTCCCATCCTTGCTGCCTTCAAGGATAAATTGTGCCACTTGATTCCTCTTTTGTGTTGTTAGATTTGTACTCATTTTGTAGTAGCGTTGAAATGTGTAAATGCATTTATTAGAGAGAGGCTGAACTCTTAGTGCATTTATAAGCATTTATAAGCGCTGTTTTTAGAATTTTGGTGGGAACACCAATCTGTAAAGTGGCGCCACTTTTCAAATTTTAATTAATGAAATTGTTTTTGTTTCCAATTGCTTTTGTATCTCACTTTATGCATTTGATTACTTGGTTGCCTTTCCATTTTAAATGCAGGAACGTTTTTTTTTTACATTATTAATATTCGAAATTTTAATATTTTAATTAAAATAATTTAACTAAAATAATGCAATTAAAATTATTCAGAATTTAATTAAAGTCCATCTACAAAAAAAAGTAAGAATAAAACAAATAGAGTAACAAACTAATCACTTTTCATTTTATTACCTACTACACTTAAACAACTAAACACACTTTCTTAATTCCCGTGCCCAAAAAAAAGGTCTCACATACCGCGGGACGGAGGGAGTACTTTATTAACTACACACTTAAAACACTAATCTACAACTTCTTAATTTTCGTGTCGAAATCAAATGTGTCAAGATTCGTGGGACGGAGGGAGTATTTTTTAGTTTAATTGAAAATTCAAGTAAAAATTGCAATTTTTACTAAAGTTTGTGTAGTTTTAGGCCATAATTCCTAAAGAAAATTTCAACCAAATATATATACAGGCAATGCTGATGAATACACACTGGGCCCGGCCCATGCTATTTGGGCCTTTTTAGTAATACTACACCTCTTAATTATTTGGACAACGTAAATGGGCTATTTATATTAGTAATAGAAAGTCGTATTGCTTCCATTGAGTTCGACATCTTTCTTTTCGTATAATAACCTCAAGCAACCGCAAACAATCAACCGTTGATTGAATATGATTTCCTTAAAATCATCTAAGTGGGATAATGATAACATATTAACGTTGACTTTTGCTTTTGCGACAATTAAAGAAATTTGTTATCGCTAGAACTTTAGTAGATTATAAGTAGGGGTTATTGTGGAAAAATACTCATAATTTGCTAATTTTTTTTTATTTATAATATAATCTTATAATATAACTAGAAAATATATTAATTTTTAATTTAATCGCAATTATAACATGACTTTTTAATTTGATCAAAAAATACACCAAATTTTAATTTAATCGCAATTATAACATGACCTTATAATCTAATAGAACAATATCAAATTTAACATTAAATACTTTTAATTTTCTTTTCATCTCACAATATACTATATATATATATATATATATATATATATATATATATATATATATATATATATATAGGGGTGGGCTACCGTGAGAGCACATCTTAAAATAAGAAATAAGAGCAATTTTTAATGTATGAATTTTATATAGAGCACGTATGAATTCGTTGTATAAAGGTATGAATTGTGAAAAATAAATTTTTGCTACCTTTGGGATTCGAACTCAGGACCATAAATTCATCCCACAGGATTATGAATCAACCGTAGATTTTGATGATCTAAGGGCCGAAAATGATTCTTATTTTATATCTTAAGGAATGCTCTTATTTTAGCCCATCCCTATATATATATATATATTGATGAATAAACATCTATATTTGATGACATATTTAGTTCAAAAAAAATTACGTTTCATATTTACTTATAAGAGAATTTCACAATTTCTCATTCCTCATTTTCACTTCAAAGAGTGATAATATTATTACATCAAAAATGAAGAGACATTTGAGTGAAAAGAATGAATGAGAAAATGTGAAATTCTCTTTTCTCAAAAATGAGAAAAAAAGGAAGTATTGAAAGATTTTTTTTTTGTTATTTCTCATTTTCCCATAATAACTTTATCAATCAAAAGAGAACACATCAAAGTAAACACATTCTCAAGAAAATCATATCACTTCTCATTGTACTAAGAGGTAACGAATTAACGATGTAGAGGGCGCTTGATTGAGTTTATAAGCCTTTTAAAACAGCTTGTAGCTGTTTAGAAGCTTATAACCTCCTTCAAAGTATTTTGTAAAATGGGTTATTACTGTTTAAATACACCAACTTTACTTTCATTAAAATACATTAACTTTCATATTTTTCGATTTTTAACACCGATGACTATTTCAGTGAAATTGAATCTGACGTGGCATAAATTAATGACATGGATATGTGGTGTTATTTAATCTTTTTTTTATGAGACACTTACACTTTCACAATTAGATGGAGAGGAGCCATACGGCAGAGGTATCGTCGAAGATGATGTTGTGGGAGAGATCGAGGATTTTCAGGGAGGGGATTGCGGCGGCGCGTGGTGGGGAGTAGGTCGATGGAGTTTGCAGAGAAGTTGAGGAAGGCGAGGGCGGGGAGGTCGGAGATTTGGCCGGAGAGGGAGTTTTGGGATAGATCTAGTGAGGTGAGAGCGGCAGGGAAGTCTGGCAGCGGCGAAGATTGAGCCGGAGATGTTGGAGTTTTGGAGAGTGAGGGAATGGAGGGTTTGGAGGGAGAGGAGGAAGGTGGCGACGGTGGAGAAGTCGATGTCGAGGTGGAAGTTGGAGAGGTCAATGGAGAAGACGCGGGAGGAGTTGCAAGAGACGTCATGGAAATTGCAGGGGGAGATGGTGGGCTGCCATGATGGAGCTGGCAGGGGTTGGAGAGGGAGTTTTTGAATGAGATGAGATGTTGGGAGTCGCGCACGAGGTTGTTTTTCTCGGCGGTTGAGGAGAGGAAGGCTAGGAGAGAGGATGGGGAGGAGAGCTTGGCGTCGGCTGCGGTGATGGAAGAGATTGTTGTCAGCTTTCATCTTCAAGAACAGAGATTTTTAATTATGGTGGATTTTTGGTTTAGCAGTTGAGCTGCACTTTTGCTTCTCCCATTTCTCGAAGAGGGAGAAGACTAAAAGTGGATTGGTCAATTTTGAGAGAGAGAGAGAGAAAAGAAGAGAGGTGAAACTGAAAATCGTCTCACAAAAAAAAAAGATTAAATAACACCACATATCCACATCAGTTAATTTATGCTACGTCAGATTCAATTTCACTGAAATAGTCATCGGTGTTAAAAATAAAAAATTATGAAAGTTCATGTATTTTAATAAAAAAAATTGAAACTTTATGTTAAAATTCAAAATGGAAGCAAAGTTGGTGTATTTAAACAATAATAACCCTTGTAAAATAAGCTCCTAAACTACTTATCTATACTAATAGAACAAGAGCATAAGGTAGTCTAAGGCACAACTTGTGGATTGCCTATTTTACTCCTGTTATATATTTATTATTATATTTATAAAATATAAATCTATTTTGATATGCATGTATTTGTCACCCAAATCTATAAAGAATACTTTATATTTATAGCTATTGATAAGGCTTATAAATAAATATATCCATCCAATAAATTATCTAATAAAAGTAATAAATTAATAGATTTTTTTAAATAAAAGATTATCAATTAAAATAACATTAATTACACGTACAACATATGTTCTTTCTGCTAGTAAGCTTAAAAATAAGCTCCCCAAAAAATAAGTTCATTTATACCAACTATAAGCAACACTCATTTTACAAAAATAACTCAGCTATAATTTTTTTTTATTTTTATCATATACTCCATTTAATTTCATATATATATATATATATATATATATATATATATATATATATTTCTTTTTCTAACAAATATTTTCTCTCTTTAGCTTATAAGCTCAATTATCCAAACACTTTAACAATTTATAAGCTCTTAAAAAATTATACTCCATCCGTTTCATTACAAATGTCTCACTTTCCATAATAGAGTATCACATTACAAATGTTTCATTCCTTTTTTGGCAATACATATTCTCTCTCTATAACTAATACTCCCTCCGTTCCACGAATCTTGACATGTATTCCCTTTTGGGTCGTCCCACGAATCTTGACTCGTTTCTAAATATAGTAACAATTATTATCTTCTCTATCCTACTTTATCACCTTCTCTCTCCTACTTTATCACTTTATTACATTATCTCTTCTACTTTATCACATTCTCACTCCTAATTTATAACTTTTATACTTTATTAAGTACACACTTAAAATACTAATCTACAATTCCTTAATTTTCGTGCCGAAACCAAATGTGTCAAGATTCGTGGGACGGAGGGAATAATATTTAAATAATTTCTACCAATTCACTTTATTTACTTTTTACACTTTTTTTAATCTTCATGTCGCAGATTCCGAAAAAGATACACATCGTTAACTCTCCTCAAATGGGCCGAGAGGAAGGCTTGATGGGGTCTTATTCTAAGAGTAACTGCGGGCCCAACTACTTAAGAGGGGAGAAAGAGGCTTTTAATAAGAATCCATGGTCGGCATCTGAAATTGGGCCCGGCGACCCACGGAGTGGAACCCTTTCACAGAACAATGGCCCAACACCTTTTGAAGAGCCCACCATACCCCCCTCAATTGAAGATGGCCCAACAGAGGAATCTCTCCTACCGCAAAATAGTTCGCTGGGGGAAATAGTGGGAGTACCAGTAGATTTTCTTGGGGGAGAAGGGGCGATCCTTTCGAAGGCCAGCGAAAAAATGGATTTGAACCAAGAGGAGAGCTTACAGAGGAAATCGAAGCATATCAAGAACAAAAGGAGACCCGCTGATCAGAATCGCCGAGTAATTTCGATTAGGGCTCAGAAAGTACAAGCAAAAGTTCTTGAAAGACGGAAATGGGGCAGCTTCATCGCCGAGATCGACACTGAAGGTGAGTTGGGAAAGAATGGAAATGCACAAAAACAAGGACCAAATGGGAGAATGGAAGCCGGTGGGGAGGAGGAAATGAGAACTTGGAATTTTGGCAAAAAGCTTGGGCTGGAGAGCAATCTGAACGACGAAGAAATGGCAGCCCAATTGGCAACGCAAAAAGAAGGTGAAGACGAAATCAGGGAACTTGGGGATGATACAGCAGATAATTTATGATTGTGTCTTCTTATAATATTAGAGGCTTGGGGAGCGAGGTGAAACAGAGAGACATTGGGGATTTGATTAGAAATCAGAAAATTGATCTTTGTTTTATCCAGGAGACTAAGATGGAAGTCTTTTCAGATATTGTGTGTAGGAATTGGTGGGGAGATAACAATTTCGATTTCGCTGTTAGAAATTCCATCGGTAGATCGGGAGGGCTTTTGAGTGTTTGGAACAAAGAATCTTTTGCCGCTACGAGTAAATGGGATTTCCCGGGGGCTGTTGTTGTGAATGGGATTTGGCTTTCAGGAAGTGTTCAGTGTTGTTTTGTGAACGTCTATGCACCGGTGGATAGCTCTGGGAAGGCTGCACTTTGGGATACACTTCAAGCTATCGCTGCACAAAATGTCAATGTGTGTCTTTGCTTTTTAGGAGACTTCAATGCTATTAGGGCTCCAGGGGAACGTGCTGGGAGAGGCGAGACCTCAGATCATGTCGACGCAAAGAAATTTGATACCTTCATCCGGCAGAGCGATCTGATCGAAATTAAAACCCAAGGAAGAAAATTTACCTGGTATCAGCCGAATGGAGGGTGTAAGAGCAAATTGGACCGGTTCCTGGTTAACGATAGGTGGATTAGTGTGTGGCCAAACACAATCGGTAGAGGCCTTCAAAGATCTGTTTCCGACCACTGTCCGATTACATTGACTACAAAATTTGTGGATTGGGGGCCGAAACCATTTCGGTTTCTCAACGCTTGGATCTCCCACCCCGAGTACGGTGAAATGGTTAAGAAAGTCTGGGAGGAGAATGATGTTGAAGGGTGGAGGCTTTTTGCTGTCAAAGAGAAACTTAAAACCTTGAAGACCGCTTTGAAGGAATGGAATCAACAGTCTTTTGGAAACATTGAGCATGGAATTGCAACTTTGAAGAACGAGCTCCAGGAGCTGGACATCATTGATGATATCTTGGGGCTTGAGGAGAACGAGATCATTAAGAGAAACGAAATCAAAGCAAATCTCATCCTGCAAGCTAAAAAGAGGATCAGTCTACTTCAACAAAAGTCAAAAATCAGGTGGATTAAAGACGGAGACTTGAATTCAAATTTCTACCACAAAATCATCATTGGATGGAGAAAGAAAAATGAAATTGCAGGGCTGACAATTGGAAATCGTTGGAATGATGACCCGGCGTCAGTTAAACAGTTTGTCAAGAAGTACTTTGAAAGCTTGTTTAGGAAAACAAAGAGAACTCTTCCACTCATCCCTGCTGATTTTGTCACCCGCAAACTCTCGGCTGAAGACAGGGAGAAGTTAATCAAACCCTTTTCAGACATTGAGATCAAGGAGGCCATCTGGAGTTGCGATGGAGATAAAAGCCCGGGGCCTGATGGCTTCAATCTCAACTTTTGGAAGTCGTCTTGGAACGTTCTTAAGGATGATCTGGTTAAAGTAATGGAGGAATTCCACTCGAATGGCAAAATTCCACGGGGCTGCAACCCTTCCTTCATTGTCCTCATTCCCAAGAGAGACGGAGCGAGTTCGCTCGAAGAGTTCAGACCCATCTCGCTTATAAGCAGTCTTTACAAAATTATCGCTAAGATATTGGCAAACAGAATGAAGACCGTGATGGAGTCCATCATTTCCGATCAGCAGAGCACCTTTATCAGGGGGAGATTTATCTTAGATGGAGTTGTTATTCTTAACGAATCCATTGCAGAGGCAAAAAAGAGGAGGAAGGGGAGGATCATCTTCAAAATCGATTTTGCAAAGGCCTACGACTCGGTGGAATGGGACTACCTGGATATCATGTTGGACAGATTCAACTTCGACCCTCTTTGGAGGAAATGGATGAAAGGTTGCCTTTCCTCGGCTGCTGCTAACGTCTTAGTTAACGGATCACCGTCTGGGGAATTCAAGATGGAGAAAGGCCTTCGACAGGGCGACCCCCTGTCACCTTTTCTTTTCCTTATCGCGGCATAAGGGTTAAATTACTTGGTGGAGAGAGCAGTGGAAAGGAAGCTGGTGCAACCTGCAGAGATTGGGAAAGATAGCATCAAGATCTCTCATCTCCAATACGCAGATGACACTATCTTTCTGCTAGACGACGATGAGAGGAACGCGGAGGCTATTAAATACATTCTCAGTTTATTTCAGCTGCTTTCGGGGCTGAAGGTGAATTTTAAAAAAAGTAGCCTCATGGGGGTTGGAGTCGACGAGAATAAACTTTACAGAATGGCAGCGAGGCTGGGTTGCAATGTTGGGAGGACTCCTTTCAATTACCTTGGAATCAAGGTCGGCGGTGGAGGGAAAAAGGTGGTGGATTGGAACTATCTCGTGGAGAAAGTTAAGAAAAGAATCGCGGCGTGGAAAAACAGGAAATTATCTTTTGCCGGACGGAGTACATTGGTGAAAGCGGTCTTACAATCCATCCCAATTTATCAGCTCTCCTTCTCCTTCATGCCAAAAGCAACTGTGAGTCTTTTATCTTCTCTTTGTGGAAAATTTCTGTGGGGCGGGGGGGTGGATGCGAGTTCAATTGCGTGGGTTAAATGGACTGATTTATGTTTACCAAAAAAAGAAGGGGGGCTAGGGTTCAAGAACCTCGAGTGGTTTAATCAAGCTTTAGTGTTGAAATGGTTCTGGAGATTTCTAAACGGGAGGGACCTGCTGTGGGCTAGAGTGATCAGATCACTTTACGGAGATCTTGAGTGGGGAGAGAGGACGGTGAGTTGCTCTGGAACAGGATGGGCTAAGAAGGGCTGGTGGCCCAGTTTGGTGGAGGCGGCTGGGGGAACGAGAGAGTCCTGGTTTCTGAACAACATCCAGCTGAAGGTCGGGAGAGGGCAGTCCATAAAATTTTGGGAACATAGATGGCTGGGTGATAAACCTCTTAAGCTCGTCTTTCCTAGGTTATACCATCTCAGTGCAAATAGGAATGCACTGATTAGCGAGTCGGGAAGATGGGAAAACGGGGAGTGGCAGTGGGAGTTGAGGTGTAAGCGAGAGTTGTTTGAGAGAGAAAGAATCGGGGCAAATGAACTGCTATCTGCCATTTCTCTGGTTTCTCTTAAAGCAGGAATGGACGACGGTTGGCAGTGGAAAGCAGATAAAAACGGCATCTTTTCAACAAAATCGGCGTACTCGATCATTAGTGAGGTCAAGAAAGAAGCGGTAGCAGAGAACGAGTCCAAGGAGAGCCTTGCGAAGGTGTGGAGGGCTCCAGCCCCACTAAAGGCGAGAACTACAGCTTGGAGAATATTGAGAAATAGACTACCTACCTGTGATAACCTCCTCAGAAGAAATATCCCGTTGCAAGTGGCTGATCGGGGTTGCAACGCGTGCTTTCATCAGCAGGAGTCTATTAATCACTTGTTTCTTCATTGTCCAAAGACTCGAAAGCTTTGGGATGAAGTTTATAAGTGGTTGGGCATCTGTTTTGTGCAGCCACTTGATGTGGTTTCACACTTTCGTTCGTTCACAGAATGGAGTAGACGGAAAGAGAGCAGGAAGTTCCTTAGGGCGCTATGGTGCTGCATTAACTGGGTTCTCTGGAGGTGCCGTAATTTCAGCCTTTTTGAAGATAAAGTCTGGGAAATAAATGACGTGGTTTTGGAGATTAAAGCAAAAATGTGGAGTTGGGGTAGAGCCTTTGGAATGTCAGACGTTGGGTCTCGATTTATGGACTGGATCTCTAGAGATTCATGCCCTTTGCTTCTGTAAAAACTCTCTCGTGGTACCTCTGGTACCATGCTTCTGGTTTTTAATATTATTTTTTCACTTTTCTTACCTAAAAAAAAAAAAAAGCAATGTATCATTTATAATGGGACGGAGATAGTATCTTATAAATTCTTGAAATTTCTTATAAACTCCTTAAAATAAGCTTAGGCCGCTTAGCCAAATACCATATTCATGATTTGAGAACCCCTCACTCTTTTGAGTGTTTTTGTTGGAAAACAAAAAAAAAACAAAAAAAGAAAGTCGGAGAAAATCCGTCTCATTAATTGCGCTTTACTTGCGTGTCTATATATAGGGAAAGTTACATCACTCTCCCTTCTCTTCAGACTCGAGAACTTCATGGCGGGAAGCGATTCACAGAAGCAACTCCTAACTTTGATTCGCGACTTCACCACAGAGAAATCTCATGGAGGTAGAACCACAAAAAGCTCGAATTAAGATCATCGCGAGAAGTTGAAGTATTTGACTTTCTGCATTTACCTTTCGTGCTAATTTTCTCACAATTTTGGGGTACAATTTTCCAGAGAGAAGGATTGTGAATCAGAAGAAACGGATTGAAGAACTAAGATCTGAGCTGGATGCAGCAAATGCAGAGCTGGAGGAGGTGAAGCGTGACAGAGAGACCACGGAACAACAGCTCAAAGGCTATGAAGTTGAGTTATCCATGACCGATGCCTCACTTCAAGCGTTAGAGGTGTAGATTTTATTACATTTTTTGTGATTTTTCTAGTAATTGTTTTTTCTCCGAGTCTTTAGATATGTTTGTGTCAAATTCGGGGGGAGATGTGGTTGTAGATTACTATTGGTATCTGCTAAATAGTTCTAATGTTTCTCCGTCAATCTGATTACAAGGTTGAAAGAGAATTTAGCGAAACTCATTTCTGCAACCGCGATAATTTTTCCTTTTTGTTTGACCTAATTGCTGGAATTTGTTTTAGGCGAGGATCGCTCTCACTAACTCTGATGTTTCAGCACTTGGTGCTAAATTGGCGGAACTCAAGGTGTATTACTGTTTTGCATGTTTACCAACGTTAGTTCGTTTCATAAGCAGCTTATGCATAGTCTGATATATTTTCTGTTCCATGTTCATTAACTCTGGTGTTGTTAATTATGCTCCAATGGTGTGAAGAATGAAGAGAACTCCGTGCGGTACGATTTGCATGTGTTTTGTCACATGTTAAACTATTCTTACAATGTAAAATGTTTACCAAAAATGTATGTTATACTGTAAATAGAGCTGTTTTGATTACAATTATATTACCAATAAACTTGTTTTGGTGTTGAACATGTACCTCTTCTTTTGGCAGAGATGGATTTATTGGACAAATGCTTGAGCTAAATGCAGAGATAAGGTAAGCCTATTTCACTTCGTTTATCCATATTTTGACTTCATTTTTTTCCATGACAGATAGTTTCCCAACTATTAGCTGTCTTAATACATTTGAATGATTTTTCATTTTATAATGGATGATAGTGTGTGTGGATTTTTTTTTTCTGCTGGAAGGCCGGTTTTATTCTGCGATGTATATCACATAACATGCTATTAGGTCATAAATCAACCTGTTGACATGATACTTATTATCAAAATGAGGCAGAAGTAGACCTTGCTTCCAGTTGCTATACTAGATCCACTGTAGGCTATTCTTGCACTTATTGCTACTTCTGATCTGTCTCATAGGAAATTTCAAGAGCTTATAGGCTCCTCTTCAAATGTTGATAAAATTTCTCAGGCGACTCTGACCGAAGGTATGTGTCATATATACTGAAAAAGGACATATATTCTATGCGGAATTCTATATATGATTGATTGAATGAAAAGTTTATGAGCATTAAATCAAATTAACTCAAAAAAATTTGATGAATGGATGGTGATGACTCCTGGATATTGTTTGCACCAGTTATAAACTCGCAGTTTCCTATTTTCCTTAGCTTGGAATACTTGTTTAGCCTCATCTTTTTAGTGGTATAATGTAATCGTGGAATCACTCAAAAAGCAGGATCCTTAAACACAGACAAGCAAGGTGGCGAACAAGCCAGATTGGTTCTTAAGAGTGAACTTGCTCAAATGATCTTGCATAGTGACCAGGAGGAACAACAGTACAAAGCTGAAAAAGAGATTCACAGCATGGTAGAGCCTTTGATGTCACATTTGTGATGCCTAATTAGAAAATGAGACATATCCCTCAAACAAAATAATGGTGCTTGTGCAGGTTCAAGAAGAGCTTAATAATTTGAAAAGGAAAACAATGCTTCTGGAGTCGGTTATGAAAGAAAGCATGGAATTGCAGGATTTGAGGAGATATCCTTTAAGTTTTGTCTGTTGTTTTTCAACATGTTGATCGTTGAATTGGAAAACAGAACCCGCCCCTCAGGCCTATATCCTGCATTAGTTGAAGCCTTTTGAGACATTATCAGGTTCAACTTATTGGGTGAGTGGTTTCAACCAACTCAGCCTTGATCTAGTTAAGTTTGGAAATTCTTACAGACGAAAGAAAAGGTTAGCCTCTTAGCTTCTAGAAATACAACACAGAAATTGATGCATAATTTGTAGTTTGTGATTTTAAGCCTCTTCGCTTCTAGAAATACAACACAGAAGTTTGATGCATAATTTGTAGTTTGTAATTTTACGTCGCTGATATTGTGTTTAAGATAGTGTATATGAGGTTGTTGCTGCCTTTGTAGTTTATTAAATTGATTCCTAAGGTGTATAAAACTGTACATAGTCTGTCTTACCCAAGCACTTTTGCATTGTAGTCCAATTTTCTGGATTGTAGTTCTATCTGAAACACCATTTAGTCAACACTCATAAGAAAGATCTAATTCCTTTTTATTTTCAGAGATTACATTGCCTGTTATAATTATTCACTGATAACTTTGATAATCAACTCATCATAATTATACTGCTGGGTAATTTTGCACGAGGATGGAACACCCTCCATTTACCATAATTTGCCTTGACCGGAAACAAGCAGACTTCAGAACTGGAAGAAAAGTGTGCTGCTTTTGGTGACGAGCTACAAAAGAGATTTTTATGCCCACGCTGTAATCAAGATAATTCAGCGGAACTTGGTGAAACTATTCAGCCAAGTGATGGAAGCTAACTCTTGTAAGTAGTTAAATTTCAAACTTCTCAAACTTAGTTTTCTTAATATACTCCAATAATGCAAATTCAAAGAGGCAAATCACATCCATAAGGGCACAGACACCTGTAATCATATGATCTATATTGCAATAGTCAATATACTTGCATCATTGCATGCATCTCAAATGATCTTTTTAACTTGAATGATATCGAGGTGGATATTTAGAGCTCCTTTCACCTCACATAATAAATATATCAACCTTTTTAAAGTATCAGTTATGTTTCCTACTTAAACTTCTGACATCAGATAATATCTAGAATTTCTTTCAAAAAATTGCACGTAGTTTTTGCTTTTCTTTTCCCCAACCATGTGCTCTGTTTGAGTCTGTGCTTTGTGGTTGGTCTGGGTGTAAATCAGGCTATTTCAGTATCAATACAGCAAAAACAAAAAATAAAAAATAAATAAAAAATTACTGCATCATAGTCCATCATAGTCCACTTCCTTCCCAATTAACGAGAGCAATGCGGGTGCTGCTGCCTCTTTACTGTCCATTTCATTTACCTGTAGCAAAACATAGAAAAAAGGTCAGGTCAGATCTCTTTATGTTGAATTAGTTTCTGTAATAAATTTATATTTCTCGGACCCATGCAAATCTGAAATTAGAAAAAATTGGGGGAATAAGTGTTGGACTAGGAGACTTAACAGCTGTGCTGGGAGTTTTAGCAGGAAAGGTGTTGGGGTCCGGGACTGCAGGAGACCTTGTGTTTGTGTTTTCAGATTTCACAAAAATCTGAGTAGAGAAAAGAGCTGATACAGGCCGATGATCTGAAAACTTAATTTCACTGCGGAAATAGGAAAGTTGCCTCACTCCTTTACCATACCACAGAATCCTGTCACACCTGCATTTAGCAACCAAACGCCGCCGCCTTTTAGGAATTTAGGAAGATATTCTAAGTAGCTTTCACTTGATATATATTTGCAATGACCTTTGGAAGCAAGGTCTATATGAATTGGTAATTGGTTACAAAATATCATCTAACAAGATTGTATGTGATATAAGTTTACCATGCTGGAGTTCTTTGCTTCTCTCCTGCTCTACTTGGAATTCCACCCGAATACCTGTTGCAGTTGTAGGAAGAGTACTTATAAGTGGGAGCAAACTCTATGTCTCCCTCTTTCCAACCTTGGAATACGCCGCCTCGTTCGAGTTCCCTCCTCAATTGATCAAACTGCTGCAGTGATCTCCAGTTTCGCTCTTTTATTAGTTCCCTTGCTAGGTTGTCTTCTAGGTATAATCTGTAGTTGAGATCTCCAAACCAGAATATCCTACTGTTCTAAGAAAGAATAATCATATTAAACTTACAATCAATTCCATCTCTGAATAATTAAAAAAACTGAAACAAATTTGAGGTTATTGATATTCCACTTTCTATATTGTCTTGAAGGTCTACTTACTCATGTCCTAAGATGGTTAGTGGGTGAAGCTTGTCACCATCCTCAGGTAGCCGTTGGAAGCACGTTCGCTTGAAGATCTCCGCGACCTGGTAATTCCTTCTCCCTTCATCGCCTTTCTTCTCTCCCGAGGCTAAATGTGCAGCTATGAAGCAAAAACTGGCACCCCCTATAGTCATGCTGACTGAAACTGATCCTTTGTTTCCCATAAAACCCATTATACCACACGCAACGGAACAGACTTTAATGCCTGAGACGTCGTAGCGCTTTAGCAATTCCCTTCTCATCCACACACTAATAAAGACTCCAACCATCTTCTTGCTGGCCATCAATCTGTACCTATCCTGCTGCTCGAACTGAATCCCATCATCGTCTTTAGCAGGAAATGGTGTTGTTTGTGGGCTGTCTCTGTTAGATTTTGGGGGGTCCATCATCACTAGTGATGGGATGCACCATTGGCTTCAGCCATGGACATGAACACCCATATTTGTCATTGAGCGTGTTGCCTATTAGTTCATTCCAGTTCGTGGCCTCCGTTGGATCCTCTGCTCCGATCACGGTCGTCGCCTTCAACGGCACGATTTCTTGGAATCTGCGAGTGATCAACCAGATTGGCTTTGGGGATAATAGAAGGATGAAACATAGGCTATAGTTTTTGGACTTTTTAGACATACCCTAGAACGTATATGTCAACTGCGTCATCTCTTATATTCAGCCATTCATCCAAATGCACAGCCAAACTCCCCACCGGAGACTTTCCCGCCACATTCCAAGTACCCACAAAAACTCTGAAAATAAATAAATACTTAAATAAATAAAATTCTATCTCGATCAACATAGATGATGAGACGGGTCGTGCTATCGTGTCGTTGGTTCGAGAACTGACCTCAGTTCATCGTTGGCAGCGCGCAGATCGGTCTCGGTTGAATAGAACACAGAGCTGTCATTAGAATCGTCCTCGTCTTCACCATCTGCAACCAAGTAGTTAGACATATGCCATAGAAGAAGTAATGCATAAAGGAAAAGAGTAATATATACATATAGGCCATGCCTGAAAATTCATCTAGCCGAAATTGATCGGTTTTCTTCTGTTTCCTCAAAAACCAACGGTGAAATCTTTTAGATTTCCAGCTTCGGCGCTTTCTTTCCATGTAAGCAAGAAAAATAAACTGTCCATGCCCCGGTCACAAAGCAATGATGTGGTCAAAATTGGTAACGGAATTTCTCATGATTTTCATGAAAGGGAGACAGTAGGACATTTGCCCACGAAAATCTGGAATTTGGTGGGAGTTAATATTGTATTGACCGCCTGCAGCAAGAGGACACTGATGAGACAAAAAGAAGAAGCCTTCTTCAGGTTGGGGCTGTATCGGTTATCACAAAGAGAGAGAGAGAGAGAATATGAAGGTCAAAGGTGGCTGTTTGATGAAGCATAGGTGTGGAGTCTACAGCCAAATTAGGACCTCACATGGCTCCATCAAAGCTTGATTATTGGAGGTGCTTATCACGTACTACCCGTGTAGTGTTGCTTTGAGGGAGAGATACCGTTGATCATATATCTAGGTGTCTGGGTCAAAAGCTTTTGCAAAATTAAGTATAATAAATATTTAATTTTTTAAAACTTTTTAGTCCATTTGCTTTAATTAACAATGGTTTTATCAGGACGAACATTAGACAGGGACATGCTATTCGAACCGTTCAAACTTCTAGATTTTATTATATGTGGATAGTGAGGACATGCCCAGGACCAAGACTAAACATTTTAATTTTTAAGTAAACTCTCGTGTTAAATAGTTTGTAAATTTTTATTTTATGGCTCTAAACAATGCAAAGTAAAAAATTTAATGGATTGGACTTTAAGTTAGTTATTATGGGATGAGACATGAGAGGGAAATTAATAGGAGTATTGTGCTATTGTTTAAGGATAATATGTGATAGCCAACAAACACATCAATTTTAGACTAGTGACATATTAAAGTGCACACACACTACAAACTCGATGTAGGATAAGGACAATTCATTTTTTTTTAATTAGAGCACATTCTTTAACCTACTCTAGTTTTTTTGTATAATAGAATAGGAAATGGTTTAAATGAGTCAAGGTATTTATTATATAAAAAAATAGCTATTTTCAGTTTTAGATTGCGGAAAAGATTTACAATAAATTTATAACTTTTTTTTTAAAATGAATTCGTGATCCAAGATTCGAATTTTGCAAGTGTGACTTGTATAATAATATTGTCCCATAGCATATATTTATATGCCACTAATTATTTAAAGTGTACTTTTCGGAAGGTCAGTCACTTATCTATGTTTTTTTTTTCTTTTTTATAAAAAAAATCACTTATCCATGTGCTGGCGTATCGCATCATTCTTCTTGCACAAACAATTAATCAAGTGGTGAGATTATGCGCATCTTCTGATAGAATAATTTGGAAATAATTTTGAAAGCCTTTCACACTATTGACTACCCAAAAACGAAATTAAGATTTAAGCATCTGTTTTTAATTAGTGAGTAAGAGTGATATTTGGAATTTATATATCTATCCGCCAAGTCAAAAAAAGAAAGAAAAAAAAAAGGAAAAAAGAGAGTTGAGATTAGTTCTGAAATTTGTTTTAAGTGGATAATAGAGCTAGCCACATTAACCTTTTGCGCAAAGGTTACATGTCAAATTATAAACAAGCTTGAGCAGCGGCGGTTCTGAGGGTGTGCGGGATGGGCGACCGCACAGGGCCCCGAAAAATTGAGGGCCCCCGATTATATATAGCTCTATATATTTATATATACTTAAATAATTAAAAAATAAATAACATTATTAACTAGTTCAGTGGAAAGATGCTCTCTTCAAGTTATGTGGAATCTTGTTGATGTAGGTTCGATTCTTGAGAGTTACAATTTTACATTTTTATTGCTTTGGGGCCATTTTCTTTCATTAAGTGGTGTGTGAAATTGATGATGAAAGTGTTATTAGTGATTTTGTTTAATTATAATTTTATATTTTTATTGCTTTGGGGCTCTTTTCCTTCATTAAGTGGCGTGTGAAATTGATGATCAAAGTGTTATTAGTGATTTTGTTTCAAAATTTACAAGGAGAGCAACACTTCTCAAGTAAATGATTTAGTTTTTACATGCTTATTGTATAATAAAATAATAATAATAATAAAAACTATCGCTCGGTAATATATATTTTTTTGTTTTATATTTTTGATACATTTTTAGCTATAAAAAGGGCCCGATTTTAAATTTCGCACCGGGTCTTCTATAGGTTAGCCCCGCCCCTGAGCTTGAGACATGTCACGTGTAATTTTCTTAACTTCGACAGACTAGCTTTTTAAAATCAGTTCAAATTAATTTTCTAATTTATTCTGTATGTATTAGGCGTATATATACATAATATCAGTAAAAGAAAATTAGAGATCTTTTATGATATTTAAAATATACCCGAATGTTTCTTTTTAAAGTAAAAATGACCCAGCAGATCCAACCTTTCGAGTTGGTCGCGTGTGAAGAAAGGTGTGGGTTAAGACTAAAGATCCCAAAAAATTATTACTAAAATATTTGAGATCCGAAATATGCGTCTAATACCATGGCTAAGAGCAATCAATTATTGATTAATCGAGTATGAACAATAAACCCCAATAAATAAATAAAACTTTTTTTTTTTAATTTTCCTTCTCCTCGTCTAAACCACCTATCAAGTTAGTTGGACGTGAGATAGAATCTGGCGGTTTTAAGAATAGAAGGAAAATGAATCTGGTAGGAACGAAAGGATTTGGTTTTTTGGTTGTTGGATTATTTGCCTAGTTTCAAGCAGTTGACTTTTAGAAGAATAATGATTAGCCGTAGTGTTAAATACGTGTTTCAATTCATAACATCATTGATTGATACACTAATTTATCTAATGTCATCATAAAGTATTGCTAGCGTACAAGCGTTGTAATGCAATCGTGCTTCGAATTGGATAAGTTAGGTTCGTTTACTAATTGATCTCTCCAGGTGTGAATATTCATTTATTCATGTGTATTTATAGACTATATTTCTATATGTAAAATGATAAGTGTAAAATTTAGCTTATTTTTTAGGTAGTATTTTCAATCCCCATCTTAATTAGGCTAAACTCTAGATAAACCTATTATATAGGCCTTTGAGTTTGAGAAGCACATGGCGTCTTTTACCAAAGAGTCTTTTTTATATATAAATTAACAAAAGGACTCGAACCTAAGACCTTTAGCCTAAAATATTAATCACTTTATCGTTAGGCCAACACACACAACAAAGAGCTTTCTTATACTCCTTCTTTCCCACTTCATTTAAGCTTTTTTTTTTTTTTTTTTCTGCACACTTATTTAAAAGAGTAGGATTGTAGTGTAAGTGTACGTGGGCTCAATTTAATATAATGTAAAGTGATTGTCTAAAAACAAAACAGGCTAAGTCAAGTCAAATATAAATATAGACCAAATTAAACGAGATTGAGGGAGTAACTCGTATATGAGTACAAATATTTTCTTAAAATGATTAAGAAAAATCCTACAACATATAACAAAAAGGATTATGAAAATTTCTTATGGACATAAAAGATCTTTGGAATATGATACACTTCTAATAGATAAAAATTAATGAGGTAATAGGTAAATGCATTTTTATTATTATGCCTTCATACGCTTACACGAATTTTTTCGTATAATCAAATTTTTTTCCCTACTAATTGAATCTGATAAGAAAATTCATGTAACAATGTAAATAACATTGTTACACGATATTTATATTCTAACACGAATTTACATGAATTTTTTTGTGTAATTATCAATTTCTTCACGTAAGGACATTATAGTAAAAATAACTATTTTTTCCATATTTTTATCTATGTGACTATAATTTCCTTGTGATTATATGTTTTTGGCTAAAATAAAGTGTCGCCTTTATATTCTATTATCCTAAATATTTTTTTAGATCACTCATTAATTATACAATGCATTATACAAAAATAGTTTAACATTATGGTTATGGGACACATTAATATATACAAATGCATTATACACAAATAGTATTTCCATTTGCTTTTATTTGATAATGATGCATTAAATGGTGCAAGTTTTGCAAGTTGAGACATTCTAATCGGTAGATGGGGCTGCATTTAGATATTTATTTTGCAGAAATTCCTCGACCTCAATTTCGTTATTTAAAGTTAGAAGTATCATTAATGAGAAAGTGAAAGAAAATGAAAATCGGGTGGATGCATTAAGTCGTAGTAGCCTTACGTACGTACATATGGAAATGGATCTATGCAATGCATGTTGTACAATTGCTTTTTCCGTCCAATCAAAGATTTAAATTAATAGTCTCTTATCATTTTTTAGGCAGATTAAGAAAATACATTTAATATTATTTGAGAAATATAATTTATATCTAATTGTTCTATTTTCTCCTCTTATTTATTGCTCCACATATTATTTTTATAAACATTAAATAAGGTTATTTTTCGTAAAAGAAAGTTTTAAGATAATTCAAATAAAATTTTACTTACCAAACCTCTAATGTTCTTCTCTTCCTCGATAGCCCCAAATGTTACTCAAAATGAGAGCTAGGATTGGCATGACCAACATATGCGAGCCCAAACCAATTCTAATGACTAGCCCAGATTTTATGAGCAAACGGATAAGAGAAAAACAAATGATAAACAGTTTCACAATCAATCAAGCAAAAGGAGCATTTGTCATCATCCACTTGAACACCTCTTTTTAAGAGATGCCTAGTTGGGATCTTATTCAAAAGAAGCTTCCAACAAAATGCTGAGGCTTTACGTGGAGCAAACTTACACCAAATGTGCTTCAAAATCCCATGAGCCACGTTTTCCAGAACAACTCTCTTTTCAATCTCCTTGTATCCAGAACTTGACGAGTTGGTTCTATTTGAATCTGCCAACCATCTCCAATCATTCTCTTTAAAAAGGTTAGGCTTGAACCTGTCAATGAGAGTTAGCAAACAAGAAAATATTTTTTTTTTGGGCAAATCGCACCAAAATCCATATAGTTTCGCGAAATTCGCATTTTTTCCTTGACTTGTAAATTTCTTGTTAAAATCCTTAACCGTTGCTCCGATTCTCGTTTTTTCCTTAGTGACATTTTCCAGCCATTAATTAGATGATGTGTTACCAACGTGGCACACTTATGCTGAATAGATTAATTAGAAGCTAAACAATTTCGTTTTGCGTCTGACCTAAAAGTGTCAAAATCTCTGAAGTTTGGCGCGATTATCATTTTTCCCTTGACCTTAAAATGAAGCTAAATGACGTCGTTTTGCTGAGCTTCTTGTTGAGGGTGTCTGGTTTGGTTGAGGGAACAAGGCGGTCGATTGTTGTGTGTCGTCATTTGACATAAAGGCAGAATTGAGAGATGAGGGAGGTTGGGGTCGGCGGCGGCGGTGTCGCTGCTGCCCAGCCAAGGGCGGATGGGAATGGACAGAGATGGAGATTCAGAGGGTGCTGAAAAATGGGGGAGTACAGACGAAGGGCGATGGGGCTCATCGCCGGAGTTACAGCGGTGGCAGCCTCGTACTTATGCGTCCGTGGCTGAAGTTCCAGCAGGATGACGAAAACGAAGACATGGATTGAGTGTTTTTTTATCTCAAGAACCCTAATTTGAGGTCAAGGGAAATTGCGAATTCGGCGAAACTTCAAGGATTTTGGCAAAACTATGTAATTTGCGTCGCCGGAAACTTAATCCTACGTGGCTTTTCATGTCAGCATTAGTTAAATTGTCGATCAATTTTATGGGAAAAATGAGAATCGGAATTAAGTTCAAGGATTTTAACAAAAAATTTAAAGGTCAAGGGAAAAATGCGAATTTGACGAAACTTTGAGGATATTTTGGTGCTATTTGCCCTTTTTTTTCTCACTCGAATAAATTCCTCCTCCACCTCCACACCCAAACCTAATTGTTTCCAGCCCACACTCCTTTGTCGATAACACTGACATTTCTATTCGTTGACAACTTGACACCTTAAACAATCTATTGAAGCTATCAGTTAATCTTCTTTCTCCTACTCGTTTTCCTTGCCAGAATCTAGCCTTCTCTCCACTCCCAACATCCTTAATAATGTTATCTTTAAACCAATGATTTGAAATGATATATTTGCATATATCCTTCCACCAGGTTGACCCTCATTTCGTTGCCCAATTTTCTAGCCCCCCAACTTCTGCCTCACCTCTTTTCCTTCTCTCATATTTTGAGCGAATCACCTTACACCATAAGGATTCACTTTCAACTTTATTCTCCAACCCTATTTTCCCAGAAGAGCCTTATTAAACCAATCAACTTTTCAAACTCCTAATCCTCCATTATTTTTTGATTTGCAAACATTCTCTCAAGTAACCCATGCAATCCTTTTATTCTCTCCCAGATATCATATTTATTTATTTTACATAATACTATTAAACATTAAATTATAAATTATAATCAAAATTTCTTTTTAGTTAAATCTATACATCTTACAAATGAAACACAACAAAGAACATTTGAGTAGTAACAGTGAATACATATTGGAGTCAAAAGGGATTACGCATGAATGCATTATCTAATTCGTTTACGCTTGTAATTAATGGAGGATAGAATTCTCCCCTGAAAAATGGAGGATAAATTATATTCAGAAATAAAGACAAGAATCTTATCTAATCCTCAAAAAGAAAATTCTATGTAAAGTAGGTTTATTGATATGGACTTAAAAGTTTTTAATTTTTTATAGTAAACTATATTTTGGGATTACATCCTAAGCTATATTGATACTTTATTTCTTGGAGCTAATCTCATACGGTAGATTAATGAGATCCCCACTCACATAGCTCAGCTCGTATGAACTCTCCTTCGATTTTTCGAATGAATTTTTTTTACCCTAAAAAAAAGAATCTCTCGAGCAAATTCCTGTCACTTTTTATCTTCAATTTCTTTTAATCATTTTTATAGTATGTTTGAATGATGATGGTGGGCCCATTTTTTTTTTTTTTTTTTTTGAAAAGTAAAAGAAATTCTCATTCCATTAAAAATGTTGCTCCCTTCATCCACGAAGAGTATATTTCTATATGAATGTGATATACTCTTTGTGAACAGAGGAAGTATAGTTGTTAATTAATTATCTAAATATACATAATTCCTGGCAACTATTAGTTTAAACAAGTATTTGTTTGTGGATTTAAATCTTCTCAGGTATGTCTTAATTTCTTTACTTGTATTAAATTATCGATGAATATCTAACTTTTAGTATATTTAATTAGGGCGTTATAGAAGCTCAAAATGGAAGCAAGTAGGAACATGGGCTACGTGCAGATGCAGCCCAATTGCAATTGCACACATAATAAAATAGGGTTAATACAGTGAGTTTTACAACTCAAAATTGATGAATGCTTTTATAGATACAATAAATAATATATATATATATATATATATATTATGTCATAAAATTGTATAGTATATTAATATTAACTAAATAACAATCATGCTATTACAAACTAGACCAAATATCCAAACAAAATAGAACGTTATTAATCCACAAATATTGAAAATATGGCCAGACAATTCAGATCACAAACATCAAAAAGCTTTAATCAATTTTGAATTTAAAAAATATTGACATTGTTTCGAGTATATAAGATTGATGTACATGAAAAAGATGGGGATGAAATGATAGGGACGAAAGGCCCATTAAAATTGGATGCAGGTCTCAGAATTAAATGTAGATGGGAATGAAATGATACATATAGAAGTCAGGTCAGGAAATTAAAGTGTATATATACATGAAAAAGGCATCCACAAATTTTCCCTGAATTGAATACAGCCTGTTACATTATATATATATATTTTTAAAACAGAATCCAAACTTCATTTATGAGTAATCCTTAAAAACAGTATCAGTCAACCACCTCGAAAAATCATGAGTCCAACATATCGATTGTACAAAATTTTGAGAGTATTGAGCAAGACAATGAACGGCTCTATTAGCCGACCTAAAAGCATGAAAACCCCCCACAAGCAAGCATTATCTCTCGCACGTCGTCCGGTAGCAACCGCCAACCGGCCTTCTTCCTCCGGGTCGGCCATAACCCGGGCCCCCAAAAGCGAATCAGTATGTATCTCAATCGGCATAATAGTATGTTCAATACTGACAACGAGGCCCTGCACCACAGCCATGATTTCTGCAAACATAACATTGGAAGAAGGTTTCATTATAAATTAACTGTTAATTTCAATCTCTTCACATGTACATAACTTTAATTAATAAATTATCAATGCATACATATCATATTAAGATGAATGTTGTGTTTTAAGGTCTGCACTTGTTGCTTCTCAAGGTATGTATCCGATTTATAAATCCGTTGATATGTAGTATGTCCCAAACTTTATTAAAGGATCAATCCAATTAATACATAAATTTTCAATTATTTTATAATTTCAACACGATATTTGAAACCTAATAATAATGTCACCACCTTGAAATTTGTTGTAAAATCAACACTCCCAATCTTTTGTTCTGGTCATCATTCATTAAGAAGTTAATTTTGCAACAAATAATGCTTCAAATATCATGTTAAATTGCGAATTATGAGTGGAAAGTTCGCGTATCAATAAGAAATTAGCCCATTGTTAAACAATTAGATTTGCTTTTCTTATATCATTCGATAACAAGGCAGATAAGCTCACAAGTACATACTCAACTATAAAAGCTCATTCAAAAATCTTACAATACTCCATTTTGTGGCCAATACACACATTTGAAGGCCTTTTCAGAAAGAAAAATAAGCATGAGCCAAAAAAAAAAAAAAAATCTAAATTATGGGTGGGATAATTAATAAATAAAATACAAAACTCCTTACTAGCTAGGTAATAATCGGCTTCAAAACATCATCAATATACACGTGACGTGACAGTCTTAGCATCACAAACCAAATGCTGCCTAAACATAGCAATAAAATCCTCCACTCTCTGCTTCAATTCCTCCTCAGAAAGCTCATCATAATCCTCCAACTTTCCTCCACTCTCACTCTCACCCTCAGCCGCAGGCGGCGGCGCCACCGCCGCGCATTTCTCGGGCTCGGCGCCGCCGTTAGTCGTCGGGACGAGTTGGGTGCGGTGCCTAGTCTTCTTAGTCCTCTTGAGCTCAGCAATTGGGCATTGATGAATTTGGTTGGATGGATTTGGGGGTTTAGAAGTGAAGAGAATAGCTAAGAGTAAGAGATTCAAAGCAAGAAAAGCCCACACGCGCCAATGCATGAAAACAGACACCATAAATGCACGCTCAATGCACGCCATGAACGCCGCTGTTCCGGCGGCGAAGCTCACCGCCCGCAGCCGATCTTCGCCCTTGTCGTCCGCCACCATTTTCTTTGCTAAGAAAGTTGGGAATGCAGAGGGTTTTTATAGAGAGAGAGGGAGACATCATATCATATGCAATCATCATTTCATGGTTTCTTGGCTATGTTTTTTACAATAATGCTATTTCGACATAGGAAAAGGCCGTTTTATTGGTCATATTATGGCTACTCATAATATGCCAAAAAATTATAAAATTCATGTATTTAACTTTTTTATGTTTAAAATAAAAATAGAATTTAATTAGTTTTATTTTTTTACATATTGTAGCTATTTTTTATATTTTTTAAAAAATAATAATTTTTTTACAATGTGTACAAAATAATAAAACTAGCAATATTCTATTTTTATTTTGAACAAAATATTTAAAAATACATTGCGTTTAAGCTATTATATGACCACCGATATTATGACCAAATAGCATCAATCTTGGACATAATATGTCAGACATAAAATAGTTAAATACATAAAAAAAATGATTTATTTAGAATATATTATTCAAAGTAAAAACAGATTTAGTTAATTTTATTTTTTGTCCACATTATGTACAAAAATTACAAAAGATAAGAAAAATTAAAACAAAAAGTGTGAAAAATTACAAAGATAGCTACAATGTAAACAAAACAGTAAACTAATCATCTATTATTTTGAATTCAAAATTTTAAATAAATTTATTTTTTTATGTATATTTAACCATATTATACACAAATAACAGCACTATTCATGTTTTTATCATGTAGTTTGGAGAGAGAGAGGGACAATAAGACATAGTTTGTTGTGCAGCTGCAGCTGCAGGCACAAATGCACAACCGTATGATTGCTTTGAAACAAAACAATTTTTGAGAAGTTGAGAGTTGAGGGAGGCGTGCACCGACTATTTAAATGTGTTGAAGTACTATAATTCTTGTGGGGCCACCTCCCAATTTCTTCTAATTTAATGTTAGTACACTGCAATTCTTTGTTTACTCATTTGTTGGTGTCAAACTAAATACATGATTTTTAAATAAAAATGAATTTCTTTTGTTAAGTAAGTGAGGAAGGAGAAAAACAGGAAATGTTTGGCAATGACACAATGTTGAGTGTTGCTATATTTAATCAAGACAAGAATGCATTTTGGCTGAATGAAAAAGCTGACTTAAACTGAAAAAATAAAAACAAAAGTGAAATTTCTTGGCTTGGTGGAGAACAAGAATGCACGCCGATAACCCACATTGCTACCCAATTCTAATCACTATATTTTTTTCTTCTTTTTAGCTTTACTACTTTCACTTTTTTCTTTCTTAGACAACTTTATGCATGTGTTTATGTGTGTTTATATATGTCAATAACATGGCTTCATGTATGTGTTTATGACTGTATGAGGTCAATTTTAAGTCAAACATCTTCATTTTCTCATCGATATACACATTTTTTTTTTGATCGGATCATCGATATACACATAACATGCACTGATACAATCGGAGATAGAATCGATGCATAAAAATCATATTAAAATGATTCAACAATTATCTATGTGGTTCAACAATTATTGATGTGATGTGTGTGTTAGCTTAACGATATTGTGGTTAAGTTTCAGTATCAAAGGTTCTGAATTCGAATCAATCGTGGCACAATTTTTATATTTCTTTATTTATTTATTAATTTATAAAAACTAAAAAAAATATCGATGTGTGTCTTATCATTAGGATCTTGATTCCTTCTTCGTTATAAATGCAATGTGCATTGACCAAATGACATCCTCATTATTTGGTGTTTCTAGTAATTGAATAAGGTTCATTCAATGGTGAAGCAAATATGTGCGTATGTTGGTCAAGCGGTAAAGGATTAATACTTATATTCAAAGGTCTTTAAATTTCTTTATTTAGTAATTTCTTTAACTTCCAAACAAATTACAACTTTTGACCAAATTTTACAATTCGATACTATTTATCAAGTGTTGAAATATTTCAATAATAACTCGGTCAATTGATTTGTAAGAACACCCACAGCGGGTGACTCGATGGAGTAACTCGAGTCACCCACCCATCAAGTCACCCCAATACAGAAGATACATACTCGAGTCTTACTCGGATTTTCGGGTAAGATTCGTTCGTTTTTTTGTCAATGCGTGTAGTACACGCGTAGGAAAAAAAAAAAGGGATTCTGAACATACCTATTGCGGCGCCATTAAAAGAAGAGGAAGGAATGAAGATGGAACGCAGGAACGCGGGAGTAGGTTATATTAGTTTGGGGTTTTAAAGTTATAATTGGACTAAAAATATGTGGGCTTCTATTTTAAATTAGTTTTAATTTACAATTGAGCTAAAAATATTTGAGCTTCTATTTTAAATTAGTAAAGAAAAACTAAAAATGTTTGGGCTTGTATTTTTTAATTTATTAATTTTAAATTTAAATTTTAGTAATTTAAATTAATGCAATTTTTATTTTAAATAATTGTGCTATTTAAATTGGTGCAATTAAAATTAAATAAAAAAATACAAAAATTAAAACTAAAAAGATCAAATAAGCTATAAAGTCACCCCACTGTGGATGCTCTAACAATTTCAACACCTCCAATCTTTTTCAGCAAAATTTGTGTATCATCTCTTACTATTATGCTCTCCCCGTCCCATAAAAAAATATCATATTTTTCATTTTTCGTTCGTCTATAAGAAAATACAACTTTCATTTTGAGACATAACCTCACTTTTTCTTTTTAACAACCACTCATTTTCACATAATTTTACAATCAATTCAACCACAACCACTCATTTCCACTTAATACATTATCTACCAATTTTTTTCTTAAACCCCGTGTCATCCCAAGTAATACTCTCTTATAGGACGCAAGGAGTATATAGTACTCACTCCGTCCACTAAATGCGGTACACTGAAGCTCGAATGGTCTAATTGGTGTGTCAAAAATGGTGATTTATTGGACAATTTTCCTATATAGAACTAGTGAGTTTCACAAAGCCAGCACACTATATTTGCTCAAGAGTATATACTTCCACCATATGAATAAAAGGACAAGAATATGATGAAATGGTAATAGCACCGAGTCAGGAAAGATATGACAACTAAAATAAACAGAAATAACAACTATGAATTATATATAACACATCATAAATGGGGATATCCCATAGCTGCATCTATCTTTGAGTTTGAAGCTTGTGTGAGTGTCATGAACTCACATAAACATAAAACTACTTGCCTTTATCCTTCATGGCTCAGCAGCTTCGAAGTTCCTCAAAACACAATAATACTAAAACTGTTTCCAGACTACAAATAAGCTGCACAAGATATAAACCAGTTTAGAATAAGTCTTTGATTCATTTAAAGTGTGAAAACATGATTTATACATAAAGAGCAAGACTGTTCAGCAAGAGGTTTGCTCGACAACTCTAATCAATTTCGAACGATTTAAAATCAAAACTCTGAATTTGGAGTCCCACTCTTTTGATCAAGAGATATTTCATGAATTCTCGTTTTTGTGGTTTGAAAAGAAAGGGATTCAGATGATTGGAGATTTCCATTTCAATCAATGGGAATGGGATCTTACTATCTCTATAGAGAGCAGACTAGAAGCATGGTACAGAAATCTCAAACAAATCAAAATATTGCATCACCAAAATGCTATTACCTAAAAGAATTACTAACCTGATGAGCTTTCATCAGTTGCCAGCTTCTTATAAGATTCAGTCATGACAAGCTTGGATTTCAAGAGCCTCCATCAAGAACTTTCTCGGGGTAAATAACGGATTTCTTTCTCCATCTCCTGTTAAATGTATATCTACACAGTTTATTGCCATCAGTACAACTTAGAGTTGATGGTTTAGCTGCAGCGCCATCTTCCACATCACATTCAATTCTTAACGCACTAGTCAGCTCGGTAGTTCCAGCAAGATCATCATGTTTTACCAACACATCAATCAACTCTGTATTTTCTGGTACAGTATCAGTGTTGATAAGTCCTTTTGAGACCTCTGCAGCATCAAGACTCTCGATTTTAGTCCGACCTTCTGCCAGGTCTTCGCCATGTTGCACACTCATTTTCATTTTCCGTGCTCCTAAACATGAAGGATCTGTAGATCCCAAAAGAGGTTTCTTGAACTGCAGTCCACATGCAGCAATGACATCATCTCAGAACTTGAGTTTTCTCTTCCTAACGCTTCTACGGACTATAGAAGGAGCTTCACTGTTTCCATATTGGATGTTTTCGTCTAATACAGAAGTGCTCTCGAAAGCATTTACATGCTCTACAGTGGTGCAATTTTCACTTTGAATCAATTTCTCCACATCAGAAAAGTTCTCCTCCACTAAGGTTGTCTCATTTGCACAAGTTCGCTGTGCACATCCACTCTCGAACTGATCAGACTCCTTTATCTCATCCAAACCAGCATTGCTTTCAGAATACAGATTTACATTCTGTTTAGCAGAACTTTGACTCCCTTGGTCGAGTGTGCTCCAATCCGACAATAAATTATTTCTAGTGATGGTACTAAATTCAGGTCCAGGGTTCAAGGATGAAATCAAAAGCTCATAACCACTACTTCTGACCTTCATTGTTAAACTGCACTCGTCTGCATTTTGTTCATTCTGTCTCTTAAGGACCACTTGTTTCTTCTTCAACTTGTCGAGTTGCTCCTGTCCATGGTTCAGTTCCTCTCTAAGGTCCAAAATGATACCTTCTGCTTCATTTAGCTGGCATTCCAGCACCTCGAATTTATTCTTTTGGTCCAGTGATGTTATCTCTGCTTCTTTAGTCTGTAACAAAAATCAACCTGATTCATTTCATGCTACATCACAACTCAGAATATTTAAACAAAAGTTAACAAAATTGCTATAAAGAATCATTTCAATCTACAAGAAGCCATCGATCATGTGTTGTCACTCTGAAATCAACAGATTGTAAATGAATATGCCTCACAACCTAACAAATTTCTTGTTGTGTAAAACACCTCGCAAGTCCAAGTCACACGATACACAATAATTTGATTGATTTTGTCATAGTTTAACATAGTTTTCGATCTTGACGTGATACACAATAATGAACACAAGCAATATCACTAAAGATCACAAATCCCAACAAAATCCTAAATTTTCTTCTGTTTTTTTTTATGAAGACAAAATCCTAGATTTCCAATAACTCAAAATTCCGTAGTAAGTCTTATCTCCGAATCGAGATTTATCTAACGTTAGGAGTTTACACTAATCCAGAAAAGGAACTTCGAGCAAACTTATTTCTAAAAGAATATTATAGACTACAATTACCAAAACATATGCTCTGCACATAGCAATATCGATCATACAATAAAGAGAATTTCTAGCTTTACGAATTCAAATCAACCTACTCTGCTAGTATATGCGATTGCAATAAAATGCACAAATCATACTTATTAGTGTGTATGCGTGCGCGCGCGCGCGTTTCGTTAACTACCTTTGTGTCAATCATTTGCTTCAAGCGAAGGAGCATGTTAGCAGCCTCTTGTTTTACGGAAACCAACTCCTGCTCCGTTCGTCGCGCTCTTAGCTCCGCCACCATTACGCGCGATGCCGCCTCCTTGGCCGTGTTCAGTATCATTTCTGCATACGCTCTTTTCATAGCCTCCATTTTCTGCATCAAAACAACTAAATCAAACAGCTAATAGCTTCAAAACAGAGAACGAGCTCGTCGATCTCGCGCGCTCACCTCCATTTCCGTCATCGTTCGAGATCGGCGATCTTCTGCGAAGAGGAATTTTGGCGTCAGGTAGCTGGAAGAGCGTATATTCGTTGGTCTGCTTATTTGACGATAATACCCCTCGCGTGAATGATTATTACGGCTAGGGATTTTTCGATTTGTCCATTACGACATCGTTTTACGGAAGATGCCAACTGTTAGGCGCGAATAATTTAGGCGGAAAGGCGCGAACGGCGTGAGTGAAATTTCTGGTATTTTTAAATTTGGATTTGGGGTATGGCCCATTTTAATTAATGGGCCTTCTGCAATAAGCGGCCTAATAACGCATGAATTGAATGTCTCGTTTTAGTTCGTCTAAATTTAATCTTTTTTATTAGGTTAATTAATAATATCATGATTTAGACTAAAGTTTGCCGACTTTTTTAGAAATACTTTTGATTGTCTGAATAGTACACTTTTTTGAAATCAAATAGTCATATTGGTAATCGAAAATCTGCGTGGAATCAGTACTCGAATAAAAAGAACGAGGTTGATATATTTAATTTTTTACATCAATTAGAGACAATTTTGTTTAATTTAATTCCACACAATTTTGACTACCAGCACTACTATATCTGGTACATAAAAAGTGGGTTCAATCAGTATTTTGTAAATATAAATATGGTAAGTGTGAGCTATTTTGAAAAAATAAAAAATATCAACAAATAGATAAAGAATCATGCAAGAATCACATCTTTTTGTGAAAAATAAAAATTATAAACAAACACATAAAAGATATGAACAACAGATGATCAGATCATGAACAATTAAATATAACACATATATAGGATTCGACCATCTTTTGTTCATGTATTTAAATACATATTTGTGCATGGTTCTCAATTCTCACGAAAAGTTATCATTTGTTCATTTGTTATGCGTGTATTTTAGTGTTAATGGGCAAAAATGCTCTATCCCTTATGTGTTTTTTGAAAAATGTCATCTCTTATCATAGAAAGCATTTTATGCCCTAAATATGTGAAGTGCTTAATTTACCCTTTGATGTTGATGGGTTTGCTTGGTTTTTTGTGAAAGTCTTACACATACCGGCCGGACACATGATCTAGCCACCCACCGATCACATGTACTCTTGACTGATAGCTGTCAAATCGTTGACTTTTATGACCGATGGCTGGCTGTCAAATCGGTCAAATGTGTAAGACTTTCACAAAAAACCAAGCAAATCTATCAAATCAAAGGGTACTTAAAGAATAGGGCATAGAATGCTTTGTATAATAAGAGAGGGCATTTTTACAAAAAAAAAGATAAGGAAGTGGGCACTTTAAATTTTTACTCTATATTTTATGTATTTGTGCATAGTTCTCATTTGTTATTCATTTGCTCATTCTCAGTTCTCATTTGTTCATCTTTTGATCATTTGTTATTCATATATTTTAGGTATTTGTGCATGATTCTTGATTCTTATAAAAATATGTAATTTTTACGAAAACCTAACCCTCAACAAATCATGCTAAAAAGTTATATTAACCCAATTTTATTTTACCAATACACAATATTGTTAGAGAAAATTTGATGTATAGCGTTTACTATATAATATATTTAGATTTTATTTATATTTAAGAAAATGTGAAGAACGCGATTGTGGTGATTTCGTTGAATGCATTGTCCAATTCAAGGAAGTCGTGAATGAAGTCATGAAGATGCATCTTTCGCCCCTGTCATTCACATTTAGGGGTGGTAAAACGGGTTCAGTTAATCGGTTATAACTGTAATCGAATTAAATTTTCGGTTAATCGTTTAATCGATAACTGATTTTTATTGGTTCGGTTCGTTTTCGGTTATTTAATTTTCTAGAATTCGATTAATTGGTTTAACCGGTAACCAGTCGACTAAAATCGATTAACCGAATTAATAATTAAAATATTATATTTTATTTTAAAATTTAAAATTAAAACAAAGTAATAAAAAATAATTACAAGTTTCTATAAAATAATTTTATGTTCTATGTAAACATAAATGATGAGTTGGTGGAGTGGATAAGATTTTTACCTTTTCGTCTCAGGGGCACAAATTCGAATCCCTTGAGTAGAAGTGGAAATGCATTCTTTTTTCAAATTTAAATAAATCGGTAATTTGCGGTTAACCGATTAACTGAATCGGTTAATCGAATCGTAATCGATTCGATTAGCGATTAGTGAGATCGCCCTTATTCGATTCTGGTTAACCAGAAAATCGGTTTGATCCTATTCACATTAATTAATTTCTTCTCTAAATTCGATAGTCATTAAAATTATTTTTTTGTTTAATCATTATCTGTCACATGGTTACTTACCTACATTGATGTTGAAACAATAATAATCAATATATAATACAATTTGTGATTCTTGTGCTCCCCTTATTTCAAGGTCCTATGTGGCATGTCTAATAATTCAGTATTTGAAATCCCTGCAATTCTAGAGATTCTAGCTTAATTCTATATAGCTGACGTGGCAATATGCATCCACATCACTTATTTTATTTTTAAAAACACAAAATCTAACATTTCTCTACCACACTTCTCAAAACCTAAAACCAATTCCCCTTCTCCAATCTCTCACATCCGATTTCCCCTCCCCCGTCGCCGCAATCTGCCCCACCGCGCCCCGCCCCTCCCACCGTCGCGATCTGCTTCGCCGTACCACCTTCAAACCTGAAACCATAATCTAGCGCGCCTCCACAATTTGCACACACTTGCGCCCCTCTTCTTCTCTCCTCTGAGGCGCGACCAGACCCCGTTGCACCGCCTTCAGCCGTCGTCGCGTCGCCCCGCTCACCGTAGCGCCGCCCTGCGCCGTCGCGACCAGAGAAGTCCGCCAGTTGCGCGCCTGGAGCAGGGGACGATACAGCCAGGTAGGATTCTAATTGTTGGATTTATTTCAATGGCAATGGGTTTCTATTTAATTGTTGGATTTTCGAAAGATAGGTGTTAATGGGTCAGCCCCTTTTATGTTGTTTCTCCTTGCTCTCTAGCTGTTTGACGAAATGTCTGAATGACGATTGTGTTGATGAGGCCTATTAGGTTATTGTGTTAATTAATCTATCTTTTTCTGTACAAGTTCAATCTGGTGGCTTCTCTAAGCATTAGTATAACTCGTGTTTGAAGCGGCGATGCAATTTTTTTGTTTCTAACATAAATTTTGGAGTGTGGATAGGTTTGAAGTTATTAATATGTTCTGAGTAATTATCATAACTCAATGAAGTTCCATATTACTGTCAGGTTTAGATGATCTTTGATGCGTAGTGAGTAACAATGGTTGCCTTGCGTCTAGCACCACCGCCATCAATGACTGTCCCGCCGGACATTACTTGGCTCCGAAACAGTTCTTGATCACCCATGGTAAGTATTTTCTATTAGGAAAGATTATATTCGATTATAATGAATATGGAATGATTAGTGTGAATTTTTTTTAGGAGGAATTAGTGTGAATTTTAGAAAGAACAAATTTAGGAAAGAATCATTATGCAATACGATTATATGATTTACCAATCAATCAATAATCAGCCAATTTTAGATACAAATTAACAATGGAAACTTAATAATCTAGGTTTTAGCTATAAATTCATTAGTTCAAATGATAAGAGTTTTACAGCCAATCAACGGTGATTTGTGGTTTCTAATTTTTTCTTCCATGGTCACACCGATTTCGATTGATGCGTATTTATCATTTGGAGATTAGTAATTAGAGGATTACTGTGAACTTTTGGGGTTTTTTTGTAATTATTTTATTTTTATTTGGTTTTATTTTGTTTGACGAAGTCAGATCTCGGTTGATTGTTGATTTATTTTGCTAAATAGATGCTCAAGTAATCGGATGTGTTTACGGATCGGTTTGAAAGTTCAGTGGGATGTAATGTTTGTTTTACTTTATAACTAATTAGCTGAATGTGTAAGATTAATATATTGGCGCACTTGATTTCTTTGTATGTGTTGTTAGTATTTTGCTTATGTTAGGTTCAGAGGGTCTCGAATAGGTGTATGGAGGGGGGAATACACTTATAGGCTATTTTTGAAATCTCAACACAGAGATCAAAACGAAACTTCAAACACAAACTCAGACACCTGTTTACTGAAAAGAGTTTTGACCAAAACAGGGTTGGCGACTGATACTGAAAGACTCTTCAGTAAGGAGTTATCAGTTAAGTCACAAGAACTTAACTATGCACGTAAGGCTTCTGTCAAGTTTGATAAACAGAGATGTTATAAATCTCACTGACTATTAGAAGATAGATCAGTCAGACTGATAACACACGTAACGGAAAACTTTTGTTTCGCAATAGCCTTTTGGGTTGAGCACGTTGTTAGTCTTAAGTTTCTCTTTGCTATTAATTAGTTTTTAGTTGATGAAAGGAAGAGCACAAGTAATAAAGTAAATACCGAAAGCTGTAAATAACACAGAGATTTTTACGTGGTTCGGAAAACACTTCCTACATCCACGGTCGGTTGATCAGACCAACAACTTCACTCTGCAAGTGCTTACGGGTGCACTGCAAATCGATGCTCGTGCTTACGGGTGCACAGCAAACCTGAACGTATGCTTGCGGGTGCACACAATCGAAACAACTGAAGATCCAATCTTCAGTACCAACACACCTTGTTGGATTTCTCACTCCTAGCACGCACTGTGCACTAGGATCTCCATGAGATAGAGTACCTTCCTGAACTCCTTTGCAACTCAAACACTCGATTCTGTCGGTCGAAAGGAGGTTTGAAAACTTGCCAACTAAACTTCAAATAACAAGTTCTTTGGAGTTAGTTTGACCTAGGTTTTGGATAAACAAAGTTTGCCTAAGGTCTAAGAGAATTTATGTAATCAGCAGTGACTGATTTTTGGTTTTGGGATTCTCTTCTTCGATTCAAACTTTGGAGAGGCTGGGCTTTGGCTGAGAAACAATTTTGGCAGAGTTTCAGCTTATGTTGTTGAATCGGTGAAGATTGAAGTGATCCTCGAGCGTTATTTATAGGAGACGTCTTGAATAGATCCGTTGGCGGAGAAGGTCTTCAAGATTTCTTCCGTTAGAGAGTAATTTGAACTTGGGCTGAGGCTTCAATCTTCGAGGTTCCTTGTTTGGTGAGAACGACTATGTTGAAGAGCAGGAGATGCAACATCTCTGAAAAGTAATCACCAAATAGGAATGACCTCTGCAGAGAAAGGACGATCCTGAGATCTCTGCATTTAATGCGGCTGTACTTCTGGAATGCGTGGCTTCCTTTGAATGTTGGAGGTTCAGTGTGAGGAAGAATGTTTAACTGATACTTGACTTTAGTATCAGTCCGCTGATTCCACGTGGCACGCATTAAGTAATCAGTTTAAGACTGATTCTTCGACTGATGCTTCAGTCAGCAACTTTAGTCCTTCGTTCTTCAGAACAACAACTAAACTAGAAAAGAACTCTAACACTTAAGTTCGAGCAGTTCTAGTCTATTACAATAGAAACCTATTGATTTTGGTATCATCAAAACAAGAATTAGGATATTCCATTAAGCTTCCAACAACTTATATTATAGGTGAATTATGATTAATTATTTTTGTTAATTAATTTTATGATTGAATATTTTTATTGTTGGATTTATTTCAATTTGGCAGTGGGTAACTAATGGGGCTGATTTTCGATTTAATTGTTGGATTTTTGAAAGATGGATGTTAATGGTTCTGATGATGGTATTTGTACATATCGAAGGCCACCAAGAAATTGATTTGTGCCAATTTACCATGAATTGCTACCTTTTTTATCAAGCTCAAAAGCAAGACAACAAAACCTCTCCAGATCAGCAATAATATCCATTTTCATTTGTTTCCTCATTGCTACTTCTGAGGAGTCTTAGAGCTTGGTAGGAAGATGTGTGGCTTTGAATCCGGTGGCGACGATCATTTTTTGATTGAAGAAACCTAAGATGTTGGGGGAATTGGAGAGAGTGGCTGCCGCCAGCCTCTTATGCCCAACACTTATTCCTTTTAAGCTGAGAGCATAAGAATTCTCGAAAATGTTCATAGCAATGGAGACCACTGCAGCACCAGTTACTGCAGCTCTACTGCCAAAATGCATTTTGTTGGGCTTGGCATTGTTCTGGACTAAGTAATAAGATAACTTACCACCAATAACAGAGTTCATTTGGGTGATAAGGGAGCTCCGTCCGACCCCTAGCCCCACAACTCCATATGTGTAACCTTTGTAATTTGTGTGTGTACTAGAGTCAGCTTGAGAATGAGGATGATGAATGAAGAGAGCTAATATTTTAGTGTGTTTTATTAAGTATTAACTATTAAGACTATGTTTTATTTGCTACTCCTATTATTTGGTTAACTTTATTATGAATTAGTAGTGTTTTGCTTACGTATTCGTCCTCAAGCTTCATAGAATTATTATATTATTCAACTAATATTTATCGTTATTTTCAAGTCTCGGCGGGTATCCGACGGGTAGTGGGTGGAGGGTATCCGACGAGTAGCGGGTATCCGTGGATCGCGGGTGTGGGTGGCAAATAGTAGTGTACAAGAAGTTGAAATTTTCTCTAAAATTTGCTGCAGTTTCATGGTGATTTATTTGTTGGGTGCTTTATTGCATTTGTGGGGTGGTTTTGATAGCAGGATGTCGACGTCGAGAAGCAGCAGCGCCCCTACCTCTCAAGTCTCGGCGGGTATCCGACGGGTAGTCGGTGGCGGGTATCCGCGGGTCACAGGTATGGGTGGCAAATAGTAGTGGGTGGCAAATAATGTTTCTGAATATACATTTTGCTAAGTCATGTTAAGGATGAAAGTCCTCTTTAATTTATTTTTTCATTTTAGTTTGATGTGTAATGTAGACCTATATCATATTAACAATTTTTTAGTGAATAATCTCCATAATTTATAAATATATTAAGAAATAATTTTTACATTTTTTTTATATAAATTATAACATCAAATGATACCCATCAAAATTCGACGGGTTACACACTAGTTGTTTTTTCATAATATATGATCAAGGGTCGTGTTTAAGAAAACATAGCTTATTTTATTATAAAAATATGATTTATTAAAAAATTATATAGAATAAAGAAATCGTATACTTTCCGACAAATGGCGTAAGAAAATGGCGATAAATTATAAATGTGGCATGAATTTCGGACATTCAAGATGCGAAATGAACTTCGAAGAATCCCCGAAATTACAAGCATATAGGGTTAACAACACTCAAAATCCAAGTGAAATATTTATAAACTAGAAAAATAAGAAGCTTACGGTGTCAAAAAGATTCAAATTGCTTGAGTAGTAAATTTGTCATAATTTTCATTCGACAAGGCTGCCCTCTGTCACCATTCTTATTTGTCATTTGCGCCCAGGGTCTTTCCTCCATTCTCAACAGCTACGAGTCTCAGAGGCTCTTTGACGGCCTTCGGGTCGCGAAATCCAGCCCGGTTGTGTCGCACCTCTTCTTCGCAGATGACAGTCTTCTGTTTTTCAAGGTTAAAGCCGAGGGAGTCGCTGCTATTAAGGAGGCGCTGGAGCTTTACTCTACGGCATCCGGACAGCTGCTTAACCTTGAGAAATCAGCTATCACCTTTAGCCCATGCACCTCTCCAGCGGATATGGATACGGCAGGGAGCATTTTGGGCTTCCGTGAGACTCAAGGATTCGCAGTTTTTTTTTTTGATCAGAAAAAAGGTGTATATAATATCGAATTGGTACCAGAAGTACCAAGATACAAGCAAGAGAACAAGAGAACCAAGAGAATCAACTCAAGCTCAAGAGGCACCCAAAACCAGCACAAAACCTACGAGAAAGCAACCAAGAACCAGTTCCTAAAATCCGAGGTAGAACTCGACATCTTGTACGTCATCTTCCATCCCCAAAGTCTCGATTTAATCTCTGCAAACAGCTTTTCTCCATTCCACTTACCTTGATTGAATTTGCATTCATTTCTCTCTTTCCACAAAACCCAAGTCGTGCAAATCCAAACTCCACGCAGGAAGCGCTGATCCTTCTTTTTCCCCAGATTTGTGAAGGCATTGTAGTGATCTTTCACCTTACGGTGCAACATCGACTGCTGACCAAGCCAAAGGATGATCTTTTTCCAGATGTCATCTGAGTTTTGACAAGCGAAGAAAGTGTGTTCGATCGTTTCTTCCTTTAACTTACACCACACACACAATGCCTCGGAGTTTTGAATTGGAACCCGTCGTTTCAGAAGATTATCACATGTAGGAAGTCTTCCTTTGAATAACTTCCATGCTGTGGTAACAGCCTTAAGGGGGGCTGGGGCTTTCCAGATAGTCGACATCTCCTTCTCCATCCTTCTAGTGCTTATGGGATTCGCCATCAAACAGATGGCCTTGTAGGCCGACTTGACTGAGAAAATGAAGTCCGAAGTAGCTTTCCACTTCCAAACATCCACTTTCCCAGCTGAAAGACAAAAGTTGCTGAGAAGGTCAGATAACCGGTGCACCTGTTCCTGCTCCCTGTCCCTCAAAACTCTATTCCAGCTGAGCTTCCACCTCCATTCTCCCCCCATCCACTCTCCCATGCTTTTGATAGAACCTCCCTGGTTATCATTGAGACGGAAAAGTCTAGGGAAGAGGTCCGAGAGCCTCTCATTACCGGCCCAAAAATGATGCCAAAATAAGACCGAATCCCCCTCCCCCAACTGAATTTCCAAATTCCCCCTAAGCCACTTTCCTTCCTCTCCCCAGCTCAGTTTCAAGATGTTTTTCCACCAGCCTGTTTTCAACCTCCCATTCCCCTCCACCCGAAAGCCCCCGTCATCCCAATTGAGGTTACCGTGGCGCGACCTAATGACCCGAGTCCACAACGTCTCTTTTTCCACCAGAAACCGCCAAAGCCATTTGGCTAAAAGTGCCGCATTGAACCATTCAAGATTTTTGAGGCCGAGACCCCCACAACTGTAATCCACACACATCTCCTCCCACTTGACCCAGTGAATTTTCCTCTCCTCCAAGCCACCACCCCAAAGAAACTTACACAAAGAAGCGCGAATTTCAGCAAGTATGCATTTCGGAATCTTGGAAAAGGAAAGTTGGTAGATAGGGATTGAAAATAAAACTGATTTCAGCAGGGTTAATCTACCGGCGAAAGAAATCTTCTTGTTCTTCCAGCTGCTGATCTTCTTCTTCACTTTGCCAACCATATACTTCCAATCCATCGCCCGGGAAAGATTAACCCCAAGCTTAATGCCCAGGTAAGTGATTGGGAAGTCACCCACTAAGCACTTGAGAAGAGCAGCCATTTCTCTCTTTGATCCTACATCAATGTTGACAGTCGAGAGTCTGCTTTTGTCGAAATTAACAGTAAGTCCCGACAACACTTCAAAGAGTATGAGAATACTCTTGAGCGCCCAAACGTTTTCTCTCTTGTCCGACACTGCAAACATTGTGTCGTCAGCATATTGCAAGTGAGAAACACAGCAATCTCCTCCCCCAACTTTGAAAGGTTCCAACAAACCCTTTTCCACGGCCCTTTTGGTGAGGAGGTTCATTCCTTCCGCTGCAATGAGAAAAAGAAATGGGGATAACGGATCTCCTTGCCTTAATCCCCTCTCCAACTGGAATTCACCCGACGGGCTACCATTTACAAGGACGTTTGTGGTCGCCGATCGAAGGCAACCAGATATCCATCCTCTCCATTTGACACTGAAGTTCATTCTCTCCAGCATTTGGTCAAGGAATTCCCAATCAACCGTGTCATAAGCTTTAGCGAAGTCCACTTTGAAGAGGATGAGACCTTTCTTCTTCTTCTTAGCTTCCTCAATCAGTTCATTCAGAACCACGACGCCATCCAAAATATATCTACCTTCAACAAAAGCACTTTGACATTCGGAGATAATATCATTCATCACTTGTTTCATTCTAGCAGCCAAGACTTTAGCAATCACCTTGTAGAGGCAGTTAATCAAGGAAATAGGTCGAAAATCTTTCAACTCAGACGCTGCTTCTTTCTTTGGGATGAGGACAACAAAAGAAGGGTTGCACCCTCTGACCAGCCTGCCGTTTGCGTGGAACTCCTGCAAAACTTTGAAGAGATCACCTTTTATAATTTCCCAGCAATTCTTCAAAAAATGGAAATTAAATCCGTCGGGCCCGGGGCTCTTAGAACTCTCACAATTCCAAACCGCCGACTTGATTTCCTCTTCAGAAAACGGTGTGTCGAGCCACTCCCTAGTAGCGTCTGAGATCTTCCTATGAATGAAGTCCACCGGCAGACAAAGGTTAGGACGTTGCCCGCTACTGAATTGTGATTGGAAATGGGCTTTGATCATTCTTTTAACTTCTTGAGGTTCCTCGACCCACCCACCTGCAGCGTGGAGACCTGAAATCTCATTTTTGATTCTCCGACCTTTAATCGACTGATGAAAAAATCTGCTGTTCACATCGCCTTCTTTCAGCCATCGGTTCCTAGATTTTTGCACGAGAATGCTATCTCTATTTTTAAGATGGAGAAGCAGATTCGCCTCCTCTTCGCTCCTCTTAGCTGCCTCTTCCTCCTCGAGCCCCAAAACATCATCAATAACATCCCATTTGTAGATTTCTTCTTTCGTTTTTGAAATGTTGTCGTTCACCATTCCGAACACCGATTTGTTCCAAGTCTTGAGATCCTTCTTCAGACGTTTCAGTTTTTCTTTGAAAATAAAACAACCTCTCCCTGTGATCCCACTTCTTTGCCAAGATTCTTTGACCAGAGCTTCAAAACTGGGATTGCTTGTCCAGGCATTGATGAAACGGAAGGGTTTCGGGCCCCAATCCACGTACTTGGTGTCTAAGAGAATCGGGCAGTGATCTGAAACCGACCTCTGTAATCCCCTTGCCTTTGTGTGTGCCCAACAAGAAAGCCACTTCTCATTTACCAGAAACCTATCCAATTTCGACTTGCATTGTCCTTGTGGTTGATACCACGTGAATCTTCTATCTTGCAATTTAATATCCACCAATTCACTGTCTCTCACAAATTTATCGAAAGCTAGAGAATCTCTAGGATCAGAGTACGTTCCCCTTCCAACTCTTTCAGAAGGAATTCTGATCGAATTAAAATCCCCCGCACAGCATACACATGTATCCACATTTTGCTCCACAACACGGCCAATAATATCCCAAAGAATTTCCTTGTCACTCAAATTTTGAGGAGCATAAATATTAACCAAACAACAAAACGAGTTACCTGGGATCCAAAAACCGTTAACAATAAGCGCTCCTTTGATATCCCACTGACTTGTACAGGAGAATTTTGCAGCATTCCACATGGTTAAGATGCCCCCAGATCTTCCTTCCGCTTTACTGGTTGCGAATCCGAAATCCTCTGAACCCCAAGTGAGTTTAAGGTCTAGAGCGCTCAAATTCTCCGCCTTTGTTTCTTGGATAAAACAAACATCAATTTCCAGTTTCTGAATCTGCTCCCTCACTTCCCTTTTCTTAATCTTACTGCCCAGGCCCCGAACATTGAACGAAAGCATCTTCATTAATCAACAATTTTCCCATTCTCCTCTGCCCTCTTCTCACCGCTTTTTTCCGACAGTTGCTTGGCCATCTCAAGGTCACCAAGATTACTGCTCAAACCAATAACCTTCCCAAACTCCCAGATTTTTGATCCTTCATCGAGAATGCTTTGATTGAAAAGAGCTCGATCCCCTTCCTCTTTTTCCGCCGACCCATTCATTCCTGGTCTGCCGTCACTGTTGCTCTCTTTTTCTGAGGATTGGGTCTCGAGTGTCGAAACTCTCTCCTTGTTCCTACCTTGTATCTTGGAAGGTAATTTCTTATTCTTTCTCTGAGTTTTCTGGAGGAAACGATTGGAACCCATTTTTAGCGAGAGCTCTCCCCCTGTTCTTTTCCTCCTCTGATGTTGGATCCTTTGCAACTTTTTACCCACGAACTGGGCCTCTGGGCTTTCAATGACCTCAACCGAAAGAAAAGGGGGCTCGGTTCGGTTACAACTTGTTCCAGCAATCCCAGGAAAAGAAGGCCCATCTGAATCGGTGCTTCTGACGTCAAGATTCTCCTGTGACTGCTCCAGTCCAGCGAAGTCTTCGGGCCCCCTGCTGCTGCATCTATCGTTGGGCCTGAAGCCGGGCCGACCCACCATTTCAGAATTTAAACTAGAGGGCCCAATAGGGATGGGAGATCCCTGATCATTTTGACTTTCGTCCACCTCAGCAATTCTTCCCAATCGAATCTGAGATGGGACCCTCTAGAGCAGCCGAACTTGAGGGTCGTTACCTTGGGGCTGACACCTTAATAATTGAAAGTTGGTAGCGTGCATGCTATCCTTATTGGGAAGCGAAAAGTCGGCAGCCGCCAGAGCGGAAAACGAAGAGGTATTGGTTTGGACCGGTTTTGAGCCGAATTCACCGCTGTTGTTGGATATTGCCGGAAACCTTCCGATCTGAGCCTCTGCCGGGAGCACCGATTCTGCCAAAACCTCCTCATCATCGGACAAAACTTCCTCTTCTGACGTCGAGCAACTTTCCTGAGATTGTGAGTTTTCCGCCGGAATCTGTTCAAACACTTCCTCCACCCTGATCTTAAACTGGGCTCCGTCAATTTTACACACAAAGGTTTTGTTGATCGGTGCCAAACCAGTTGAAATCTGAATCATCGCGAAATCCAATCGGTCCTTGGATTTTGTAAGGTCATGAATCTTCAGCACCATCCCAATTTTTGCCCCCAGAATCTCGAAAAACCTAGAATTCCAAGCTTGCAACGGCACACCAAACCACTTGGTCCAAACCGATCTTTGAGTGTTAACATCGATGTAAGACCAAGGTCTCACCCAGTCGAACCAGAAGGTTGTCCATTCGTTGAGCTCCGTCAAAAGATCTTTCACCGGCCTATTGTCCGTGCTTTGAATTAAGACCAGATTTCCCCCAAGGGAAGAGATCTTTAGAAGAGTTGCACGTTCACTATTGATTTCTTCGCCAAACTCCTCCCAGGTGTATTCCGTTTTCACGAATCCAGTAAAAGAGTGTGTAAGCCATGCAGTCTCTTCATCTGTCGGTTGGAAGCCAATGACCTCATCCGCCGGAGGATCGGTGGATTTACCTGTTCCACCAAGCGCCTCCCTGAAAGTCTTCCCGCTTTCTCTCTTCTTTGAAAGACAATTTTGGGCGGTCCTTTTTGGTGCCGGCCTGTCTTTACAACCATTTATGACCACAGTTGCCGAAACTTTCTCATCCTCAGAGACAACCTCCGGGGTAGATCTTTCGAACCTAGGAAAGTAGGCTCTAAGTTTGTAACTACCGAACCAGGTATTATTCAAATCTCCCAGGATCCTTGTTTTGTCGGAGCCCTCCTCGAACCTAACAAACCCGAAAGGCTTGCCCTTAATGTCTCTCTTCCTAGGGAAGAAGATATCTGTAACTTTACCGATTTTATTGAAGCTTTTCTCCAACGTTTCTTGCCAAATTCCTTCCGGAAAATTGTTGAAGAAGAAGGTGATACCGTTTCGTGGCTTTGTCCATCTCACCGAGTTCTTGTCTGACCTCTGCGGGTTCGCCCTTCTCCTTGTCACCGTCCGCCATTCTCCGTCGCCCTTGCCCTGCTCCGCCATTGTTCAACCTAAATTTCAAGGATTCGCAGTTTACTTGGGACTCCCGACTTTTGTGGTTCGACAAAAGCGGATTCAATTCGATTACTTAAGGGAGCGGGCGTGCAAAAAACTGAGCAAGTGGAATAACAAACAATTCTCAGCCGGAGGCAAAGAGACTCTCATCAAATCCGTCATTCAGGCCATCCCAACTTATACCATGAGTTGTTTCATATAGGGTTAACAACACTCAATCAAGATTGAAACATATATGGAAAATGGACAAAACTGTCATTTCATAATTGAGAGAAAACTCTTACTATTTTTTTAAGGTAAAAACGAGCGATAAGTTTGAACGTTGAATATGCTACGTCAATGCGAAGATGGTCAAACCATAAAAGCAAAAAAATGATAAGGAAATAAAAGTAGGTCTATTATTATTGATCTTTCCACACATGTTAATAATAGTATTTTTTTTTAAAGGTACTACCAATAATTTCAACGTACAATATGATTTTTTTTCGTAGGATTTTTGTCGCTTCGTAAATTGCAGTATCGCACAAAATAAAAACTTTAATATATAGAGTATTATTTTCGAATAACAGCTGTAAATTTGCTTAGGTTGACTTGATGGCATCCCAGTCAAACACGAATATTTTCCGGTGAAAATTCAACATACTGTAATTATCAGACCGCACTGCCGCTATTATTCGTCCCAGCAAACCCAGAAGAAACGACACACACAAACACACACACACACTAGCTTTCTAGAGAGAGAAACTATGCCTCCCCATTAGCCCCCGCCCCTTTCTCTCTCACAATCACAGACATGAATATTGGATCGCAGCTCCTCTCTCTCCTCTCGCTCTCGCTGCTGCTGGCCTCTCTCTCCTCCGCCGAAGATGACTTCAACTGCCTGCGCGAACTCCACAGCTCGTTGACTGACCCCGACGCCAGGCTGTCGTGGAATTTCTCCAACACTACCGCCGGCGCGGTCTGCAATTTTATCGGCGTGAGGTGTTGGAACGACCAGGAGAACAGGGTGATAAGTTTGGACCTCCCCGATTTCAATCTCGCCGGAAATATTCCGGATGCTTTTCGACTCTGCCACAACCTTCAAACCCTGATTCTCGCCGGTAATTCGCTAACCGGTTCGATCCCTGCGGAAATCTGCACTTGGCTGCCGTATTTGACTACTCTCGATTTGTCGCGGAATAGTTTGACCGGTGAGATACCGAGTGATCTCGCTAAATGCTCGTATTTGAACAATTTGATCTTAGATGATAACAAGCTGTATGGTGCTATTCCTTACCAATTGTCTAGTTTGGGGCGATTGCAGAAGTTCTCTGTTGCGAATAATGATTTAACTGGACCTGTGCCGTCGTTCAACTATAAATTTGAGCTTAATTATGCCGGAAATAAGGGGCTCTGCGGCGGGCCGTTGGGGAAATGCGGCGGATTGAGCAAGAGGAATTTGGCGATTATCATCGCGGCGGGGGTTTTCGGCGCGGCGGCGTCGTTGGTGCTGGGATTTGGGCTGTGGTGGTATTTTGTGAGATCAAGTAAGAGGAGTAAGAGAGGGTATGGGGTTGGTAGGAGAGATGACGATTGGGCTGAGGTTTTGAGGGCTCATAAGCTTACACAGGTTACATTGTTTCAGAAGCCTCTTGTCAAGGTTAAGTTGGTGGATTTGTTGGCTGCAACCAACAATTTTAGCAGGGAGAGTGTTATAGTTTCGAGTAGGACGGGCACGACCTATAAGGCCGTGTTGCCCGATGGTTCAGCTCTTGCAATCAAGCGGCTGATTGAGTGTAAGATGGGGGAGAGGCAGTTTAGGATGGAGATGAATAGGTTGGGGCAGTTGAGGCATCCAAATTTGGTGCCCCTTTTGGGGTTTTGTGTGGTGGAGGATGAGAAGCTCTTGGTTTACAAGCATTTGTCGAATGGGACTCTTGGATCGATGCTGAGTGGCAATGCAGGCGAGTTGGATTGGACGACTAGGTTTAGGATCGCGTTGGGAGCTGCAAGAGGGCTTGCTTGGCTTCACCATGGCTGCCACCCTCCGATCCTGCACCAGAATATCAGCTCGAATGTGGTTATGCTTGACGAGGATTTTGATGCTCGGTTAATGGACTTTGGGTTGGCAAGGCTCTTGAATTCGGCTGAGTCTAATGAGAGTAGCTTTGTGTATGGTGATTTAGGGGAGATAGGATATGTTGCTCCGGAGTATTCAAGAACAATGGTTGCTTCCCTTAAAGGGGACGCATACAGTTTTGGAGTCGTGCTTCTGGAATTGGCGACTGGAAGGAAGCCTCTTGATGATGGTACCCTTGAGGACGCGTCTAAGGGCAATGTAGTCGACTGGGTGAAGCAGCTTGCTAGTTCTGGACGGATTAAAGATGCTATAGATAAGCAGTTATGTGGGAAGGGCCATGATGAGGAGATAGTTCGGTTCTTGAAGATCGCGTGTAACTGTGTCGTTTCTCAGCCCAAGGACAGGTTGTCTATGTTCCAAGTTTATGAGGGGTTGAAGAGCATGGCGGAGGAGCATGGTTTCTCAGAACAGTATGATGAATTTCCTCTGTTGTTTGCGAAGCAAGAGCCGACTAGTCCCCTTTGAATCAAGGGCAAGATGAAGGTTTGATAGTAGATTCTTGCAAATTGTTTGAAATCCATCATGAATTACTTTTCAAGATCATATCCCACTTGTGCTGAATATGTATGTATCAGTCTAATATATAGTTCATCTGCATATATTGTAAGCTTTGGCATTTTCTCGATGCTTGAAATTTGTCATAGCAATAGCTTCTTTTTATGGCTGTTTGTGTGTAGATATATATATTTGCTCTTCTACTTCTGCTACTAGTCTTTTGAAAATTTGTGACAGTTTTCATGTATTAAATTAGAAGGTTACTATTTAGTATGGAAATGGGAGATCATGTTATATTTCATGTAGCAGATTGGGAGAATCTATAATGTCATTAACCACTATTTATTTTATAGATACAATACTGTTGTCATTTTCTTGTTTTTGGTGGAAACCTTAATGAGGAAAGCACATGGATAAAGTTTGATTTCTGCTAATTTTATTTTTTGCCATTACATTTATTATAGATTTTGCTCATGTTATCTATATATATATATAAAAGTAAAATAAGCTCTATTTTACATGGTGTAATAGAATCACTCTATTCTAATTTTCCTCAATTCTCATTCATTCTTATTTTTTCTAAATTTTTAATCAACAAATTTCTATATATCTAATTTCGAACCTGTCATCAACAAATTTCTATATATATCTAATTTCTTATGCATTAATTATATCACAATCATATATATCTAATTTCTTTAATCAACAAATTTCTATATATCTAATTTTGAACCTATCATCCAATCATGGCTGCATGAGGCCAAGTCTCCTGCTGCACCCCAAACCACACCCAAAGCATACCACAAATCTCAATCTAGCAACAAAATGTATCCCAATCATGGCTGCATGAGGCTGAGTCTCCTGCCGAACCCCAAACCACACCCAAAGCATACCACAAATCTCAATCTAGCAACAAAAAAATCCCGCTGCACTCTTTCTCTTAATAATTGTGATCAACATCACAATTATTAACAAATTATAGATAGACTCAAATTCTTAGATAAATCTCAAATTCTTAGATAAATCCTATCAAAGGTAGAATTCTTTGTCAAATTGACAATCTTATATTTCATCTATAAAAAGGTCTATAATTATTTTTATATCTTTAACGTGAACTATTCTCATCAATTTTGCTTTCTTTCTCCTGTTCTCCTTTCTTTCTCCACTCCTCTACCAGTTGGTAAGTTGGAGTTTCTGCTCTCTTTCTATGTAGAGGTATTTATTTAGCCCGTCGAAATTCGTTGATGTATTTATAAAGCGCGTAGAATTGTGTGAATCTGATTTTAATGAAAACAAGTATATTTTGTTGATTTCTGGCGGCAGCAAAATCTATTGTTCTTACTAATATAGATTATCTATTTATTAGTCTACGTAATGGTATTCATTGAATCGAATTGGTTTTGGGAAGAAGGAGCTGCGTATTATGATTATTTTTATGAATCAGCGTTGTTCTTTACTTGCATTTTTCTCAGAAGCAAGTTCAACAACAGAGGGAAAATTCAGGCCGCGAGGAGGTGACTCAGCAAGTTTCTGATCGTGAAGTCGAGTTTTCAACACAACCCGTATGTTATTTTTCATTGTATATGCTTGCCTTATTTGTGGGTGTGAAATGGATTAGTTTTGCTAGGGCGGGCAGCTCTGCTCTGGCAAGGCGGGTTGAGCTCTGCTCTGGCAGGGCGGGCAGCTCTGGCAGTGTGGGTTGAGCTCTGCTCTAGCAGTGCGGGTTGAGCTATGCTTTGGCAGGGCGGGTAGCTCTGCTCTGGCAGTGCGGGCAGCTCTGCTCTGGCAAAGCGGGTTGAGCTATGCTCTGGCAGAGCGGGTTGAGCTATGCTCTGGCAGGGCGGGCAGCTCTGCTCTGGCAAGGCGGGTAGCTCTGCCCTCGCATTGCGGGCAACTCTGCTCTGGCAAGGCGGGTAGCTCTGCTCTGGCAGAGCGGGATGAGCTCTGCTCTGGCATAATAGCATAATATTTGAATAATTTATTTACTTACTCTAAATATAGGAAATTAATGTCGCCGAATAATGAAGCTATTCCTTTGAATGCCATCAAGGAAAAAATACGAAATAAATATGTGATTGTCAGAATTTTGCGCTTATGGGTTCAAAAAGATAAATTGGGCAAGGAAGCACTTGAAATGATCGTGATTGATGAATGGGTAAGTCTTATCACAGTTTTATTTAATAAATAGTTTTGTAAAATTATTAATTTTCAATTTATGCTATCTAATAACATATTTTTATTATGTAGGGCAACAAAATCCAAGCATCCGTCTCAATAGGGTACAAGAACAAGTTTCATGAGTTGCTTAAAGAGGGACAAATAACAGTTATTAAAAACTTCCAAGTAGTGCAAAACAATCATAACTTTCAGCATGCAAAAATTAATCATGAGTGGAAAATCAGTTTTAGCCTTAGAACCATTGTTTCTGAATCAACTGAACGCCTGAATATTACTGAAAATGGATTTGATTTCATCCATTTTCGAAATATTCATTCACATGATTCGGAATTGGTATTGGGTAAGTATAACATATTATAGTAAAAAAATATTTTATTCTATAATTTCCTAATATTAGTTTTGATTGTGTATTTAAATTACATTTTTTGTAGATATTCTTGGGGAGGTAAAAACTGAAAATATTACCATAGATTGTGTTGAAATGAAGCATGGCAAAGCTAAGAAGTGTGACATAACATTGGCTGATGCAGAGTAAGTTTCTAAATTTTTCGTTGAATAATGATTAATATTTCTAAGTTTATTTTAAATATGTTTTTAATTATATAGTATGTAACAGTGGCACACAAGTAATTTGCGTATTGTGGGAATCAAATTACTATAATAAAATTACTATATTGTGGGAATCAAATTACTATAATAAAATTACTATAATAAAATTACTACAGGTTTTACTACAAGTAATTTTGTTATAGTGATATCAAATTACTATAACTTTTTGGCGCCGTTGCCGGGGACTGTTAAGAAGTTGCTTTAATATTTTCGATAGGACTTTATAGTACTACAGGTTTTATTTGTTTTTATTTTTCTGTTCTGATTGTGTTTCTGTAGGTTGCGTATAAACACTAGATCTCACGGAAATCCTCTTTTTGAGTTGAACCCTGAAATCAACAAGACTTTGCGCAATCTTAAGAAGCAGCAGAATCAAGTTGAGAAAGATACGATGGCTACTCCTGAGCAAATCCAAATTCGAGCTCTGCAAGAACAGTTGAAGAAGCTGATTGATGAACAGGAGACGAGAGAGGCTCAGAAACAACCAGCCATCAATGAAGCGTTCATACCGCAGTATGTGTACCAGGAGCCCCCAAAGGTTAACGTAAACAACTTTGAGCTGAAAACGGGTTTGATCACGATTGGAGAGTTGGGAGAATTAGAAGAGAAGGTGCAAGTGTAAATGCAGAATCAAGTTATAGAGCAGTTGCTCCTCTGTCTGAATTAGTGTGGTCGCCGCACACTGGTTTGACTCTCAAATCTGCGAATTCAGGGGCCGATATTAAGAAGCAAAATCTGGTCGTTGCTTCACAACCGAAGCTAAGATAATGGGTGGTCAGAGCAGCAGTCGGCGGCGACATCGCTGGTCGGCGGCACCATTGCTGTCGCAAAGGGGCTATGAAAGCAAATGGCAAATGGGGTCTATGAAGTATGAACGCAAATGGGGGCTCTATCAATATAAATATAGAAAATAGTAGTAAAAAGAAATTGAAATGATGAATTAAATTAATATTTAATAAAATTTGGGGGCTATACAAGGATAAAATAGTAAATTTCTAATTAATTATTATTAATATTTTAAAAGAGGGCTATAAGGAGTAAAATGGGGGCTATGAATAGAATCACCCTAATAATATTTGAATATTTTTCTGAAAAAATTCTAGAGATTTCAATAAATTTGCCAATTTCTTCCGTATATAAAAAAATATCGGTCCAAATTGCATTGTATTTGTCTCCTTCTCCCAAGTAAAAAGAAGGCAAAAAAACATCATTAGATACTTAAATCTACACACTCTAATCAGAAGTTTGGGTCTGACACTCACTCTCCAATTAACTAATGCGTTATTGAAATAAAGCATATAAAGTTAACTAGGCAATCGAAAGGAAGCAGAAAAAGAAAGCAGTAAGAAAGCATATAGAACTAGGGTTCTAAACTAACAATCTAGAAAGCAATATTAAATGAAAAAACACAAAACAACAATTATCTAGGCAAGGGAAATAAACAAGCGTTCAAAGCTATGGAAAGCACTAGCCATCATTAATCCTGAAGAACATGTAAATGAAAAGCAACACAAATTCAACGGAGAATTACACTAACAAATCGACCAACAAGCTAACTATTATAACTAGGCGATGGAATAATCAAAAGCATAAATCAACATCAATAACAATTATCTAAATATACTCATTCATCTAAGCAAATAAACAACCAAGATCAACCAAGGGAAAACAATAAAACTAGTAATGAGAATTCAATGAGTTCTTACAATAATTCGATGCAAAACTTCAATCCAAATGATGCCAGAGCAGAGGAATCGCGGGCGCCAGAGCAGAGGAATCACGGGCGCCAGGAATCACGGGAATCCAGAAATTTGAGATTAAAATAAAACCATGTTCCAACTCAAAAGACAGCCCACCTTCATTTTACACATCTTATTTGAATTGACACAGAGTAACAAACAACATAATCTAAATTATCTTATTCCAACGACCACATGTCCCATAAAAACAACTGGTTTTTGTTTCATTTTCATTTTTCAATTATGAGAGAGAGAGAGAGAGAGAGAGAGAGAGAGAGAGAGAAAGCACCACAGCTGACAAGGATAGCAAAAATCCACAAGGCAGAAATTTCACTCAATATCAAAAGGGAATCCTCATAACAAGTAACTAAAAACAAGTTCTCATGTGACAATGGTACATAAACTAGTATGAATAAGGTACAGACAGGTCCAAGAGATAAGCAAAACGACGGCGAGACAATCCCAAACTCACTCAGTCAAAGCCTCAGAGTTGCTCCAGAGGCCCATCATGCTGGATAAGGCTTTACACAATCAGATCAGGAGCTTCTCAATGGCGTCCTGTGTTACCAAGAAATCATCCAAGAATTACCATCTTGTCAAATAACTAGAAAAAATTCAAGAGTCCAGGTTGTTTTTTTGTATAAAAGTAGTCATATATTACCTTCAGTTGCTGTATTTGAGATTTCAACTGGCTTCCCTCATTGCTCGTCACGGAACAGGCAATCACTGGTCTGGTAACTCCACACGCCCGACCAAGAGCTTGCTTGGATGGAACAAACACGTACGGCACATTCTGCAATCATTCAGTTCATTTAGTCATTCACCAGAAACTACTATAAGCAACTACATCAAGAAAGTGCATTCAATACTAGTTATGCACATAACAGCATTCTTATTACAAGTTAAGTTATGATTAGGCACTTAATTCAAACTGTTTGCACATAATCTGGAGGTCTTCAAACAAGATAACTTGATATGCTACAAACTATGGTTCAATTCTTTTGAAGCTGTGATTGAAGCAACATTGTCCAACTTGGGCAAACAAATATACTTCTAAATTCAGATAATTCAAACTCAAAGACTATAACCAGCATACCACATAAACTAGGCAAAGAATAAATCGACCACTAAATCAAATGGCAAAGATAAAAATATCTTACAAAACAAGAAAAGAAAACCAAAACAATTCTTTAAAACTATGCGTGTATCAAAGGCGCAACACTCCAGCAATTTCGGTGCATCTTCCCACACCATAATGTTACAATTATATTTAAATACGGCAACACAACACAGCAAAAGTTACCTTGTCTTCAGCAAGAAGTGGAAGATGAAGAAGAATCTCAAGGGGCTCAGTATCAGCAGCCATCACAACGAATTCAGAAATCCCTCTGTTCAGAGTCTTAGTTGCTGCAAATAAATCGATCACAACATTTCCAACACAACTCAGCATTCGCACAACACCAAATCCCACACACAAAAAACAAACAACCAAAAACCTAAGAAACAAACACATAAAACAAAAACCTCACCTTCATTAGCACCCTTTTTGAGCTGCTTGTAATTTGCTGCTTGCTGAACCAAATCGAGAATGGTCATGGTGAGCTGGCTATCCGCCAACGGGTATGCTTTCGGGTTCACAGCTTCTGCAGTCTACAATCACACACACACACACACAGCGAGTTCAGCAAACATAATCCGGTAGAAAAGAAAAAAAATCCAGATAAAATTGAAAACATAGTTACATTTTACCCACTGCCAGTAAACTCTAGATTAAGGCTTCAAATAACATGGAAATACCTCAAACCTCAGAATGCTAACAAAAATGTCGTGCTAGTTTTTAATTCACTAAAATACAATACAATTTACAAGTGAGACATTTTAATCATTGCAAAGCCAAAAATCTTAACAAGCGGCAGCTGTTATAAAGAAAATAAAAACTCCAAATACAATGTCCCAGACGAACCGGCCCTAAAACAAGTAAATGCCTAAATTAATTGTGTAAATGATACCGGTTTCCAACACCATCAATGAGTCAACCAGCATAGTTCCAATCCAGAACAAGAGCTACTCAAATCAAATCTTAAAAAATTGCAAGCAACTTCATTGTAAGCAAAACTGCATGTCAACAACTAAACAATAGACTCCTACGAAATCTTCACCTAAAATAAACAAACTCCTCGATAACAATGAGTGTGTTCCATAGTCGAAAAAGTTAAGAAATGGTTTGAAAAGCTTAGGCCACACCGATAAAGATAACCATCCACATGAAAAACAATTAAACGGAAATACAGCTGATTAATTGAGCTCATCGCAAATCTTACCATTTTCACGAAATTCAGGTGCGCTCCGCAGGAGGAGTCCGACGGGGTGGGGTAGACAAGAGGGGAGGGGAGGCAAGAATTACACAGACGCAGAAAAAGAATGCTAAAATAGGGCAAAACCCTAAAGCTAAAATGGGCTCTGCAAAATGGGCTGCGATCTAATTTTAATGGGTAATTTTAAACACAGCCTCCAATTTTCTCATTATGGCCCCTTATTTAAAAATAATAATGAAATTAATTATGATTGTACTATTATACCCTTACAGCTTTTATTTTAAATCTATAATAAATTATAAGTTATAAAAATTGATTTGAAAGTACATCACGTATAATTTTTTCACATAAATCATATAGCCCCATCCTGATCAAATACAGAATTCACAAATAAATCATATAGCCACATCCTGATCTAATATTAAAGATACTAAATAACCCTAATAACTCCATCAGTATAGCCCCCAATTCAAATTTCAATTAAATACGCAGAGAACAGAACGCGAGAAAGAAGAAAAACATCAACATAAGAAAGAAACGAGAGGTATTTTACTCTCCACGCAGTCTTTGCATATGTTTCTTACTCCGATAAAGGATAATAGGACGCATCCCACAGTAATCACAACCGACCCCATGATGAAAGTTGGCCCTGTGGCCGAAGGGCCCAAATGAAGCTTTTGCCAATTTACTCCTGTTTATCAGCAGAGCTTCCAGAAGGACTATGACTATGGCAATTGGCTAAATATTCTTTCCTTGCTGAATATTCTTTAGGAAAATACACGCTCGGGATCCCTCTTGGATGTGCACTTTGGCACACTGGACATCTATAGATACTATCGTCTGGTTGAATACAGGACTCGCAATAAAAGTATTTGTCTTCTTCGCCATTATTCACGTTCTTAAATTTTTAGTTAAGGCTATAATTATAAATTTTAGAAATATTTGAGTTGGGGTTATAAAATGTTTGAAGTTATGCGTAGTATTCTTTGAAAATTAATTTTTATAACTTATAATCTATTACCAATTTAAAATAAAAGCTATAAGGGTATAATAGTACAATCGTAATTAATTTTATTATTTTTTTAAATAAGGGGTTATAATGAGAAAATTGGGGGCTGTGTTTAAAATTACCCAATTTTAATTGCTCTATCTGAGCTTTTATATTATTTGGGCTTCTTATATCATTGCAATAGTTTTTCAATTTGGGCTGTTGATATTTATGGTCTCTTACACAATAATAATATGAGTGATTCTATTCATAGCCCCCATTTTACTCCTTATAGTCCCCTTTTAAAATATTAATAATAATTAATTAAAAATTTACTATTTTACCCTATGTTGTATAGCCCCCAAATAATATTAAATTTTAAACTAATTCATCACTTCAATTTTTTTTACTACTATTTTCTATCTTAATATTGATAGCCTCATTTGCGTTCATACTTCATAGCCTCATTTGCCATTTGCATTCATAACCCCCATTTGTCATTTGCTTTCATAGCCCCTTCGCCGACAACAATGGCGCCGGCGACCAGCCCTTTCCTTTCAAACGACCCTGCAGCATCAAACTCGTTCTCTCTCTCTCTCTCACTCTCACGTATGTGTTTGGCCGTGTGAGATAAAGAGCGGGGTTTTCTTTATTTGGATCCATTTGTGTATTTCCTTAAGGATTAACACTGATGCGCGCCACAATCATAATTAGCGAAGATAGAGAGAGAATTATGATATATTAATGTTGCAAACGGTATGTGCGGGATTTTCTGTATCTATTTGGTTTCAATTGGATGGGTTTCTTGGATAGTTTGTATTGCAGCATTGATATAAATTAAGCATAGGTTTGTCGATTTTGGGTTTTGTGTTTGAAGGTTACGTGAGTTTAATTTCTTTTTGGTGTTGTATTGTTGTGTTGTTGGTGAGATAAATTTAGAGATGAGGAATGTAAAGGACAAGGATGTGGATTGGGAGTTGGGAGAATTAGAAGAGAAGGTGCAAGTGTAAATGCAGAATCAGGTTATAGAGCAGTTGCTCCTCTGTCTGAATTAGTGTGGTCGCCGCACACTGGTTTGACTCTCAAATCTGCGAATTCAGGGGCCGATATTAGGAAGCAAAATCTGGTCGTTGCTTCACAACCGAAGCTAAGATAATGGGTGGTCAGAGCAGCAGTCGGCGGCGACATCGCTGGTCGGCGGCACCATTGCTGTCGCAAAGGGGCTATGAAAGCAAATGGCAAATGGGGTCTATGAAGTATGAACGCAAATGGGGGCTCTATCAATATTAAGATAGAAAATAGTAGTAAAAAGAAATTGAAATGATGAATTAAATTAATATTTAATAAAATTTGGGGGCTATACAAGGATAAAATAGTAAATTTCTAATTAATTATTATTAATATTTTAAAAGAGGGCTATAAGGAGTAAAATGGAGGTTATGAATAGAATCACCCTAATAATATTTGAATATTTTTCTGAAAAAATTCTAGAGATTTCAATAAATTTGCCAATTTCTTCCGTATATAAAAAAATATCGGTCCAAATTGCATTGTATTTGTCTCCTTCTCCCAAGTAAAAATGTAACACCCCGTATTTTGAGAAGCTATTTTATGCCCTAGCTCGTATTTAATTTGAGTTATTAAATAATAGCTAGAGGAATAATGCACATGGGCGAATAAATAAGATAAGATTTTTGGGAGTTAATAGGCGGCAAGATTATTTTTCTCGGGCCTTATAAATCCTATTATAGAGAAGCCTATCTTCGCCCTATATTTTAATTGAGATATCTATGTGATATTAATATTTTACGTGGTAGAATATTCACATATGATTTTTGATGCATTGTTATTATGATATTAGATATATCATAATTGAGATAAGTTTTTCCCACACGGAAATAAATATATTTCCGTGGGATATATTCCTACACACTAAATTAGTGATGTAAAGTAGTCAAGCATATGTGTATGCATTTTTCTATATCTCTATCTCTCTCACTCTCGACTCTCTCTCAATCTCTCTCAATCTCTCTCACTCTCGACTCTCTCTCAATCTCTCTCAATCTCTCTCTATCTCTCTCACTCTCGACTCTCTCTCAATCTCTCTCTTTCTCCCTCAATCTCTCTCACTCTCGGTCTCTCTCTCCCCTCACGCACCCCCTTCTCTCTCTCTCCCTCATTACTTCATTCTCCCCCATAAATGTTGCACACATGCAACATTAAACCCTAACCTAAAAGGCTAACCTAGTTAGCAAACACAATCCCAAACTTTAAGCTCTCACACCTCTCTCTCATATCTCTCTCTTTCTCGGCTCTCACTCCTCTCTCCTCCCTCCTCCTCTCTTCTCCTTCTCTATTCACTTCATAGGATGACATACTCCACCATTACTCCATCTTTGACTACAAGATAGTGTATTAAAAGAAGATCACACAAGCACATGCAAGTCTTCTCCCCCCACCTTTACTCGATCTCTCTCTCTCGGCCCTCCCTCTTCTCTCTTCTCTTCTTCTCTCTTCTCACTCCCTATTCCCCTCACTTCATGACATCCTCACCATCACTTCTTCATTTACTAACAAGATATGCATTAATAGCAAGATCACACCATCACTTCTCATAAAGGCAAGCAAGCTCTCTCTCCTTTTCTACCCCCTTCGGCAGCCCCCTCCCCTCTCACTCCACCTCACTTTTTCTTTCTTGTTTCACCATTTTTGGAAAGGATTAAGGAAGCCAAAAGTGTTCTAGCTACACACTAAAGCCATCAAGGGTGTATCAATCTTAAGCACAAGCTCCAAGAGGATTTCACATCATCCCCTACTCCACCACCATTAATCTTGTGGGTAGCAACCTCAATTCTCCTCTCATGTTATATATATATATTCTCCTTGATATATAAGCATGTATATTGAAGTATTTAGAAGCATGATAGTTCCCTCTCCACTCTAGTGATTTTCGAAATGTTGATAAAAGAGAGCATGATGAATTCTTTCAACTTTCCACTACCTTCTTGTGCTCATACACCTCTCCATGTTAGATACATGAGAGGAAGAGATATGTTTCTTGAGAACCCTTGAAAGGGCTATATGTTATGATTAGTGAAGCATGATAAGTTCTTAGTAAGAAAATGCATGAGAATGATGGTGAAAGCATGAATCTATGATGATATGTGTATATGTTATAAATTCGACCATTTCGGGAATTTTCGTACGTTCTGGACTGATGAGTCGACGAGGTTTCCCTCGTCCAAAACTCTTAAAAATTTTATGGTGTGTACATATATGAGTCTTGTAAGCACTGGTAAAATGTCAAGTCATTTGGACTTGGTTTACTACCTTTTTAAAATACAAAACGTTTACTGCGCATTTCCACCGGAAATTTTGAAGGGCAGTCTGTGGAGTCACACTTTTCAGTAACTTTCAAAAATATTCAGCCTCCCAAATTTTTATGGTAGAAATATACAAGTGTTATACAGACTCATGTAAAATTTCAAAGCATTTGGACAACGTTTACTAATTTTTAAAAATCCTAGCTTCCAGTCGTGCCAAACTGCCGAATCTGGTAGACTGTGGGAAAACACCCATATCTCTTAAACCACTTGGAGTTTTTCAGTCTACTTTTTTTTTAAACGAAACTAGACTCAAAGAGGTTTTCATCGGTATAAGTCTCGAATCCAGGAGATTCCTGAGTTAAAGCAGTTTATTCGTTAAAGTCGAGACAGAACAGAATGGTAAACTGGAAGGTCCGAAAATTTTACTTTGATTTTGTGTTAAGAAATTTTTAAAGGGTTTTGGTGGAATTATACACCATGATATGGCATGAAAATGCTACTAGAAAGTTTTATAAATATTTTTTTCAAGGCTTATATGAATATTTGGGATTTTCCCCACAAGGAAAAAGATTTCAAGTTCATATAATGACTTTTAAGTCATTTGATTATTAAGATAAGTTATATGCATATTATGTGAAATAAGTGATTATTTGAAGCATGTATGATTAAGTGATTTTTGAATGCTATTTGCCTAGGATTGAGAGTCCTTTAATTGGATAAGATATCCGATTATTTTGGGAAGTCCAGTTGGGTAAATAGTGGAGAAGTTATAAGATGAGATTAAGCACATGATGAAAGTTTAAGCTTAAGTATGAGATATGAGTTAGATGAGATTCTAACTAGAGTTTATTTTGTCACATGGCAATCTAAACACGTGCGCCACTAAAGGTTCGAGTGACGGCCGGCGTTAGTACGACCCCGAGCGTTACGTCATCGACTCCTGAGACAGGTGGGCTTTATTCTAACTCTATTATGGCTAGCTACCATGATAATGAGTTCAAATGCAAATTCTTATGAAAATAAAGCATGATGAAGCATTATTGATGAGTACTATGAAAATGAAGCATGTTGAAGCATTATTGATGCATATTATGAAAATTGTCATCTTGCCATATATATAATATTGATGAGAATGAGATATGGTATGTTGCCTCTATGAAAGACATGATTATGATCATGATGCAAGATATCGGCCTTTGACTGATCTAGATGACAGTAAAGGTTTTGTGCGCAGAGGTGATCGTGAGCCGTCTCTAGTCGGCCGGTCACGGTGATTTGAAGGAGGCCTCCTTCTCTTCACCTAGTATATATATGTATATGAGTTCTCATAGTTGGCACATACCGTGAATATAATGTCTGCAGACTAATTATTATGATGATGCAAATGAGTTTATGACAGAAAAACGTGAATAGGTATTTTAAATCTCAGTTAAATCCTGTTGATGCATTGAAAAGGGCAAGATTGACATATAGCTCTAAGAGCAAGATTTCAATTATTTCCGGCATAAGTTCACTGAGTGCTTTTTGGTACTCAGCCCTGCATATATTTCTAAATGTGCAGGTCTGGCTTGGCGCGAGGATGGGTGAAGGCTGTTGGAATTGTCAGTTGACAGTGTCTTTCTATATCTCATGCTTATCTTATTGCTTTGACTCTATAAGATATTATACTCCCTGCTATATGTCTTCACACATATAGTAATGCATCGCTGCACAACTCTGATGAACCTCTTATTTATATTGTTGGTCTGTAATATCCCATAAGGGAAAATACTCTCAAACCTTGCGAAGTCTCGAATTATGTTTTACCAAGCAAGTAATTTAATTTAGTCTTAAAGTCTTTCTTGAAAAAGAGTATAGTTGCAAATGCTTCCGCTAAAGCAAGACGTAAATTCTATTTCTTTCATGATTATTTTTATTAGTCGTACGATACTTGGTATACGCTATCACTGGCTATATCGGGCTGCGACAAAAAAGAAGGCAAAAAAACATCATTAGATACTTAAATCTACACACTCTAATCAGAAGTTTGGGTCTGACACTCACTCTCCAATTAACTAATGCGTTATTGAAATAAAGCATATAAAGTTAACTAGGCAATCGAAAGGAAGCATAAAAAGAAAGCAGTAAGAAAGCATATAGAACTAGGGTTCTAAACTAACAATCTAGAAAGCAATATTAAATGAAAAAACACAAAACAACAATTATCTAGGCAAGGGAAATAAACAAGCGTTCAAATCTATGGAAAGCACTAGCCATCATTAATCCTGAAGAACATGTAAATGAAAAGCAACACAAATTCAACGGAGAATTACACTAACAAATCGACCAACAAGCTAACTATTATAACTAGGCGATGGAATAATCAAAAGCATAAATCAACATCAATAACAATTATCTAAATATACTCATTCATCTAAGCAAATAAACAACCAAGATCAACCAAGGGAAAACAATAAAACTAGTAATGAGAATTCAATGAGTTCTTACAATAATTCGATGCAAAACTTCAATCCAAATGATCCAATGTTGTTAAGACGTGTTCTAACTCTCAAAAACTAAGGGAAAATATAGAAAAATCGCCTAAGGAGGCTGTGGAGTCTAGAATGGGCGCTGAAACCCTAAAAAAAGGTTTTAAACCCTAAAAAACGTAACTGCCGGATCGCGCAGGCGGGCGCCGCCTATGCTCTTCGCAAAATGGGCATGGCGAGCGCCGCCTCCCGGCGGGCGCCGGTCACTGCAATGCGCATCGTTTTTGTTTTGGTCCGTTTTCCCTCGTTTCAAGTCAGATTTTAGATTCGTTTTCGCCTACGAACTTGTATCAAGACAAACTTCGATTCTTCTTCGGACCATTCAACTAAATTATGACTTTATTTTTGTCCACATATCAATCAATTTGAGCATAAAATCCTGAGACAACAAAATTAGCACAAAAGCTCAAATCAATCAACTCTTGAGTGAAAGAGACCAAAATAAAAGTCAATATAACACGTAAACACCCAGAAATTCATCACAAAATAGGGCCACACTTGATCCTTTGCTTGTCCTCAAGCAAAGTCACGACACCAAATGATAGTTCACAAGAAAACTTCCTCACCATTCACATCTCCAACCAATCTAAGTCTCTTAGCCATTTACATTCCTCACGAGATGTTCATAGTTAAGATTTTAAGAAGCAACAACCACATGATACAATTCAATCCGATTAGACCCGATTCTCCGCTAGAGGTGAATTTTCTAATATGATTGCCTTTATAATCAAATCCCATTTTTGATATGATCTTCGCCGGTGCAGAGCTGAATCTTGCAGGGCTGATCTCACAAACACGCACGGAAGACTTAAAAAGAGAACTGAAATAAAGATAAAGGGTGGAAGTTTGTCCCAAAACCCCTGACCTAATCTACAAAGTTTCCTAGAGAACGGATCTCTAGACCCCAACGATGTGATCGGTGCAGCAACTCGGAGACGTTGATTGACACACGATTAGGGATGATGAACTCGCTGATACGCCGATAAGTTGAATTTGCTTGGGCAAAATTCAGGAAGAACTCGTAGTTCTCAAGAGAGATTAACTCACAAATATCATTTATCAAAAATTAGTTCTCTTTCGTTCCATACAGCAGCCATATATATAGGCAAAATAAAACCCTAATTTAAAGAATGAAATAACGTAAAAACGAGGAAACTTAAAAACAAGGAAACAAAAGAAACTTGATCAGCAAGCTAAAATAACCCTAGCGAGAAATCCAGCTCTGTACGCTCTGCTCTGCACGTCCGCTCTGCTTTGTTCTGGAAGTTCACTCTGTCGGGACGATTCCTCTGCTCTGGCAAAGCCGAGGTTCCTCTGTCGGGACGATTCCTCTGCTCGGGACGATTCCTCTGCTCGGATGATTCCTCTGCTCGGGATGATTCCTTCGCTCGGATGATTCCTCTGCTCGGCTCCGCTGCTCTGGGCCTTTTCATTTCTCTGGCGAGTGCATGACTTCGCTGCTCTGGCGGAACGACTTCAGCTTTGGCATCCTTGGCTCTGGTCTGACGCGGGATTCAGCTCTGCTCTGGCGCGAGCTTGGCTCTGTTCGGGCTGCATCATTCCCCTCTTCTTGAAGAGGATTTGTCCTCAAATCCAAGTCGTGAATGCAAATACCTGGATAAAAAACAAAAGCTTCGTTTGGTGCAATAAACGATTGATGGACCAGAGTAGTTCTCTCGTGTCCATCATTCATCTTGCCGGGATCAAAAACCATATGCTTCGGCTCAAACGCTGAATTTTCTTGAACTTTGATCATGCCGAAATTGTTGTTGAAAATACCTCCATGCCTCTTCTCTCTTCCGAACAGCCATGTAGTTAGCATCGGCGCTGCCTCACCAAAGATTTCCCTTTCATACTGATCGATGTGGAACGGACCCTTCACCAACTTCATCAGCTTGGTGTCGCCAATATTAGTCTGCCATTGTAGCTGATGTTGCGTGAACAAGGTCAGTTCGAACTTATTTGCATCATCACAGCGCTGCTCCTGTTCAATACCCATAGCTTGCGGCAAAGCCTTTGCTTCCAAAATAGATGAAGTAGACTTCTCAAGCACTTCCTCACGTGAATCCTCATCCTTGATAGCCACCACAACTTCCACTGCAACCTTCATCTCTGTGGGATTCATACATGCCTCATCTTTGATAGCAACAACCTCGCTTGCGACTTCCACCACAACTGCCACTTCTTCGTCGGTCTCCTCCAATTTTGGCATATCAGGATCGGTTTCCTTACCGTGATTTGCTGAATTCACACCCTCGGTCCGAGACCGAAAGATTGGGATTTTCGATTGGGATTTCTTGCTAGAGGAGGGGGGAATCTAGTGTGACAGATTTGAGCTAGGGACCGTGTTGAATACTTATCTTATGTGGCGCTCATGTCACTCTTTAAAGTTAACACCTGGATTATATTGCGCCACATAGGATCTGACTCATTTCGCCAATGGCCGAAAATCGGACGTAGGGAAAATTTCCAATCGATTTTCCAATTCATGGATTTTAAAGTAGTTTTTTTGGTCATGGGAAAAAATCAAAAATTGAAAAGTATATGGATTTAGCGGCAATTAGCCCCACAAAATTATCACTCAATTTTGAAACCAATTTGAAATCTTAGCATTTTAATGTAGTATAGATATGTTATACTGTAAAGTATTAGAATATAGGGGTGGAATTAAAAGTACCCACCCCCATAATATGTCTATGAAAAATACCCACCCCCTTAGGGGGTGGGTATTTTTCATAGACATATTATGGAAGTAGGTATTTTAATATATTAAGTCTAGATTATATTAGTCAAATTAAAATAAATTAATTAATGACTGAAAGAAAAATCACTATAATTGTGATAATAATGTCACGACATTAACCACATTGTCCAACTAATGAATTCGGGTCTCCGATGTCTGATATTCGATATTCGATATTCGATAAGGGACTTCCCAATGCCTGATACCTGACCCTCTAATCACGTTAATTTTATAATATAAACTGAAAAAAAATGATAAGCTATATAAAAAAAATAAACATGTACATTTACACGTTGCTATACCCAACTATAAATTGTACTAATATATAACATATATATATATTTTTTTTTAAATATCACTATATGGAGAAGTTACAACGTCCCATAAGTTTATAATTTAATTTTTTATAGTTGTATTTTTCTTTTCAACTATAGTTTTGTATTTTGTATCTTTATGATTAGAATAATGTAATTTACATTATTATTATTGTTATTATTATTATTATTATTATTATTATTATTATTATTATTATTATTATTATTATTATTAAATTTATGGAATTTTTTATATAATATTAAAAACCTTGAATTAAAAGTAGTTAAATAGAGATGATAATGAAATTAAGTAATTTTTTTTAATTTAATAATTCAAACATAATATGTCTTACATAATGTTATACTATAATTTATATGAATAAACTATTATTTGTAGGTTAAAAAAAGAATTAAATCAAGATTGCTAATTAAACTGTTGGAAACATCTATAATAAAATCGTGTGATTTATTATTTAAAATAAAAAATATCTAAATCATTTTGACTTTAGGACCAAAACCAATACAGAAGCTCGCGGAAAAAGAAGAAAATATATTAATCTTATACAATTGAATTAGTTTAATTTTTTTTCCAACATTGTCATTACTTTATTTTTTTTCCTTAACTTTTAAATTTAGTCATTTGTTATGGTTTTTTCCAACTTTTATCTTTCTTTTATTTATTTTTTTCAATTTTTTAATCAAATAAATGTAACTAAAAAATTTGAAATAATCAAAATAACTTAAATATAACTAAAATTAGTGAGTCATGCAATCCTTTTATTATTCCTTTTTCCAACTTTTGCATTCCATTTTTTTAATCGAAACTTTTCAATCAAAAGGAAAAATTAAATTGAAATTAATTAGTAAAACATAATTAAACTTAGTGAGTTATTTAATAAATTAGTACTACAATATATTTATGAAAAAAAAATCTTTAATTAGTATGGAGAGATAGAACTTTGACTTTTACTAATTTACCTAAATTATCGGATGAGGTTAGGTTAGATAGGTAAAAAAAAGGGGTTATTGCCAGAAAATACATATACTTTGTCAATTTTTTTGTTTATATCATGACTTTATAATTTGGCCAGAAAATACATCAATTTTCAATTTAATTACAATTATAACATGACCTTATAGTCTGGCCAGAAAATACACCAAGTTTCAATTTATTCTCAATTATAACATGACCTTATTTAGATTATTTTTCATCATAGATGTATTAATATTTATTGTATTTATATTAAATTGTTATGTACAAAATATTTATAATTGATTGATTAATTTTTATAAAAATTAAGTTAGATGATTAATTATTTCATAATATATATATATGTATGTATTTTTTAAGCCATCAATATAATATCTTGTTATATATATATATATATATATATATATATATATATATATATATATATATATCTACATTTTCAAGACACAAATGCATATATATATATATATATATATATATATATAAAAATTTGATTTTAATGTTCTATTAATATATTATATATATATAATAAGTATTTATTTATTTAAATTATGAAATTATAAAATATTAGGACCAATAAAAAAAATGCGTACATATATAATAGAAACTATGTTAAAAAGTAAATAATATTATATATTATTTACATATAGATATATATTTATCAAATATATATGTATTTATATATAGTATATTGTGAGATGAAAAGAAAATTAAAAATATTTAATGTATTAAACTTGATATTATTATACTAAATTAATTATAAGGTCATGCTATAATTGAGAATAAATTGAAACTTGATGTATTTTCTGGCCAGACTATAAAGTCATGTTATAATTGCAATTAAATTGAAAATTGATGTATTTTCTGGCCAAATTATAAGGTCATGATATAAACCAGAAAATTGACAAAGTATATGTATTTTCTGGCAATAACCCCTAAAAAAACTACTCCTCATAAATTTACTTATGTTTATGGCAAAGTTCAGTTTGGAAATAATACTATTAATTAATTTCATTTGTAAGAGTCTAATGCTACTTTTATAGTTGCAAGTATTAAATGATTAGCTATAAGTTTGATATTCTGCATTTTTTTTTATTTGGGTGAGGGAGAGGTGGAGCGGTGAGGGTTGAACCCTTAACCTCATTGTTCGCAGATAGAAATTCACACCGCTTGGTGTCCCCTTAGGGACATATTCTGCAATTTTTTAGTTCTTATTCATTTCCCCTTTCATTATAATCTTTTACATAAATACTATAATCATCCATTTTTTATGACGAATAATATAATCATGTATTATTTATTATTCTCTCTGTCTCGCTAAAAATGACTTATTTCTTTTTTATATGTAAATTAAGGAGAATATGTAAATTAAATAAAAGTGATAGAACTCACATTCTCAAGAATTAATTACCTATTTTTTATAGATTGAATTACTTTTAATGGGATAGATCAAAATAAAAAATGATCAACTTTTAACGGGACGAAAAGAGTATAGTATTTGCTCTCTTTTTATAGAAGTATTTTGTTTGATTTGTTAAATATATATTCTTCTTCTTTAATTAAGATCTCAAGTAAAAAAAATGATACTTGCTTTTGTTAACGCAACGATTAGTGACATCAGTCAGACAGGTTAGGAAGGGCTGATGATATTTGGGCCACCGGTCATAAGAATGTCAATTTTGGGCTGCCTGAGAGCATCCACAATGGTGGGTGCGATGGCCGGATCGAACCCGGCCTATCGCACCCACCAGCGATGCCGCACCCGGGTGCGAAGGAGGGGGCGAAGGAGGGAGGCGAAGCTACGCACTCGTGTATTTCGGGTGCGATGGAGGGGGCGTGTAAAACACGCGCCCCTTTTCGGCCGAAAAAAAAAAATTAAAAACTAGCCGTTTTTTCGGACCGTTTTTTTTTTTCCGTTGCTGATATTTTTTTTTTTTTTTGTAATTTCTATACTCCCTCTATATATACATATACAACCTCATTCTCTTCTTCATCATCTATCATTCATCCATTCCCCTCATCTTCTAAATTATTTCAACAAATAGCAATGGAAGGCGATTGGAGCAACTATTGGCGTGAACATCCTCAAAATCCATCCCCCGGCGAATCAAATGCTTCCAGGCAAGGATTCTCGCCGTTCACGCAAGAATCCAATGCCTTTCAAGCGGCGGGCACCAATTTGAACCCCCGTTTTGCCGCCGTTGCCGAGCCCGAGCCCGACGTGGAGGAGATTGCTTCTATGCCGGCGGCATCCAAACGTAGCAACTATTATCCGACAGAAACGGTGCTAATTTGCCGTTTGTATTGCGAGCACACCCACGACTCTGTGGTGGGTGCCGATCAAAAAGGGGCGAAGTTTTGGGGCTCCATCTGCGCCGAGTACAACGCTAAAAGGCCCGAAGGATCTATTTCACGCGACGTCACGCAAATCAAATCTCACTTTCAACGGGTGTCGAAGGATACGAAGAGGTTTGAGGCCATGCACAAAAAATGCCATGATCAATGGAAATCAGGCATGAGTGATATTCAAATCCTGGAGCAAGCAGAGGCAATGTGGCTAGCCGAGTACCGTGTTCCGTTCCGGTATTCGCATGCATGGAAGATCTTGCGCGAGTCGAAGAAATTTTCAAGTCTCGGCGGGGATGTTCACTCCGATGTCCATTCGGACAAACGATCAAAGGGGTCCGACGGTCTTCCAACAACGACTTCTAGTGACGCCTCTATCTCCACCCGGCCCCAAGGCCAAAAGGCGGCCAAGCGAGACAAGCGCAAAGGCAAGAAAAAGGCCGAAGAGACGTCGGAGGATAACCAAAAAGCTCTCGGGTACATGGCGAATATGGTGAATGCAATGGAAACATTCTCCCAAGTTCAACGTGACCTCGCCGATAGCATGTTGATGAGCCGGGACACCTCTCAAATGAATCCCGACGAATTGGCGTTTCACATGTGCAAGGTGGCGGAGATAAAAAAACGACACAACATCCCGTAGATTTTTAGGATTTTTTATTTTATGTTTGTTTTAATTTAAGTAATTTAGGATTTTAATTTCTTGTATTTCTTTTATTTCTAACAATGTAGGATTTGAATTTTAATTCAATGAAATTTTAATTTCTTAATTATTGTAAAATGGAAACTAGAATAAAACTAATTCAAAAATAAAATAAAATCTATTGCACCCATAGTGAGTGCAATACCATTGTGGGAGTGGGTGCAATAGAAGTGGGACCCATGGTATTGCACCCACTATGGGTGCAAGCATTGTGGATGCTCTGAGGGCCTGAATTTAAAATAATTTGAAATTTGAAATTATTTATATAAGTAATCCGTATTTTTTTTTTTGAATAAATATAAGTAATCCGTATTATAAAATATACAAAATATAATTTGAAATTTGGAACATTTCAAGAAATACAAAAAAATTGTATAAACTTTCATAAAAGTTGTAAAATAGTTATCCCTTCGTCCAATTACAAATATCCACTTTCCATAATGGAATGTTTCATTAAAAATATCTCATTCTTTTTTTGGCAATATATTTTTACACTATTCCTAATATTTAAATACTAATTTTCACCAATACATTTTATCTACTTTTGACATGTTTCTTAATCTCCATGCCCAAAAATAATGAGACATTTATAATGGGACAGAGATAGTATGAATTTATACTTTCATGTTCGAATTATGGTGTGGAAGGTTTGTAGTTGATGCAGAAATCACGTGAAAATTTTAATTAAATTCACTTAAAGCTAGGGGTGTCAATCCGAGTTTCGGATATCGGGTATATCCGGTCGAGCTGACCCTAAATCTGATCGGGTATTAAGTTGTCCGATACTCATAAAATTTTGGATGGGTCGTACCAGATATTGAGTTCTTATTGAATCAAGTATCGAGTATTCTTGATTTCCCGATTTTTTTTAAAATAATACTACTATGGGTTTAGTTTAAGGAAATTCAAATTAATAAAAAAAAAATCTTAAAATTAAATCTCTTTCGATTTATCGTTGTTCTGCGTCAATTACATGCCTTCCATGTTATATTTTGAGTTCGAAGGAGGAATCTAATGTTATTTTTACAACTTTCATATGAAAGTTCAAACCACTTTTTGTTTTTTTTTTTTTTTTTTTTTAAGTTTGAGTTATTTTTATTTATAGTGAAAAAATACACGAATTTTGAAAAAAATTGTAATTTTCACCTGAACTTTCAATTAAGCTAAAAAAATACATGAATTTATATTTTTGTTACAATTTCCACCTAAGTTTGACTTTCAATGAAATTAGAGTTTAATTGACAGTCAGAAGTTCACCTAATGTTGGTCTAACTTCTGATGGTAGGGATTATTTAGAAGCTCGGAGGAATAAAAAAGTAAAATTTAAAATATTTGACTTAATTTCGACTGCCAATTAAGCTCTTATTTCGTTGAAAGTCAAATTTAAGTGAAAATTGCAACAATAATATAAATTCATGTATTTTTTGACTTAATTGAAACTTCATGTGAAAATTGCAAAAAAAAAAATTCAAAGTTCGCATTTTTGTGCCATAATCCCTTTTATAAATTACTTTAGAGTTAATGCCATTTCTTTTATATTATTTAACGTTTGAATCATTTACAGATTACTTCAAAATTCAAATTAATTTTTTACTTATTAAAAAATCTAGACCATTTTTATAAATAATTTCAAAATTCATACTATAAGCTACAATTAACCTTTAATTTTTTAGACTGGTCCTATATTTTTTTCCCCCTATAGGTTCGTCCAATTTTGACAACTCTAATAATAAAATTGTAGGCTGTGAAAAATGGAACCACGTTTGAATTCGGTGGGACCAGCCCCATCGATTCAACCCATTGCCCTTTTTAACGCCTCTTTGATCCATTCCAACAAATTATGCCACGTTTGGGTAAGCGTTAAATTGATGTTTGATTAAGATTTTATGCTCCAAACTGCACTACATTGACAGAATGGAAATGCCAACAAACTACACATTATTTCCAAAACACACAAAAAACTTGTACCAGCAATAACTCAAACCAATCAATTGGATTCAACAATAAAAACTGCAACAAAGGCAGGGATCAAAGTTTCATCAACAGCAATCAGCAAACAAGATATTCTGATCTTCCAAACTGCCCATTTTCTGTAGACGCAATGTAAGTCGATAGGTGCATAGTAGGTGCAAAAATGATTTTTCAGAATTGTAATTAAACGCGAGAAGAGATGCAAGAATTGAAACCTCGATATTAGTGGAAAGGTAACTCTGACTGAGTGCGGATTGGATATGCAAACCAGACCAGACGGAGTCCTGTAAACCAAGTTACTATTAGTTATTAGCTTTAGATATGTTTGCCTCTAATTTCTAAATCATGTTGTGACTTCCAACTATATGATGATACTCAAAAGGAAGTCCAACGATCCATACGAATCTATATCAAAGAGCTGAAGTTTTATGAAACAAACCATTCTAAAACGCAACTAGGAACTTTTCTTTCCTTTCTTCTCTTGATCCCCCCAAGGATTGAGAGCTTCTCTCATGGCCTGAGCTTCAGGTGAACTCTCCCAAGCCCTCTTCTCTGACTCCAAAACTGCTACTTTATCGTCTGCTCAAATCCGAAAAAGCATAAATGAATATGCTAATAATCAGTAGCAGAAGAGGCTCTACCGACTACAACCAGCAAAGAAAAATGAATTGAATAGATCACAACGAGTTAGTGCTCTCACACAAATGCATTAGATACCAAGTTGACTAAGTGGAAGCGGTACAACTATAAATATGTACAACTAAAACAACTCAAAGCGTTTGCATTGGTCAATTAAAAACTCACAATACGCAGTGTTTTTCTAACCTAATAATGAAATGAAAAAATAATTCTTAAGTTCACTGCCTTATGCCAAAAGGGGTAGCCATTCCAAATTTACATAACTCATCATCCTAAGAGCTTGATCGCTATTCATAACTCATTCAAAATCCTGTTTGATGCAAAAATCAAAGTCCTTGATAAAGCAAGGGTTTTATATTTATTGTCCAAATATATAAGATTATGTGTTCCACCTAGAAGGTAAGACACGTAAATAGAAGATAGTTATACCATATAGTATTAATTTATTATCGGACTAAACTACAATAATTTTACCATCCTACCATAGTTTATAGTTTATCTGTTTATATATATTCGCATAATCTAATACATCTAAGCAAATATCCTAATATTGATGTTAGTGTAAGTTGACACACTCAGTTTGTATTTATGTAGACGTCTCTTTGGAAGTTCTCTTTCTGCTCATATGCGAGAGCTTCGTAGTTTCCTTTTGCAACAGCTGAAAACTTTCCTTTTGCGAAGGGAATGTTTTTTTGGTAAGGAGTATTCAAAACATTTTGTTTGGAAAATTTCCTGCAAGGAAATATTTGTTCGGTTGCTTGGTAACCTGTTTGGGGGGTTTCTCTAGTGCACCCTATATATATGTTGTCGAAGACTCAAGTGAAAGCTGTTGTTTCTTAGTCTTGTTTACTTAGTGTTCTCAAAAGTATTTTGCATGTTTATGAAAGATAGATACTCTCTTCTATTGTCCAATAGTTGAATTGTAATATTTTGTTACCGGAACTTGTAGAGTTTTTGTATGTTCTTTTGTTGGGATTGGGTGGTGAATGTCAGTACTCACGTCCAAGCAGAACGTAGTGCATATGTACGTGTTAGCCCAAATCACATTATGAGCTCAAGTAATACTAAGTGCTTCCGCGAAAAGACACATCAGCATGGAGCAGATACACATTCGGCACATCACAAGGATGACTTGAGAATGCAGCTAAAGGGAATATCCGACAGTTACCAGTTCGTTCCTACATCAATAAATGAGAGACATGCCTTTGTGTTTTCTTGTTCCCTACTTTACTTGTTTAGGATTTCTGGTTGTTAGATGTTTTATATAATAGGGATCAGTTTCTTTCTCTTCATAACTAATGAAACAATGTTTTACATTAATGAAAAACTATCAGAACTCTGCAACGATGCCAACGACAATGTTTTTTTTTTTTTCCCCATTATCATTACGTTTTTCATCAGCTTGTTAGCTTTCACCATTGGTGGAGTTTTCGGTAGTTACTTAGGATTTTGACTCGCTGATCATTGCAATTCCTCTTTTAACTTAACTTCAGACATAGGAAGTTTCCCCTATGCAATGCCCCTAGATGTAGGTGTGTCTACAGCTAATTGGTAACTAACTTGTGTGTTCATTTATCGCTTTATGCTTGTTTATTGTGTGGTTGTTTTCATGATATGTCACTACGAGTGTTGGGACCATTAATATTGGAATAATAGGGTATTAATATTTTTCAATTGATAAATTTTGTGATAAGAGACATAGTCAAACATATCGAGCCTTATCCCGGGCAAACGAGCCCTAAGTGAATTCACAAAAACAAGTGATCGCTCCACTTCTCTTTCAAGCTAGAATACAATACTCAATAGCACAGCTACTAAACTCCCAATCCCCAAACAAGCACTAAATTCCAATATCGTTTAATCCAATCTTCAAACTTAACTTCAATGGTGTATCAGTTGAGCAATTTCAAGTTCAAGTTTGAGCTGGAAGCATAATCAAATCAAAGGATGGGCTTGAAATTTCTCTTTTTCTTCTTGTTTTTTCCATTTTTTATATTATCCTAATTTCAGAGGTACCCAAATCATCAACACTAGACCAGAGACAAGAAAACAATAATTCCAACTTCTCCCCAACTAGACTAAAACTCATAGCACTCAAATTCATTATATCAGTTATGGGTTCTCATTATAACGGGTTAATAAACATAATCGAGAAACAAATCAAAGTAACAAATACATAGAGAAGGAGGGCTCTCACACAGAAACCGGTTTTAATCATGAAAAGCTCCATTGAACCACCAACCATCGCTGACCCAACTGCTATCTTCAAGTACCAATCCCAGAACTTCATTGCTCTCATCTCATTGTCACTACAAAAAAGGTTTAAACAATAAAATTATAAAGGTGCAGTGCTACCACAAACAACCTAATCACACTTCTCATTAGCTTAGAACGTCACTTATGCAATGATTAAAGCAAAAAGGTTATTATATAGAAATGAGCTAAATTCTGGCTATAATTTTTTTTTATCGGGCAAAGTCATGTTAAATGTTAGTAATTAGTTCCCCATCCATTCCAAGAACCACCTTATCTCTCCATTCACCAAAATCCACCTTATATCTCCAATCTCCAAATTCGCTCCCAAGAGGGATCGAACCCGGGTCACTTCACTAAAGTGAGGACCCGGTGGCCAGTGGGCTAAGCCCCCTGGTTAAATTCTGCCTATAATTAATCTCGTGCACAAACACAAAGTGGATTCACATTCCCTTAGATAAGATATATACCAATATTCTTGAACAGACCCATATATATGATATATACCGTCAAGATTTTGATCCATTTGTATCATTAGCCAAACCATCATTACTTAATTTCCTTAATTAAGTTTAACGTCACTCTCCAATAGGTGGCTGCTTTATTTTTATTTATTTTTGCTGGCTCTGTTTTCTTGATTTAAAACAATAGTAGAAATACAACAGATCTCTGTTCGATGACGAAATGCATTACCAATGAAAGAAGCAATTCACTCTAGCATTACAAACTAACTAAAATTTTCCAGCAGGAGAAGACCAAAATGTAATCAAAACCAAAATTTGGACTTCAAATGGGAAATTACAGTACAAAAAGAGCTTGATTTTCAACAGCAGCCATAAGTTCATGATTGCACCAACTTCTTCATTAGTTCTAAGAGGGCAAAACGAGCTTGAAACAAAATATAAATCGAGCTTGAAACCCAAAATTTGCATATACCTTAGGCTTTAGGCAGAGGCGGTGGTTGGTGAAGCTGAGGCGGTGGTAACCGGTGGTGGTGCCGGGGCGGCGGCTGATGCAGAGGCGGACGGCGTGGACTAATATTCTCTGGTGTGTCTGTCGCGTGAGTTTGAGAGAGCCAATTGGAATGAAGGAAGGAAGCCATGACCCTAAAATTTAATTTCAAACTTTTTTTTTTTTTTTTAAAAAATTGTCGGCAGCTCGATGGGCTGATCTACTTTAACCCGCCAGCCCGAACGGGCTAGCCCGATTCATAATCGGGTTATCCTAAACCTCTAATTTTATTGGGTTGTTCGGATCGATCCACAAATTTCGGGCTAAATTGACATTCCTACCCACTTGGCACTCATCACCAATTCATCATATATTGATAAGCTTCAAATTAAGGATTAATTGTGTTTTATAATTTGAATTTTGAAACCATTTATAAAAATTATCCAAACTTTAAATATAGTATATAAGAAAAAATAGCATAAAACTTGTAACTTTTGGAGTTCAGATCATTTTTAGTATTTTTTAAAGTTCAGGTCATTTTACAAATGACTTCATCTCAAATTATATTTTTTATATTTTTATAAATAACTCTAAAGTTCAAGCCATAGACTATAATTAATCCTAACTTTAATAGTCATCACTTATTTAGAAGATAAATTTATAATTTGCTAATTGTAGATGTGTTATAGGTAAATTTCAATTTATATAGACATACGAACTTGATTGCATACTGTTTTGGGCAATCACTACATTCGACTTTAAAGAGTGTGTTTGATTTTTATCGCTCTAAATTGAGGGATAATATAATTAGGTATAAATCTATTACTTAAAGTGAGGACCACATTTTTTATGTCTTATTTGATTTGAAAGATAATATATTTATCCACTCTTTATAAGGTGATATAAAATTATACCATCATTTTTTAGGTATAAAATTATCTATTTTCCAAGGGATAAAGAGCTGTTCGAAAAATTATACAAACCTGCCTAAATTTTTTCATACATCAAAATAAACAAGGCATAAGGTGGTAAATATAGTTTATCCATTCTTTATACCTCAAAGCAAACACACCCTAAAGATATTAGTGGATTGACATCTCTTAACTATAAAGAAGCGTTTTTAAGTGTTGATTTAATTATAGTATGGTTAATCTTTAAAATCAAATATTTTATTGTTGAAATAAGATTTTATTAAAAGAAAAGAAACTTAACAACGGAGAACCAAAAACCCTTGAACAGCACAAGCTGCAGACTAAGGGCCGAGCCTCGTTAAAACCTCATAACAGCTGAGGAAAAAGAGTACTCGTCAAGGACCAAGGTTGACAGAGCTGAGTTAGGAGGTCTCCAGGATTCCGGCCGAACCATTACCCTTAGGCCTCCCGGCTCACAACCGATCCAGAACCAAGAGAAAAAAAAACCCAAAAATTAAGCGAAACGAGTAAACTAGGGAATAGAAACATCCTCCTTGACAAAATCATTTAAACCAGCAATGGCATGAGGCCCAAAAACCCTCCTCCGAAGCTTGAGAAGCCAAGAAATCCGCCGATCTGTTGCCTTCGCGAAAAATGTGAGAATGCGCCACGTGTAAGTATGGAGTTTGGAGAGAGCAAGCTGCCACCGAGGCTTGAATCTCCAAGGAACCGTCTCAGATAGCGACTGAAGAAGCTGAACCACGTAAGAAGAATCCGACTCAAACCAAACTCTCTCTCCCATTTTGCGCGATGTGCAGATTCAATCGCAATAATAATAGCTAAAAGCTCTGCTTCGAAACGCAACCCCATGGCCGCCTGAAAAATGATAACAACCAAGAACGTCGTTGAAGGCATTCCTAAAGACACCCCCCCACATGAATCCTCCCATCCCGGATCCGAGCCATCAGTATTAACTTTAATCCAAGACGGCGGGGGAAGGTGCCAAGCAACGTAAATAAAGGAGAAAGGCTTCCTGGGTTGTCCAGCGATGGAAAGATTTTTAAGAATGAGAAGATCAGTAACCGAGTTGGCCATAGTGCCAAGGACGAAATTGTTGGCAGCTTCACAAAGAAAAACCCTGACCTGCTTGAGAATGAGGTGTCGCGAAGGTGCTAAATTGTTGTGTATGACGGTGTTTGCGGTGAGAATAGAGACTCCAGAGGAGAGAGACCACCCCACTTTCAAAATTGGCCAACTTGTTTGCGTTTTTCTGGTGGGATAGGAGAAGCGAATCATGCTGCCCACGTCCAACGGCAAAGTTTGCTCAATCAAAAACCAACGAAAGACATCCGCCCAAATAGAAGCCGAGAAGGAGCAGTTCAACAGAACGTGATCCATCGTCTCTTCTGCTGCCGAGCATAAAGGGCAGCGGTTAGGCCCCTGAAAACCAAGGAGGCGATTCATATCAAAGGTAGGGAGCTTGCCAACAATAGTGCGCCAGACAAAGAGAGATCGTCGAGCGGGGATAAAAGGGGCCCAAATCCAGGATCCCCAGTCGACCTTAGGGAACTGAGGTCGTATGTGAGCAAAGGCCGAAGCAGCAGTAATGTTCCCGAAACCCGAGTGAATCCAGGATCTGTCGTCCGCCAATCCAGGAATGGGGGTAGATATGATGTCGAGAGCAATGCGCGGGAAAGACTGTATAAAACTATAAGTGAGGTGCCACTTATTATTAAAGTAGAAGTCTGAAATCTTCTGAGAAAATAGGGTGTCATGAACTCCGGAATATGAAGTTTGTCGATCAGCCGATACCCGAGCCAATTATCTCTCCAAAAATAAATCGTATCTCCATTGCCAATCGTGCAGAAGGTATCCGAAACAATCTCCCGAATCGTCCTTCTAACACCAGTCCAAATCGACGAACTCGCCCATTGGGAAGCCCAATCCATGGTCTGAGTGAGATATTTCTGACGAAGCAGCCGATAGCCGAAGCTGTTCATGTTCAGAATATACCAACCTAGCCGAAACATGAAACTATTATTGATGTCAGAGAAAGATTTGACTCCAATGCCGCCATGTTCCTTCAGAGCACGAGCTCTGATCCAACTCACAGAAAAAGAAGGTTTCTTCATAGTACTCCCAGTCCAGATGAACGATCTACAAGCTCTGTCAAGATCATGCAGAAGTTTCACCGGCCATTTATAAACAAGCATACTATGTACCGCAGCACTGTTGATAACAGAAGAAACTAAGCAGAGCCTGCCCGCCATAGAGAGTTGACTACCTTGCCACCTAGGGAAATGTGCAAGAATCCGATCAAAGATAGGTCGAAGTTTAGCGAAGAAGCTCGACCCGAGAAAATAGGCACTCCCAAGTATGTGAAAGGCATGGAGCCAATGTTGAAGTCCAAAATCCGTTGGAGCCTAGAACGTCGCCCAGGCGACACCCCTTTCCCGAAGTAAAGAGTAGACTTATTCTTGTTGCAATATTGACCAGAGACCGTGGCATAGAGCTGAATAATCGAGTCTATCATAATGCAATTACGCTTGGAGGCCTGACAGAACAGGAGCACATCGTCAGCGTAAAGCAGATGAGAAGGGAAACTCAAAGATCTCGAGAAACGCATGCGATTAAACCCCGATTACCAGCATCCAGAAAAATACGGCTAAGAACATCTTCCGCCAAGGCAAAAAGAATGGGAGACAAAGGATCTCCTTGTCTTACTCCCCGACCGCATTCGAAATAGCCATAGAGAGCACCATTGAACCGAATAGAGATGCGAGCCGAGCTGAGAATAGTTTTGATCCAAGAGCAGAAAATATTGGGGAAGCCAAACTGTTGAAGCACGAACAGAAGAAAATCCCATCTAAGCGTATCAAAGGCCTTATGAATGTCGACTTTAAGAGCCATGTTTTTGCCGTGTAAAGATCTCTCCATGCAGTTCGCCCCTTCGAGGCAAGAGTGATGCACTCATGAATAGAACGTCCCAAAATAAAGCCAAATTGGTTGTTGGAGACGATGGTGGCAGCAGCAGCATTCAGTCGGATCGCCAGAATCTTGGCAATAACTTTGAAAAAGAAATTGCCAAGAACGATGGGCCGATAGTCAGAGATAACCTTGGCATTAACTTTCTTGGGAAGAAGGCTCAGAGTATTGGAATTGAGACCCGAAGGGAGATAATGATGAGTGAAGAATTTATGGCGGAAGTGAAATCATGCTCAATAATTCCCAAGCGGAACGATAGAAAGTACCTCCAAAGCCATCCGGGCCGGGAGCGCTATCTTTGTCCATAGCAAAGACCACCGCTTTGATCTCCGTCGCAGTCGGACAAGTAACCAAAGCCGATTTATGATCCAAAGTGAGGCTACTGGTGATATAATTAGTAATCCACGAAAGATCGCCCCCAGGATTGATATCCGCCGCAAAAAGAGATTTATAAAAGTTTTCCACATGAGACGCCAAAGTGTTATGATCTTCAACCAGGACGTCGTTAATCTCAAGATGCTTGATAGTATGGCTAGCGCGCTTCATTCTCAACATGTTATGATAAAACTTTGTATTTCGATCCATCCTGGAGCCATCGAATTCTACTTTTCTGGCGAAGTAGGTCCTCTTGCCGAGAGAGCATGACCGAGATAGAGGCTTCAAGCTCAACTTCTTGATCAAAGAGCGTCAGTAGCCAACATTATCGATATGTGCCTGAAGAGAAGAGAGCTTATTATAGAGCTCCTCAAGCGAAGTGTTGAAGTTCCCAAAAGTGGATTTATTCCAAATTTTGAGCTCTTTCCTCAAACGTTTCAACTTGTGCATCATACGCACCATGGGGCAGTTCGTGTCAACAACAGGAGCCCAAGAACGCTGAACCATTGGAATAAAATCAGAGTGAGAACTCCACATGTTCAGGAAACGAAAAGGACGGGCGCCATAGGTATTAGGAGGAGTGGAACATTTAAACAAAATAGGAGCATGGTCAGAGCCAAGACGAGGCAAAACCCGGCTCTCAGTAGAATGCCATTGCGTAGCAAAATCCTCTGAGAAAAGAGTGCGGTCCAGGACAGACTCAGTAGTCATAGGAAATTTACGCCTGTCCGTCCAAGTAAAAAAAGGCCCAGAGGTGGGAGCTTGAATGAGAGTATGACGATCAATGAAAGCTTGAAAATCTCTACAGGAAGCACGGCTGGGAAACCTGCGTCCACGCCGCTCATGAGCTCCAAGCACAGCATTAAAGTCCCCAAGAATCACCATTTGAGGGACCATACAAGAAGAGATATCATCCCAAAGAATCCTGCGAGTGATATAATTACAACTTCCGTGAACAATAGCCACTCTGAAAGAATAGCTAGAAAACAGATGTCAAAAATAACCATCTGCTCCGTGGACAAATCAACGAGCAGGTAACCCCGTTGGCGATGAGAATCCAGATGTTGGAAGCATGAGGGGCGCGATCATTTTGATGGAAAGGAGTCAAATTGATAGAGTTCCAGAATGAGGTCGGAATATGAAGAAAGTTAGTCTTAGGCTCAATAATGCCTAGAATAATAGGATGATGAACATGACAGTAATTGTGAAGCAAGTTACGTGCCGTGTCCGTCATACCACGAATATTCCAAGAGAGAATATTCATTGAGAAAGGTGGATATTATCGTCCTCCTCCTGAGGATCATAATCATCATCCACCATATCACCCCATTTCGTGAAGAAGAAGCTTGTCCATACTTTTACCAGCAGCAGAAGAAGTTTGAGAGATAAGGAACTCTGAAATTTTACTCCTTTATCCACCGCTTCCTTAACCAAAGAGTTAAACTCCGTCGTGGTCCCCTGAAGTTGTCCAACCTGATCCCCAATAGGTAGCGGCTGTTTAATATATGATCCGATCTTTAAAATTATTCATTCTTTTAACGGTAAATATAAAAGAGAACTGAAAAGTTTTAGATTAGGGAAAATTTTACGTCCGCCTCTTTAGCCTCACCTTTGTAATATCTACAGAAATAAAATTTATTTATAAACTTTTTTAATAGTTTAAAATAAGATAAATGGTTAAGGTACAAATGCTCCCCTAAACAAGACACCCCTAGAGCGTATCCCTCCCCATTCTCGATGTTGGCCTAAATAAACCCCCAGAGTCAATAAAAATGGTACACTTAAACCCAGCAAGTTAACGGCCGCTAACGCCGTTAACTTTTTTTTTTCTCGTGGAGCCTACCTTTTAAGCAGCAGTCGCCGCCTTCTTCCGATTCTCGTCACCGCCGTGTTCGATGCCACGCCAGAGAATGATTGTGACGTTTCCAGACATCACGCTTCCTCGTCGGTCGTTTTCCGTTCACGGACACTCCGTCTCCCAACGCGGTGCGGTGGGACGAGACAAATCACATTCCAGCATCCAAACCCACCACCAGAAACACGCGAATCATCTATCCTCTCACGTCGGACTCCACGAAGAAGGTTCAACGCAACCCAGCAAGAATAACAACCAATTTCAAAATCAGATTTTCAATTTTATCCTCTGCTCGCCAGGAACCAGCTTCCCGAGCTCCTACATCTTCACCGTGATCTTCCGCCTCCTTTGCCTGGCCGCGATGCTCTGCGCGGATAATCTGTCGCCGCCGCTCGCTTCTTTCTTGGCGCTCTCACAGCTCCCTATGCTGAAATCCACCACAGGGAAGTCACTGGCATAAGTGAGGTCGTCGCAGAGAAGAGAAGGGAAGGGCGGTGTGCGGAGCGGTGTCGGAGGTTTTTGCTGAGAGGGTGAAGGAGTATACCCCCATTCTCAACCTTGGCCCAAATAACCCCCAGAGTCCATAAAAAATGTGCATTTAAACCCAGCAATTTAACGGCGTTAGACGGCCGTTAACTTGGGGTTTAAATGTACCCTTTTTATTGACTCTGGGGTTTATTTGGGCCAACATCGATAATGGGGAGGGATACGCTATAGGGGTGTCTTGTTTAGGGGGGAATTTGTACCTTAACCCTAAGATAAATGATAAAATCATTTACACAATCATCAATTTTTAAGGATTATATTTGTCATAGTTATGTCAAGAATTATAAGAAGGTAGATTGCCATATCCAAATATGTTCTGTAAGCACTGGGTACACGCTCGAACTTTTACAACTCAAGAAATTACAAGACAAAGCTTCTAAAACTGAACTAAGAAGACAAAGGAATTAGAGGTAACAAGGTAGAAACTAAAAACTGATTACAATAAATAAGACAAACGTGAAATGGCGCCAAATCGAGATAGAACTCTTTCCACAAGAAGATTATCGCCCTGGTAGTGTTCACGGTGTTGACGAATCTTCCCCAAAGGTAAAATGGCGAAGTCTCGTTGGATGTAGCACCACAATCCGACGAGCTCCGGCGAACTGAATATGATCGAAAACTGAGTAAGTGGGAGAGTATGAAGAATGCAGAATTTCAGTGTGTGTCAAGTGCCATGCTCTAGACGCCTATTTATAGGATGTTCATCATGAGGGGAATTAAAGCTCAATGAAGAGATTTAATCAGCCAAAAGGCTGTTATAGGATGTTACAGGAATTTAGATGTTACAAAATCAATAGAATTGATTACAGACGTTTCTTATGTTGCGCTGTTGCTGAATTCGAACAGCTCTTGTTGTTACACGCAACACACGCATGGGGCTGGCTCTCTTGGGCTGTTACAGATAGGCTTTGGGCTGAAGCTAAATTCAGTTGGGCATAAAAGAATAAGCCCAACAAGTCCAAAAGTATTTTGTCCAAAAACACCAAGATCCAAGTCCCGTACCCGATCGACCGACTGACGACGGCAGCGCGTGTGTGTGTGTGCGCGAGGCCATGGCCTTCATCTAAGCCAACTAGCAAGCCACAAGTTATTAGCTCTATGTGTTTTGCTATTATGGTACATGAGAGAACATCTCTCATTTTCCAATATGGGACAATATAACTTTCCCAAGTGTTATTTTCCTACACAACATCCAAGCTTTGATATACAATATCTCACTCATCGGAAATTGGTTTTGAGACTTCAAGTATACTACGTTCATCTACTCGAGACGTAGATTAACATCCAATGATTATTCCACGTTCACCGACGAATTTCCAATGCCGAAGTGAAAAATCTATGGTTATTCAAGGTTTTGATTCATTTTTTATGAAATCGTGCAATTTTCAGATATACTATAGTGGCTCCCATGGTTAACTAAGATTAACAATTATATTTCCAATTTCTTTTATTAAATAATACTCCTTCTGTCTCATTCCAATAGACTAATTTTTATTTCTGGGTAAAAAAGTTATATTTAATTAGTGTGGACTACACCACTTTAATTTACTATCACTTTTCTATTAGTAAATTTTTTTAATCTCTGTGTCCAAAAGAAGTTAGCCTATTGAAATGGGACGGAGGGAGTAATATATTAATTACAATTTTGCCATGATATATGGTATGATCCTAACGAGATTATGGTACGATGCTAACGAGATCATGCACTACATTTCAAGCACCAATGAATTTTCCTTAAAAGATGTACGTTCGTTCAAAATAATTCCTTGAAATCAACCATCAACGAGCTGCATTGGCACATCATTATGGATTCTCGCGAGTAGTTGGATTTTTGAGGTGAATCCGTGTGTAGTTTTGCGCTAGCTATTAATCTGTTATCTGTGGTGGATGGAGACTTGATTTTTTTTTTTAATTAATAAAAAGAGAAAATATTAAAATAAAATAGTGCAGTAAAAAGAAACTGGTGGACGTGGGGTTGGTGCCTCCCAGTTTGAATATCTTTCACTTTGGACTTCTTGGAATTACCAAAAATCAAACCAGAAAAAAGAAAAAAAATAAAGAAAAAAAGGAAGCAAACAAAAAAAAAGTATAGATGTGAAACAAAAAGAGAATATGCAGTGACCTCATTTTGTTTTCTATTTTATTGTTGCACACATCCATATTGCTACAAATAGTTTATTGCATTTTTTCTAGAGGAACAGTTATAGCATTTTTTTTCTTATCATAATAAACTAATACTCCCTCCGTTCGCCAAAAGTATTCCACTTTAGCCGGGCACGGAGTTTAATAAAATGTGTGATGATGTTGATGTAGTGGAGAAAGGTCCCACCACTTTATGAGATGTGTGGTTGAATATTGAATTTGAGGTGAGTTTTTTGTAAAAAGAGTGTTTGTAAGGATAAAATATAAAGGTGGATGGTGGGACCATGGCTTAAAAAGGAAAGTGGAATACCTTTTGCGAACGCCAAATATAGTAATTGTGGAATACTTTTGACAGACAGAGAGAGAGTAATTGTTTATAGCATGAACTTTAATTGATATCGCATATATATATATATGATCATATAATAGCAGTCACATGACCTTACTAACTTGTAGTAATTTTTTGTAATTACAAAATTTCAATTAAATTTTGAAAAATGGATTTCTTTTACGTGGATTTTAGATAGTATCACACAGAATTCATAGTCTTTTTGATAATTAATTAACCCTTGAACAATATTTGGATTTCTCAAAATTCCGATCAACTGTGTGCGTGCGTTGGTCTAGCGGTACGTGGTTAATGACCATGGCCTGAAGTTCTGGGCTCAAGTTCACCGTCGTGCGATATTTAAATTTCTTTATTTACTAGTGTAAATGTGTAATTTATCCCAAAAAAATCACATACGATCATTTTTTTTTTTGGCAAAATGATCAACTTATTTTGAAGCTAAAGTAATATTTCACAAAATCAACTTATTATGTTTGGTACTACTTTTCTTGCTCATTTACGAATATATAATTTGTTATCTTTAAAATTAAACACTGCACTAGATTAAAAGTCCTAAGTTTCATTAAATAGGAGTGATATAAGAAGTTATGTTAAATAGTACAGTTGCCATAATAATTCTCAAATATAACAATGCCCACTAGTTTAATATATAAATGATTAGGATGAATACAAATATACAATATAGAAATAAGGATTGTCTCATCGCGAGATATAGTATTTTAATTATAAATATGGATTCAAATATTCACTTATTTCAGGATGAGACTGTCTCACACAAGACTCTTTGTAACATTAATATGAACCATGGTTTCACACAAAAGAAAACATCATTTTACAATTGAAACATACAAAATCATAAAATGAAATAGAATGATTACCTAAATTCCAGGCAGTGGTTAGCCAATAAAGCCATGTTAGCAACATTTAAGGCAAAATAAAATTGGCTTTAGCAACATTTAAGGCAACAATAAATCTATGCAGCCACATTGTGGCCACCCACACACTAATATAATAAGGATAATCTTGATTTATTTAATTTATTTTTTAAAATAAAAATAGGATTTAGTTATTTTATTATATTCTCTATATTGTACTTATTTTTTTAAATTTTGTTTGCATCTTTTATTTTTAATTATTTTTTAATAAAAATAAAAAAGTTACCAAAAAATTGCAAAAAAATTACTATAATGTAGAGAATATGATAAAATGACTAAATCTTATTTTTATTTTAAAAAATAAGTTAAATAAATTAAATTATTTTCTATTTAAGTAAATTGTGGGCAGCCACAATGTGGCTGTTTAGCATTACTCAGGCAAAATAAAAAACACTAAAAAACTAAATTTAGAAAGAAGAGCCCCTTTAATTGAGCCCGTGCGACAACCTTTATTAGGGAACACGACCAAATATTTGAAAAAAAAGTTATAGACAATAACATCTTTATTTGCATGAGCATGCTACCTCACAACATGTCCAAAAAAAAAATGTACTACTATTCAACTTTAATTTCACAACACATGTTCTAGTACAAAGAAGCCTTTTTTCAAAGTGTCCTACTCTTCTACACAAGTTCAATTCTACACCCTCTATCTCTTTCACCGTGTCTAATACATATGAGACTGAAACATGACAAAGAACACAACACACTACCTATTACCTAATCTTTATTATTCATACCATAAATTCACTATACACCTTTTTAATTAGCACAAACCCGCAACACGAGTTTTGGATATCCTCTACTCTTATCAGTGGACGCGATCGGTATAATACGAGATTGAAACACGACAGAAAACACGATACCCCGCGTGATCTTCTTACATGCAAAGCAAGTATCAAGAATCTTTGTCTGAGGAGAGGGAAGATAAGCAAAAATATTGTGATTGAGACCCCCTGCAAAAAGCTATGTCCTCTTTTTACCAGAAATAGGAGCCATCATCATACATTTTTCATCACAACATGTATGTATAAAACATGTAACATTTTTTTCCCACTTCATAATTTCACAGAAATGGAAACTTCAAATTCACCTCACTTCTTCCTCCTCCTCCTCTTCTTTTTCATGTTGGAGGTAGTCTTGTAGTCCCAACTCTTCTGCAAAAGAAATAAAAATAAAAATAAAAATTTGAGGTTGAGATTCTTGATAAAACACACACACACTTTATATATACATACCTGTTGTGAATGGATCAGGGCCATTGGGCACTCTTCTCTTGCTGACAAAATTGAGGTTGAGACTTCTTCTCTTGTTGGGAGTTTGCATTGTTTTCAAGAATGCGACGTTTTTGTTTGATGGGATTGTAATAATTATATTATCACTTGTCCTAAAATTGAAGTCGGCTAAGCTCACAAGCAGCAGCAACAACCATAGAAAGCTAACTGACAAAGCAACTTTTCTTGCACAACCCATTGTCATCATGTCCTAACTTAAAAAAATCTGCAACATGGCTCTGGTCGAGGCCGAGGACGTGGACGTGAACGAGGACGAAGTTTTATGGAATGAGAAAGAGTGGTTGGTTATATTTTGTTGGGAAGGGGGGAGAGTTTGGACAGGTTGAGACAGAGAGATTTTCTTACAAGAGAAGAAGCTCAAGTTAAGAGTGAATGCTTTTTTTTTTGGGTTAAGATTAATATGTGTTGTAGTTTGTACTGTTTAAAGTTGGGGGGGGGGGGGGTCTCAAATTGCTTTGTGGTGATTGGTCCACCCCATAAGTTGCCCTTTATTTTTGGCGTGTTCAAATTTTTATGGGACCTCTCTCTCTCTGCATTCCTATTTCTTGAGCTTCCTCACTCTAAGAGGGCAACTTTGAATTTTGTGCCACATCTCTTGATTAATTAATGAGCATGGTGGAATAAACAAAACTATTTCTAATTTGAAACTATTAGTAGTGGTATGATAACATCCCGGGATTATTTATTGGGATCGAGAAGTTGTATGATTTAATAGTTAAAAGTATTTATTTTAATGTAGTAAAGATAAACTATATCCACTAGCTAGTATACAAATATATGTTGTTACTTGTGTTTTGAGCGTCTAAGTTGCTTAATAAAATTAAAGGATCTACACATCTATATACTAAATATATATATACTAATATAAAAAACCTTGAACACAACATATAGATTATTTATTTTACTCCTATTATATATTTTATTTAAAAATTATTTTACATATTATATATTTATAAAATTATATTAATTCATTAAATATTACACTAAATCTATGTGATATATATCTATAGCTATTGATAAGGCTTATAAATAATATATTTATCCAATAAATTATACCCCCTTCGTCCCAGATTTAATATCCAACTTTTTTTGTTACCGTCTCACAATTTAGTATTCATTTCTATTTTTAGTAAAAATAGGTGAGACTCTTGCTCCAATTTAATTATTTTAACACTCACATAAAAGGTGGAATTCTTATTCAACTCACAACACACTCAATCACTTTATTAAAATCTGTGTCACTCTCAAATAGATATTAAAAGTTGGGACGGAGGGGATAGTATTTAGTAGAAGTATTAAACTAATAGATTTTCTAAAAAAAATTGCTGTAATTAAATAGACAAAATTGTTAATTGAAAAATTAATATAACAAATATTATATTTATTTTTTATTTTATCAAATAAAATAACAATAATTATGTGTACAACGTACGCTCTTTCTGCTAGTTACCTATAAATACACAAAATATAACCTAAATTTTGTTTTTAATCAGTTTATAATTTATATATGCGAGCTTTTAACTTTTAAAATTTGACATGAGTCCAAAATTCGCTGATCAATAACTTGATGTTTTGAGTACTATTCACAATCCGCATGTATTATTGAAAAACTTTTGATAGTTTTATAATGATACTCGTATTATTGGATTTTGATCACCAAAAATGTTATGAGAATGTGCTAATTTTTTTTAGGACATGACCCCACACTCTTTCCTCATATTCAACTTTACAAACACTCCTCATTTATCAAAAAGAATAAATTTGACTCACACTCAACTCAATCACAATCATTTGAGGAACCCCCTTTATTTACTAAACAACATCCATCAATTAATTTATTAAAACTCATGTCAGACTCAATATTGTATACTCCATCCGTCTCGTAAAAGTATATTACATTTTTCATTTTCGTCCGTCCATAAGAGTGTATCATTTTCATTTTGGGACATGACCTCATTTTTTTTTTAACTACAATCATTAATTTTATATATATTCTACAATCAATTCAACACAATCACTCAAATCTACTCAAGGTGAAGTAATATTTTTTTGGACGAATGAAGTAATATTTGTTTGCACCGTAACAAATGAGTACATCCAATTTTGATTTTTGAATTCGATGCCACATTTTATCATTCAACAAAAGATGCCTCATTTTTAGTATAGACATGAATGTGAATTTTGTGATGCAAACGCTCGATGCAGAATGTAGTTTACCGGATTATGTGATGGGACTCAATTTTACCCATTTAAGCTTACAACTTGCTAAATAAAGAAGTGAATAGGCAGTCACATCTAATCAACAAATATTCGAATGAACCATGAGAATTCAGCTACAATTAATAGGGACAAAAGAAATTTCCCAGCCATAAATTCATAAGAAAAAAATATGGCATCTCTTACAACAAATATTTTAATTTTCCTTTATAACTGAAAATGATGAAGTATCACATGCAGAGGTAACTATCAATCAAGTCGTAAAACAGAAGAATTTGAATTGAAGCAGCTTTTTCTATGTTATTCTTCCTGCCACACTGTCTCCTTCCATGTTAGAAATATAGGCGAATAAATGCAGGTAGAAAATTGTCATATTCATTATGCTTATTTATCCTTATATAACTATAGACCAACATCAAAAATTTCTTTTCTGCCTATATTATCTTGTGTTCGTCTACACCTATAATGACAAAATACCATTTGCCTATTAATTATGATTTGAAAATCCAGCATTTAAAATGCCTCATAAATTAAACCGATACGGTCGTTGGTTGGGGTAAAATGATATATACTCGTATTGAAACATAAATCTAAAACATATTCACCTTTCACAAAATATATAAATTATAACTAGTACTTATTGAAACTTTTTACCCTTATGTTGAATATTAGTATATTTTGCCATGATGCTCGACCACCTATGTTGCACAAGTGCAGGAGGGCGGGTGCGGGAGCGATACGGTTCAAGTGCCGGGATACGGATTTTCAAAAATTATAGGGTGAGATTCGTGAAGGATACGTCTATTATATTTATATATTTATTATATATAATCAATCAAATACATATATATTTATATATTTTATATATAATCAATCAAATTTAAAAATTAGAATAAAATCTGAAAGGCTATATTAAAAGAACCCATTTAAAATAAAATCAATTATAGCTCCCTAAAATTTGAGAGGCTATATTAAAGAAAAGAACCTATTTAAAATAAAATAAAATCTAAAAGGCTATATTAGGCCCATTTAAAATCAAATCAATTAAGATCAATTAAAACTTAAAAGTCATAACTTTTACTCCTTCATGAATCCGCCGCCCTCTCTCTCTCTAATATCTCTATTTGCTCCCTCATCTCTCTCTCTCTCTCTCGAAATTGACCATGCCGCCACCCTCCTTCCGGCAAGAATCGTCGGCAGCCGCCCCCCCTCACGACCCCTCCACTCTTGCAACCGCCTCCCATCTGTCCTCCCTCATGACCCCTCATGCACACACGCCCGCAATCCACACAAACTGAAAACGCAGCCGCCTCCCCCCTCAAAATTTCGGCGAGATCCACTGGAAACATCGCCTCCTTCCCCTATATCTCTTCGGAACGACAATCGCGACTCAGCCGGAACGCTGCCATCGCCACCTCCCTTGCCACAGCCAGATCGCGAGGATGGCGCACCCGATTCGCGAATCCTTTTTTTTTTTTAATTTTTGGGGGATTCGCCACGTGGCGAATCCCGTGCGAATCCCACGCAAATCGTACCTGCCCCCTGTACGTATCTGATACTGCAATGTATAGTTTTTCCGCAAATCCGTGCATTATAGCTATAGACCACTAATTCAACTCACAATCAAAAAAATGTCGAGTATTAGTGCAATTTTAAAAAATGCTCGATTGCTCAACTCGCAATGATTGAGCATGTCGAACATTGATGTATTTACCACTAATATTCGACTCGTAGATATCGAGCATGCCAAGCATTAATATATCTACCACAAATGCACAAATGCTCGATATACTCGACTCGCAATGGTCGAACAGTTGAGCATTAGTGCATTTACCATTAGTGACTTAGTGTGCTGACAATGCATTGATGAAAATGTCCGAGCAAAATTTGCCATTTCAACAGAATTTGCGATTTAAGTGAGGATAATTTATTGAAAACTCAAAATGAATAGTTTTTATAATTTTTTTTATAATGAAAATTTTTATTTTTTAATTTTTAAGAATGAGTAAAAGCAATCATTAACCCTTATCGATTTATGAAGCCCGATAAGTATTTATATGGCTCCGGCACTAGCAATCTAACTAGAATTTTTTATTTTTTGTTTTGTTATAAACAGCCTTCAGAGCTAGAAATACAACTTAAAGGGAGCTAAAATAATTTTAAAAAGAAAAAAAATAATCAAATTTATAAAATTAAAAAAGCAAAAAAAGTCTCATTCTAAATGTTGAATTGTCATAAATTTTCTAGTGAAAAATTAGTCACATTGCGATGAACAGAGTAAATAATCTGCATGTTTATTTGGTGATTTCAATATTTTTATGTAATAATTCTAACACTAATTCATTACTTAATTCCCATCTCTATTAAATTTACATGCATGTCCAAAGATAAGGGCCACTCACTCTCTCTGTGGTCCAAAAAAGCAAAATCTACAACTTCAAGCTTTCTTTTTTATTCAAAAGATCCTAAAGCAATTTCAAACATTGTTTCGAGCAAAGATTTTCGAATCAAGTGTCATCAAATTTAGCTATATTTTGAGCAAATATTCACATATTAGAGCAATATATATGTTATATTAGTTATATATGGCAAAAGAGAATCCGATTTTAAAAAAAGTGTGATTGCATATCCCAGGTTTTCGTGCGTAGTAGTCTTCTTCTTTTTGTTCTCACATGAATGATTATCCATTATTTTCTAAATTAATATTAGAATTACGATGTTTTGTAATTTACTTCTACTCAGTGTCATCGAGAAGTTTTTTATAATAAAGATAGAAAAAAAATATTGCTTTATAAGGAACATTTCTATCAAATTATAAGAGAGGAGGTATTGAGAGTAACTTTTTTATGACATATTGTGTAATTTATAAATTATATTGAAAATATTTGTTATGTATTGAGTGTAGGGTTATAAACGAATTGAATCGAGTCGAATATCATAATTTCGTATTCGTATTTGAATACTAACCGAATCGAATCGAATATTTATATTTCGAATGAATATTTATCGAATACGAATATCAAAATTCGAATCGAATACGAATATTTGATTAGTTTACAATCGCAATAACGAAGAGCGACTTGTGATGAAGAAGAATGACTTCAATTTAAAATTTTGATTTTATAAATTGTAAAGTTTTACTTTTTAAATTGTGGAGAATTACTTTAATGCATGTATATTATGATTCTTTGCATTTTCCCTTTTTAAAATTGTCAATTATTATATAATATTATAATTCTTATATATATAGATATTGATGAATATAAATTAAATTCATCCAATAAAGTGATGAATCCACCATAAAATTTACAATCAAATGGTGAAAATTAGTTCATAATTTATTTTAACCCCTCCACACGCACACATATATACATATATATAATATTTAAATATTTAATCATGCATCTATGCGAATATCGAATCGAATATCATAATTTCATACAAGTATTTGAATGCTAATCGAATCGAATCGAATATTTGTTATCAATTTTGAATACGAATAACACAATTTCGAATTGAATCTCGAATCGAGCAAAAATATTCAATTCATTTACAATCCTAGTTGAGTGTCCCGAAAATGGAATGGACGGTTCAAATGGAACGGCCAATTGAAGAGTTCGAATTCATCCGATGGAGTATGCTTTTACTTTTTTTTTTAATTATTAATAATAACCCAAAAGATTATCGTGTCTTTACTAGATTAATCAAATTCTTTTCTGACCTCTCTTTTTATTCATTTTTTCATAATCAAACGCTGACCAAATTTTAAATTTTGCCAAAGAAAAAAGTGTGCCGGAATATGACGAGACTTATATAATTACCATTTAAGCTTACAATTATTAAATAAAGAAGTGAATAGTCACTCACATCTAATGAACAGATATTCACTAATAAGCTGTCAGAATTCAGCTGAAAATAATAGGGACAAAAAATAAAAATTCCCAGCCAGATTTTCATAAAATAAAATAAGCATCTCTTACAATAAATTTTCTTTTAAACCAAAATAGAAGTTTGAAATGCCACAAACTATTCATGCATACGCCGGTAAAGAAATGCCACAAATTATTCATGCATAAACTATATACACAAACACAAATATATTTCTGTCTATATTATTTGTGTTACTATGTCGAACTCCATTTGCCTACAAAAAATGGATTAAAAAAATGGTTAATAGTGTTTTACTCCCTCTGTCAACCAAATGTTGTCCTAAGGGAGGGAGGCAGGGGTTTTAGGAAAAATCGTGCTGTTTTTTTATTGAGTGGAGAAAGGAGTCCACAAATGAAGAAAAGTAGAAAAGTTAATTAAATTAGTGAGTGGAGAATGAGGCCCACATATTAGTGAGTGGAGAAAGGAACCTACTAAAAATATTAGACAACTATTTGTGGACGGACCAAAATGGTAAATTAGAACAACATTTTGTGAAGGAGTGAGTATATCCTAAATTTTCAGAGTTTAAAATGTTCGAACTTTCATTTTCACCTAAAAAATCTTGAATTTTCAACGTTCTCTATAAAATACCCGAACTTTTGTTTTCTCCTAAAAAACGTAGACCTTTCAGCATTTTTCATAAAATGTTCTGCTATACAAAGTCTTGTTGATTGAAAGATGACTCATCTCAAGTCTTGAATTATCAATTTGAAGGTGTAAGATTCTAAACTTACTGCAATCAGTCTGAGAAGAGTCATCTTTCGATCACCTGATTTTGTATAACGGGATATTTTATGAAAAACACTGAAAGTTCGGGATTTCTTAGGAGAAAACGAAAGTTGGAGATATTTTATGAAAAGCACTGAAAGTTCGGACATAAAACACTATTAACTCTAAAAAAGGCGAATGGAGCGTCTAAAGACAACTGCGTTTCCATCTCTATTACATCCTGCTACGTACATGTCCAAAAATAGGGGATACCTACACTCTATGGTCCTAAAAAGCAAGATCTCTACAACTTCAATCTTGTTTCTTATTCAAAAGGCCCAACACCAATTTCAAATGAACAAGAGGCAATTTAAACAGTGTTTCGAGTGCGTATATTCCAATCAAGGGACATAAAACTTAGCTGTATATCAAGCAAATATTCAAACTCGAGTATAGTGCACAGATATAGGCTTCAGTTTCATATCCCTTGCAAAGATGAGTGGCGAAAGAGAGAATCGGATCAAGCATGAAACCATGAGTACGAGTTCGAGAGTATGCACCTTAGATTCAAGAGTGTGCCTGCAAATTCCACGTTTTCGAGCATCATACTTGTGCTTTCTTTTGTTCTCTTAGTTCCTGGAATCATACTCAAAGTATCATAAAGGTTAGTATCAACAAAAAGTGGCCGCGAGGGAGGGGAGATACGAGAAAGAATAAAAGGATAATAAGAATGAAACGAAGTACGGGTCCACATCCATGTCTAAACAAACTATATCCCTCTTTTCTGTCCTAAGCTGGAACTTCAGACTATATCTTGGAAGCCAACGTGTGTGGCTTCATTCAAGTGTGTCGAGGGACTCGAGGGAACATATAATTCTCTTGTCGAGTGCCTGCATATTGCATTAGATGATGGTGGCTCATCTCTAAACAAAATATCACAACAGTTTCTTTATGTCAAAACGAAAAGGAATCTACAAAACGAAAAGGAATCAAAGGAATCTACAGAAATTAAAAGGGAAACCATAGAAACCCTAGACTTGCATTGCTTACTAAAGCTTTGCTCTATGCAATCTAAAGAGTTTGCTCAAAGCATCTTGTCAACTTGTATGAACACAAATTACAAGACGAGCGTAGATAGTGCCAGCATTTATGGCCACATTCGATCTTCAAGGTTAGAATTATAACTAATAAGCAAAGTTCAACTTTCGACGGCCAGACAGGAAATTCCATCTGAGAGCATCAAAAGCACAAATTGAGAAATGAAGATTACGGTCTACATATGCATACAATAGAATAGAACGGCAGAATACAACATTACAAGGTTTTGATGAATGCGGAATTCAGGTTTATATACAAGCACCTAGGTTTGAAAGGACACCAAATGCAAGTAACTACAACTAGATTTCTGCCGTCGTCGAAAGTGCTTAGCCAGTTACGTATACAACCATTGACGACGTCAAAATTGATGAACCATCAAAGGTTCAGCTAAACTTGCCTAGATCTTCATATTTGTTTACAAGGATGAAAAAGAGTTGTGACAAACGAGTCCAACTTTAAAAGACACGAATAGTCGACCCAAATGCTGCAAGCAGGGAACCGAGTGGTGCAGCTTATTGATGGTGATTTACCTGGAGCATAAGCTGCACTTGCATTGCAAGTCGACTGATCAGCTGCAACGTGATCGCAATCATCAGAGTACATACGAATTTCTAATCATTTGTGCAATAATGATAGTCATGTCTCCAGTTTACTCTTCTTTTGGGCCCACTGCGGTCCGTATATTGCTAAATGTGTCCTGCCAAACCGCCGATCAGCTATCTGTATTCATTAAACACAACAAACAAAATTGCTTATAACATAGAACTTTGAATTTAACGGGAAGGATTTTAGATTGTTATATGATAACATTGATTGTGAATACATAAATCGAACAATTCCGACAGTAAGAGATGAATGTTATCAAGGTGGCTACGTGGCCGTCATTTAAGTTACCTTTACCAAGCACGCACACGAATCCAGCATGTCAGTTCTCAAAGGGTACTCAACTACCTGGAGAGATGAGACAAACAGATTATGGTTTAGGAGACCGAATGAAATCCGGCAAAAGATTCGTGTGCGACTTACTATAAATGTATTCTCCCCAACCACCGATGAATTAGAAACCTGATCCATCAGAACTGTGTAATCTACAAGCATGTATGGAGGAGTAACACTTATATAATCAAACGCCGCCTCTTTCCCTATAGCAATCAGATACGGATATATAAGAATCCTACACAAGAAAAGTTGTAGAGAAAATACAGAAAGTATAAGCAAAATATATGTATCTACAATTTGATTAGTTCACGGCTAATTATTAAGAACTTCATAATGATTGATGGGTATATGACAAAGATCCCTGATACTGTCATAGATGAGTTCCAAGGAAAAAACATTCTACAGGTCCGGCATATTTTAATCAAGTCTTATCACACTTAAATCACTTAATACGTTTTAGATCTTTTAGAAACCTCTCTCCTCAATTGTCTAACTGAACATTGTATGACCATATTTTAAGACGTCGGCCATTTGAGGCCTTGAACTAAAAGGAGTAAAGTGCAGCAACCAAATCAAGGTTCATTCTATGCATAAACTTTAAGACATGCAGTAGTGGTGTAATTAAGCATGAGGATACTATATTTCCGAAAGGAAGAAACTGATGAAAGAATATAGTCACCTAGATATCTTTGTGCATTTTCCAAGAAGGTTTCAACACGGGCAGTATGTATAACCGAAGCCTCAAGGAATCCAGTTGACTCCAAGTTAGGCTTTAGCACATCCGAGATAACCCAAGGATCCATCTCCACAAAGTGAGCCTAAAAACCACGAATTAAGCCAGGAAGGAACAGATATGATTAAAAAAGAAACCAAAAATCGGTTAATAGTAGTGCACCTCAGAACATCCTCTACTGATAGCTTCAATACCAACGGATCCTGTGCCGCTGTACAAGTCTAACCAGCGCCCGGGCCTCAGAGACTGAGGCGAGCCACCCGCTGCCTGTCTCGTATCAGTTCAGCGAATAGTTTAATTGCAATTTGCAACTACATACTAAGTTAACAATTAAAAACCCACTCACATAGGTCAAACTACAATAAAAATCCAAGAAAACCCCACCTGTAAAATTGAAAAAGCTGCTCCTTTTACAACTTCCATCATAGGCCGCACGTCCATACTCTTCGGTGAGAGTAACTTTTTCCTCCGAGCCGTACCTCCAAGTACCTAAAACAACCATTGACGTTTATCTCCTTAAGTAAATCAAACAACAACTCCAACCTTGTAGTCAGAAAAAATGTAGTCCAGGTTGCAAGAGGTTGGAAACTTTGAATTTACATTGGAACTGTACATAAGCAATCACACTTAGAAAAGTCGACTCACACCACCTCTAGAGATCAAATGTGATACTGTATGCAGACTTACAATATAAGTCCAAATTTTACAGTATTGCCTACTTGAATGAAACCAGTTAAATTCCAATTCCAAAAGAACAGTTCAAGGAACCAAAATATCAGTTGAAGGCACATTTTTTCTCGGTAATTTAAGCGATAATTTAACAAGGAGAATGAAACTTGAAAAGAATCCCAAACCTGAAGCAGTTTGTGTGTCTCTCGCGGCGGCTTTGGCTCCTGCAGTGGTGTATTGTTTCTCGCTTCTGGATTTCGTTGCTCTCCTCTCCTCTTTACCTGTAACACAAAGTAACATAACTTCTTAGCAAGAGAATATTAATACAAGATTACAGTTTCTTTAAAGGAATATTAATACAATTTAACAAGGCCTGAGGCCTGAACTACATGAAATTGTCTCCAATTAACAACAATTGCATGAGCTTTGCCTATGAAAAAAAAAGAGTACTGTTTGACATGATATGAAATATTAAGCATGCAGTCGCCCTCTCTCTCTCTCTCTCTCTTACACACACACACACGCACACGCACACACACAAGGAGCAGAATCCTCCATGACAGTTCTACTTATGCCCTTCTAGTTATCTCTCTCTCACACACACACAACAGAATCCTCCATGACAATTCTACTTATCTCATTCTAGTTCTCTCTCTCTCTCCTCTCTCACACACACACACAACTAAGGAACAAATCCTCCATGAGAATTCTACTTATCTCCTACTAGTTCCCTCTCTCTCTCACACACACACAAACACCACAACAATGACTCAGAAGCAAATCCCACCCGAGTCAATTCTCCTTATCACAAACGCAGACGCACAAAGATAATCAAGAGAAAGAGTGACCTTCCGAGATGGTTTAGGTAAGAACTCATCGGGATTAAGACCGTACTGCTCAAGGAACTCCCTTTTCTTGTCATTACCAGTAATTTCGTTCCTGGGTTCTGACATATAACAAAATGGGACTTCAAAATCCATTCCCTTAAGAAATTTACATAGAAAGAATCGAGTGTTGCGGGAATTCGCAGCGACTTACTGTAAGAAAAGGTGACAACAAACGGACGGCGAGCGCAGCTGCGTGTGGGCTTCGACGGCACGCTGACGAGATAGGGATTGGGATGGACAAAATCACTTCTTGTAATGTGCAATGGCGTTGGCAAAATCGCCATTTTTCCTTTCTGCTGCTCGCTGAGTGATGATGACTGCTGAAGTGATGATAATTAAGCAAGAATTTTTTCTCAAAAAGAAAAGCAAAAAATAAAAAGTTTGGAACTTTGAAGTGTTAAAAGCAAATTTGTGCTTTCCATTCGGCCCATTAGGATATTGGGCTAACAAATGGGTTATTTATTTTATTTATGGGTAATTATATTCACAACCCTCATTTTACTCACTATAGCTCTCTGATGAGGACTGTAAAACCCATCAGCGCTGTGCTTAGCAATACATGATATTTTACCTAATTATTGTTATTATTATTAAATAAACTAACCAGAGACCGCCTTGCCAGAGTGCATGTTGGCAGAGACTGCCTCGCCAGAGTACGGCACGCAGAGCCAACCTGCAAGTCAGAGCTGGCCTTGCCAGAGCACAGAGCTGCCCGCTTTGCCAGAGCGCAGAACTACCAGAGACACATGCCAGAGCAGAGCTACCAGAGACAACCTGCCAGAGCCAGAGTTCAACCAGAGACAGCTCTGCCGAGAGCCCTGCCAGAGTGAAGCGCTTCCAGAGCCAGTCTTGCTGAGAGCCAGCTTTACCACCAAGTTGAGCTTCACGGGCTTTAGGGTTAGGCCCAATTAGTTATCTATAAATAGAAGGTTTAGCATTACATTCGGGGATCATGATTTATTTTGAGCAACACTTGTAAATGTAGTTATCTCGAAGTATAGTGGAAGAACTCGAAGATCTCCCGTGGATGTAGGTCTTAATGACCGAACCACGTAAATCCTGTCTCGATTATTGCTTTTTAGATTAGGTGTTGGTTTCATGCTTCATCAACTGGCGCCGTCTGTGGAAATTGAGCTAAGGCGTGAGTTTCCGGTTATGTGTTATTTTCAATTTCCAGATTCCGGGGAGAATTTTCGGTAGCAAAGGGTCTGCAGATCGTCGTTCTCTTCTTCACAGATCCAGATCGGATCCTTCTCAGTTCCTAGAGAAAATTCCCGAATCCAACCAAAATCCGAAGCCCTCGGTTGAGTCGCCAATCACGTGAAACAAATATGGCTATCCCCATTTGTCTCGCTGACATTGAGTCAGCCTCATCTCCTTATTGAAGCTCCGGTGAGGCCGACGCCTCATCTAACCGGCGATGCCTTGGGTCTCACCAGCGATTTGGGGACCACACCCACCGGTTCCCAATTTCCATCAACAAATTCTGAGTTATGGGCTGATGAGCCTACGAATCTTACAAAACAATGATTATCTATTGATAATGTTTAATTTAATGTTTAATATATATCGCATTGCAGGAAAATGGAAGGAAAGGGACAACGGATTAGCTGATGAGTCCTCCCATGAATCCGGCGAGCGAATCACGCCCAGATCCATTCGAGCCTAACGAAGATCCAGACCGAATCCTTCTTAGCTTCTAGAGAAATTCCCCAAAACCCGAGTCAGGAAATTGCAGCCCACCTCCGACCGAGCATCGAAGAACGTTCCATGGCAGTCGAGGACTCGCTCCGCGACCACGCCGTCGTAGCCGAGCTACACGATGACTGTTTCAACCACTAACAGAGGGGAAAACCCCCAAATTTCTTATTCAATAGGAATTTTTCAACAACCTATTGCAAATCTTGGTAAACCCTGATGATTGTTATCTTTTCCTACGTAGCCCAACAAATTTCTATTAGGATCAAAGCTACTCGGAGCGGTGCTTGAGGGTTGCAGAGCATGCATCTTTTGCAAATTTGAGAATCACGAAAATACAGCCCTGAAGGCCAATGAGTTCGGGAATTTTGAAACCTCACAATTCTGGAACAGATTTGAGGGAATAAACGATACGAATATTAAAGATATGGTGCTTCAGCATGCTAGATCTATTTCTCTGTTCTGGTATCAAGCCGGACTGTCAACTCTCGTCTTCCCTCTTCTATGTTGATAAGCTGCGCAGCCAGCTCTACTACCGACCTGATCGAGTTCCTTGCAAAAATACCAAGGCAGCGCAGGTACTCCGCGCGAGGCCTGCTCTGTGTGAATATTTTCAGACCTGACCGGGATGCTCTGGGTAAATATTTTCAACCCTGACTGGGATGCTCTGGGCAAACATTTCCAGCTCTGACCGGGCTGTTCTGGGTAACGTTCTTCAGCCTTGACCGGGCTACTCTGGGCAATATTTCCAGCCCTGACCGGGCTACTCTGGGTAAAGTTTTCCAGCCCTGACCGGCTCCTCCGAGCGAATATTTCCAGCCCTGATCGGGCTGCTCAGGTGAACATTTCCAGCCCTGCCCAAGATTTTTCGCGACATGACAGGGAACTACCAGCCCTACTCGGGACTTCTCGGGGCACATGATAGCCCAGCTTGTTTATTAATTTTGGATTAATTTTGCTTTGACTTTGGAACTATTTTTGTTAACCTAGGGATTAACCATGGTTGGTTTCTAGACTAATTTTACCTTATTTTGGCTTTGCGAATTCAGGAAACTTGGCGGACTGTGGTCCAAACATAATGTCAGCCTTATGTTATTTCAAAACATGGGGATCGAGAAAGGGGTCTCTTGCAAACACTTGGGGAATTCTGGGACAAATAGGGAGCCATATGACAGCGCAGCATATAATCCAAGGGAATCTGAAGTTGAAAAGGATCATTGACCTGGCATTGAGATGCTCGGTTACCAGCTAAATGCGGGAATTCTTGGTGCAATAAGAATATCCCAACTCTTCGGGTCACCTCCCGGCACCGGCTTTTTAGCCCTGCTTGGGTACATTTTCAGCCCTGCTCGGGTGCATTTTCAGCTCTGCCGTTCACTTCTCGGCACCAACTTCTTCAGCTCTGACCGGACTCCTCCGAGCGAATATTTCCAGCCTTGACCGACTGCTCTGGGCGAATATTTTCAGCCCTGACTGGGATGCTCTGGGCAAACATTCCAACTCTGCATGAGACATTTCGCTACAACAAGACAGACCAGATAACTGGGCTATATATTCTTAGGTTTCTCGGTACATCATTTTCAACATTGATCAGGACTTCCTGGCAGCCCTGCTCGGGTCTTCGCTTACAAGAAGATATTCAGCTCTGTACATTGAGGAAGGGTGTTCCAGTTTCAGTGGAAGATGGAAAAATAAAAATTTATTGATATTGTATGACAAGGCAACATTCTTGTTATGAATTTATCAATTCGTCGATCGTAAATTATTACGTGTTTTATGATATATTCATTGGGTTTTCTTGATTTATTCATCGGGTTTCTCCTGTGTTATTTATCGGGCCTTCAACAATCGTGCTTGACTTCTAAAGTACGCGCACGACACTGGGGGGAGGAGTAGGGGGTGTATACCCCCGTCACCTCTCATATCCCATTTTTTAGGGATAAAAAATTCAAAATCTAAAGAAAGGGGATTAAGTTTCAGAGTTGCCTAAGCCGCGAGCTCCCAGAGCTGCCGTAGCCGCGAGTCAGAACAATCAATGCGATTATCTCAGCGCAGTCAATGTGATTATCTCAGCGCAGTCAATGCGAGTATCTCAGCGCAGTCAGTGCGATTATCTCAGCGCAGTCAGTGCGATTGTATCAGCGCAGCTAAGACGACTATCTCAGCCCAGTCAGTGTGATTGTCTCGTCTAAACTACCACAGATTACCCAAGTCATCTTCGGCGCAGATTCTAAGTTATCTTAACTAAGGCATTAATTGCAAAACCTAGCCCTTCGTGGCTTCGCAGGCATTAATTGCAAAACTGGCCTGCATGGCTTCGCAGGCATTAATTCCAAAACTCAGGCATCAATTGCAAAACTTAGGCCTTCATGGTAGCGCAGGCCTCAATCTCTATGCTCCGCGCAGAAACATTGTAAACCGCAAAGTTAGACAGGGATGAGCCTTAAGTGACAACTCAGCCGCTCTGCGGATATTTGAGTCTTAAGTCAGTCATCATTGATGATAGGGTTAAGTACCAAATTTCCCCCTATCGATGGTGTCCCTATCGCATTTAGCCCCCTAACGTCAGGGGGGAGAGCTGCCCACTACCTCAATGTGGCTTTATCGCACCAATTTCCCCCCCGCATTTTAACAGACGTTAACGCCATTACAAAAAATCGTTGGAACAGTCCCTGCATCTTCCTTTCGCCGGAGACAGCAGCAGCGCCGCTGCCTTCTTCTTCTTCCCCCTTATTTTTTGGCGACCTCTGCGCCGCACACGATGCCGCCTCCGTCCCCAACCCCTTCTCTTCCCTCTTGCTTGGAGCAGTCCTTGCGTGTTCCTCTCGCCTGAGACAGCAGTAGCGCCGCTGCCTTCTTCTTCCCCCTTGTTTTTCGGCGACCTCTGCACCACACACGATGCTACCTCCGTCCCCAACCCCTTCTCTTCCCTCTTGCTTGGAACAGTCCTGCGTCTTTCTCTCGCCGGAGACAGCAGCACCGCCGCTGCTTTCTTCTTCCATTAACGCAGCGCCGCTGCCTTCTTCTTCTTCCTCCTTGTTTTCCGGTGACCTCTGCACCACACCACCATTGCGGCCCTAAATTTTCCAGCGAGTAGCAGCCACAAGGCTGCCACCATCGCCTCTTTCCCTGACAAAAAAAATGATTTTTTTTAACAGTGTTAATGTCCGTTAAAAGGCGGGGGGAAATTGGTGCGATAAAGCCACGTTGAGGTAGTGGGCAGCCCCCCCTGACATTAGGGGGCTAAACGCAATAGGGACGCCATCGATAGGGGGAGAATCTTGTACTTAACCCTGATGATATTCAAAGAATCAAAAGGAAAAATTACTATCTCTTTTATCTTAGTTCATTTGCAGCGCTGAAATACTTTGTCACCATTGTTTTGTAAAAATTGACAGTTCCTATCTAATAAGTTACAGAGAATCAGGTACACATAGTTGACATAGGAGAGCAGCACATCACTGACTCTACACCACACACCACTGGTTGAACAAAGAAGACACAGTTCAACCAGATTAGGGGGAGTAGCTGATGAGGACTGTAAAACCCATCAGCGCTGTGCTTAGAATACAGGGACATTTTACCTGATTATTGTTATTATTATTATTAAAAAACTAACCAGAGACCGCTTTGCTAGAGTGCAGGTTGGCAGAGACCGCCTTGCCAGAGTGCGGCGTGGCAGAGCCAACCTGCAGAGCCAGAGCTGGCCTTGCCAGAGCGCAGAGCTACCAGAGACACATGCCAGAGCAGAGCTACCAAAGACAACATGCCAGAGCCAGAGTTCAACCAGAGACAGCTCTGCCAAGAGCCCTGCCAGAGTGAAGCGCTTCCAGAGCCAGTCTTGCCGAGAGCCAGCTTTACCACCAAGTTGGGCTTCATGGGCTTTAAAGTTAGGCCCAATTAGTTATCTATAAATAAAAGGTTTAGCATTAGCATTCGGGGATCATGATTTATTTCTGAGCAACACTTGTAAAATGTAATTATCTCAAAGTATAGTGGAAGAACTCGAAGATCTCTCGTGTAGGTCTTAATGACCGAACCACGTAAATCCTGTCTCAATTATTGCTTTTTAGATTAGGTGTTGGTTTCATGCTTCATCACTCTCATACAAAATAATAATTATAAATTTAATATTTTAATCTATAATGCATAGCCCCAAATTAAATAAAATTTATTTTATAATCAAATTAAATCCCTATTTTTATATAGCCCCCAAGGCCCCAACCTACAATCAGCAAAGAAATCACGAATTCCAATGTTGGAGATAAATAAACAGCAAAAGGATTCAGGATAATGTAACAATCACCGTTTTTGTTCTATTCTTTAATTATTCTTTTTTATTGAAATTCAAGTGTGATTTGCATGAAAGAAGAAAAACAAAAAGTAGTAGTAATAGATGTTTTCTTTGTTCATTACTCTTTTCACCATTAAAGCTGTCAATGGTGTAGACAATCCATTTTTTTAGGAGGAATCAACGAAATTAATTAGGTCATATCCCGATGAATCAAATCTAGGAGCCAGCTCGGGAAATCCGACTCCCAAATCTTTACATTAAGGCAAGAGATAGCAAAATACACTAAAGAGTGAGCTACACAATTAGCTTCTCTTCTAACATGACGAAACTCTACGACACAGGCCTCTTTGGCAAAAGAAAACGCATCCAGTAGATCATCACAAAGAGCTTCAGAACTAACACGATCATGATGAACCACGTGAATAGTAAGGAGCGAATACGAAAAAACCATAATCGGACCTAAATCAAGATGAAGGCAGTGACCGATCCCCAGTAGCATGGCTTGCAATTCCCTCATGGCTTATCACCTTCACATGGCAGGAGACGAGACTCAGCCTCGCACAGAAATCGGGCTTCTTGAAAATTCTTCAAAAATAAAGAACAAGAGTCCATCATATCATCTGCTCACTTGAGGCCTTGCCATGTTTGATGTCACAGAGTCTTCTCCACACCACAAGCACACACTGAACAAATCCAAATCTTCCTCGCTCACTTCCGCAGCCAACCTGGAAAAAGTGTTTCTCATGGAGAAATTGGGACAATGTTTACCACCACCAGGGGCTTTTCTTTCAGAAATAGCGGACTTCGTCACAGAAAACCATGCAATGAGAGGAGGACCCCCAACCCGCCTTGCACCATGAGCAAATCCCAGAGATAGGGATATGATGATTCCTCAGGTTAATGTCTATAGCTACAAAGTCATTCATGAGTTATGATATGCATTAAAGGCAAAATTCATAATTGTTTACAAAGTGCAATACCATATATTGTTAGTGGGCGTTTACTTTGAAGGATTAACATTGATAGATCAAAACAGTAAGACTAATCATTTGCTTACTTTGTTGGATTGAAACTTTAGGATATTCCAAGGCCCTTGATTATTTTTATCATTTAAGCTAGTTTTGCTTTATTCTTATCCCATCAAAAAGGGTGGGATTGAAATAATCTCACTCTTGAGGATAAAATACTCAATCCTCTATTTTATCAATCGTGCAAAGTAAACGCCCCCTTAATATTGAGATTAATTGCTAATCTGGATACATATCATTTAAAAAACAATGTCTTAATTCTCCAGTCTACCAGCAAAATTGATTAGCAAAGTGCAAAAAGGTAGAAGATTTTGATAGCATATCGTAATCTGCAACATCTTAGCATGTGATAATGTACTTTAAGATAGAGAAAAATATATTTCTTGATTGAAACCAAAAATTTTGAAATTATTCTGCCGAACTGTTTCTAAAACCAAATATTTCTTGACAAACAATATATAATCTCTATTTCTTCAACAATGAAAATGAATATTGCAACAACGAAGTGTCATATACTATCGTTTTGGTTATGGAAATAATCAAGAAGAATTTCTATCGTGAATTACGTTTGCGTGTGGCTGGGGACTATACAAGATTAGGGATTTAATTTATAGTATAAAAAAATTACATTTATGTGGCTATGAATTATAGGGTAAAATAGTAAATTTATAACTATTTATTTATATGGGGGCTAGTGAGTAAAGTGGGGGCTTTGTGAATATAATTACCTTTTATGTATTAGTAGTTTTTTAGATGAGCGAAATTTTGAAGTAACCAAAATGAAGCAAAAACACATTTATGGCCACTCATTGAAAAAAACGTAAAATTTGGCATTTTTTAACTATTTCAGACGTTTTTACCCTTAATTAAGCGGACCAGATAGGATTAGGCACGCGGGTCGAATGTCTGGTCGGGTTAGGCACTTATGGCACTATTAGTGCCATAAGTGCCAACGAAAATTCAAAATGTACTTATGGCACTAATAAGTGCCAAAGGAAATCCAAAATAAAATCAAGTAAAATGGTCCTCTAGTGCCATAAGTGCCAAGGGAAATTCAAAATAAAACCAAGTAAAATCTTGGCACTTATGGCACTAATAATGCCATAAGTGCAAACGAAACCAAGTAGAATGGTCCTTGGCACTTGTGGCACTAATAGTGCCATAAGTGCCACACGTGCAACACAAATACAGAAACAACAAAATAGAATCAAGAAATCATGATGTGAAAAAGATGA